>NC_092334.1:394810000-395127500 GCF_046630445.1 Rutidosis leptorrhynchoides
GTGTACTTTGCGTTCCGTAACTTATACTCTTGTCATTTTTAGACGTTCTTCATCAATAATTTGAACCACTTTAATTGTATCTTTGTACATTTGAGCATTTTGGACCTTTCCGTCTTCAATTCTTCGAATCTGCCTTTTGTCTTCACTTTTTAATATTTAAACGAATATTGCTTGTAAATTGAACAATACCAACTAAAATCTTGTCTTTCTTGGGGAATAATGCTATAAAATATATGTTCCTTTTTAGCCTTATCAACATACATCTAAAAGCTGTGTATTGTACGAGTACGAATACGGGTGCATACGAGTAGAATTATTGATGAAACTGAACGAGGATGTAATTGTAAGCATTTTTGTTAAGTAGAAGTATTTTGATAAGTGTATTGAAGTCTTTCAAAAGTTTATAAATACATATTAAAACACTACATGTATATACATTTTAACTGAGTCGTTAAGTCATCGTTAGTCGTTACATGTAAGTGTTGTTTTTAAAACCTTTAGGTTAACGATCTTGTTAAATGTTGTTAACCCAATGTTTATAATATCAAATGAGATTTTAAATTATTATATTATCATGATATTATCATGTATGAATATCTCTTAATATGATATATATACATTAAATGTCTTTACAACGATAATCGTTACATATATGTCTCGTTTAAAAATCATTAAGTTAGTAGTCTTGTTTTTACATATGTAGTTCATTGTTAATATACTTAATGATATATTTACTTATCATAGTATCATGTTAAATATATATATATCCATATATATGTCATCATATAGTTTTTACAAGTTTTAACGTTCGTGAATCACCGGTCAACTTGGGTGGTCAATTGTCTATATGAAACATATTTCAATTAATCAAGTCTTAACAAGTTTGATTACTTAACATGTTTGAAACATTTAATCATGTAAATATCAATCTCAATTAATATATATAAACATGGAAAAGTTCGGGTCACTACAAAATAAATCTTGGATCATTGGGTATTCTAGAAACTTTAAAAGAAAACAATACTTGTTCCGATCAAGATAAATTAAAATCAATTGCTTTTATTCGCAAACATATTGATACCACCTTAAAACATATGTTTCTCACTATCAAAGATCCACATATTTTATGGGAAAGTATCAAGAGTAGATTCGATAATCAAAAGGAAATATTACTCCCAGCTGCGAGGGAAGAATGGAGAAATCTAAGGTTCCAAGATTTCAAAAAGGTAAGTGAATACAGCTCGGCCATGTTCAAGATCCGTTCAAAGCTCCAATTCTGTGGTCAAGAAATAAGTGATGCTGATATGATGGAGAAAACTTTCTCCTCAATGCATTCTGCAAACATAACTGTGCAAGAAAATTTAAGATTGCAGAATTATAAAACTTTTTCCAAACTTCAAACTTATCTCTTAGTTGCAGAAGTTAATAAAGAATTACTGATGAAAAATCAAGAATCTCGTCCTACCGGTGCGCTAGCATTTCCTGAAGCTAATGCTATTAACAATAATAATAATAAAAGAAGAAATGCACATGGACGAGGGCGTGGACAAGGTCGTGGCCATATTGGCCAAAACCATCATCATGGAAATTACCATAACAATAATAAAAATCATAACTATATTCGAAATCACCCTTATGGTAATGGTCGTGGTGGTGGTCGTGGTCGTGGTGGTCGTGGTCATGGACAAAGAAATAATAATCCACAAAATTATAAAATCCAAACACCATACAATCCCACAAATCACAATGTTGAAGAAAGCTCTTCAAAGAATGTTGAAGATTCTTGTTACCGATGTGGTAAAATTGGCCACTGGTCTAAAAACTGCCGAACAAATCAGTATTCTGTTAATCGGTATCAAGAATCCCTAAAGGGAAAAGGAAAAGAAGCAAATCTTGTGGATGACCTTGATACAAAAATCACTGAGCCAACTTGTGACTACTTTAATGAATAAATTTCTAATATATATATATATATATATATATATATATATATATATATATATATATATATATATATATATATATATATATATATATATATAGATATCCTATTATATGTTCCCGTTAAATAAATGGTTGTAGATTTTCAATCTACACCATATATAGTTTACTACATATTTCCTTATTATGTGCTATTATTTGTAACATGTTTTGAATGTAATATATTGATGAATTATGTACTCATTATTTGTTTCTCATATTTTTTTTTTTTTTGAAGTTCATGATGTATACTGTTGGAGTAAAAAATCAGTCAAATGGTGGAGATATTTGTATTGCAGACAGTGGTGTCACTCACACTATACTCAAATCTAAAAAATATTTCACAGACTTGAAAGCAACGGAAGGAACTATACATACTATATCAGGTCCTGTGGACTTAATAAAAGGAATGGGAAAGGCAAAATTCATGTTACCAAATGGTACAAATTTTCTGATAAATAATGCCTTATTTTCTCCCATGTCAAAGAGAAATTTGTTAAGTTTCTCTGACATATACCAAAACGGATATGATTATCAGTCAGTGACAACAGAAAATGAAAAATATTTAAGTATCACTGATAAGAATCGTGTAATTGAAAAACTACCAAGACTTCATTCTGGTTTACATTATACACATATAAATGTACCTGAAGTAAATGTGGTAGTTAAAGAAAAATCATGTGATCCTGTAATGATCAGTTTGTGGCATGAGAGATTAGGCCACCCAGGATCAACAATGATGAAAAGAATAATACAAAATACACATGGACATCCATTGGCGGATCAAAGGATCCCTCATGATGCACTTATCCCATGTACATCATGCTCACTTGGAAAGTTGATAATAAGACCATCACCTCTTAAGGTTGAAAAAGAATCACCAATGTTTCTTGAAAGAATTTAAGGTGATATATGTGGACCAATTCATCCACCATGTAGACCATTTAGATATTTTATGGTTCTAATAGACGCATCTAGTAGATGGTCTCATGTTTGTCTATTATCAAGTCGAAATATGGCATTTGCAAAATTTCTTGCTCAAATTATTAAATTGAGAGCACATTTCCCTGATTATACTATTAAAAGGGTGAGGCTAGATAATGCCGGTGAGTTTACGTCTCAAGCATTTAATAACTTTTGCATGTCTATTGGGATTATTGTTGAACATCATGTTGCCCATGTGCATACACAAAATGGTTTAGCTGAATCATTAATTAAACGATTGCAGCTAATAGCTAGACCATTGATAATGAGAACAAAACTCCCAGTATCTATATGGGGCCATGCAATTTTGCATGCTGCATCATTGATTCACATTAGACCAAGCGCAAGTCATACATATTCTCCCTTGCAACTTGCTTTTGGCCATCAGCCAAATATTTCCCACCTTAGAACATTTGGTTGTGCGGTTTATGTCCCTATCGCACCACCACAATGCACTAAAATGGGTCCTTGATGTCAAAGCTAAGGGGTATAAAATACTATTAAATTTTAGCATGAAATACTATTAAATATGATACAATTTTACACAAGATATTTATTTATTTATAGAATGGATATACTTAAACCTTGCTACAACACTTATAGGCAGTGTACCTAATCGTACAGTAGTGTAGTTTTTAGTAAGTCCGGTTCGTTCCACAGGGAAAATCTTTAAACAAAGCTTAACGCTATATTAGTTTACTTTTATAAAAATACAAATGTATATATAAGTAATATTATTATTATAAAGGTGGGTTTTTACCGTTTAATGACTGGTTTGTCGATTTTAAAACTTTAGTCGCAGTTAAAACCAAATGTAAAATAATAAATAAATACAAGACTTAATTTAAAGCGTAAAGTAAATAACGATAATGAAATTGCGAATAATAAAAGTGCGATAAAATAAACTTGCGATAATTAAAAAGTACGATAATTAAAAGTGCAATTAAATACAATAACAATAAAAATGCGATAATTAGAAGTGCAATTAAATATAAAATAAAGGAAATTAAATATGAAATAAAAGAATTATGCTTATTTAAACTTCCGTAATCATGATGTTTGATGTGTTGATTTTAGTTTTATGCCCATGGGTTAATTGTTCTTTGTCCTGGATTATTTAATATGTCCATACGGATTTGTCCATAATAGTCCATCAGTCATAAATATAAAGAGCGAAAGCCTTCGTCAAATTATTCTTATTCCCGAAGTCAAATATTCCAACTAATTGGGGATTCGAATTGTAACAAAGTTTTAATACTTTGTTTAATGAATACACCAGGTTATCGACTGCGTGTAAACCAAGGTTTTACTACTTTGTTAACAATTACACCAATTACCCTTGAATGTAATTCACCCCTGTTTCAACAAGTCTATTAACTATTAATCCAGTTCCGTGTCCGGTAAAATGAATAATTATTGGTATTTATAAATATCCCGCCCACCGTACCCAGTCAAGCGTATGTGGTTATATATAAATACGTCGAATTATAAGTTTGTATAATAAATTAACAAGGTATTGTTTAGTTAATATAAAACCCATTAATAGCCCATAGTCTAATTTCCACAAGTGTCGTTCTTTTATCCAAACCCCAATTATGGTACAAAGCCCAATTACCCAATTTTAGTAATTAGCCCAACATCATGATTACTTCGGATTAAATAAGCATAATAATAACTTAGCTACGAGACATTAAATTAAAAAGGTTGAACATAACTTACAATGACTAAAAATAGCGTAGCGTTACACGGACAGAATTTTGACTTACACCCTTACAACATTCGCTAACATACCCTTATTATTAGGATTAAAATTAAAATTAAAATTAAAATTAAAATTAAAATATAAATTATAAATATAAATATTACGTATATAGATAGAGAGATTGATATATTTTATTTTTAAAAATGATCAGAATTCGTTGGGTTTTATAGGGAGTTTCAGTTTTTGGGGCTCCGCGACTCGCGGCACTTTTCTTCTTCAAACTCCGCGAGTCGCGGAGATTGTTTTTACAGCTCACCCACATTTGGCTCTTTGTTTGTCGACGATTTATTTTATAAATATAATATATATATAATTAATATAATTAATTATATATTATATTATATTTATATACATAATTAACTTGTAATTTTTAGTCTGTTGCGTCGAGCGTTGAGAGTTGACTCTGGTTCTGGTTCCGGATTTTCGAACGTCCTTGCGTACTATTTTATATCTTGTACTTTGCGTTTTGAATCTTGTACTCTTGTAATTTCGAGACGTTTCTTATCAATAATTGGAACCTCTTTGATTGTATTTTGTACTTTTGAGCTTTTTGGTCGTTTGCGTTTTCAATTCGTCGAATCTGTCTTTTGTCTTCACCTTTTATTATTAAAACGAATATCACTTGTAAATAGAACAATTGCAACTAAAAGCTTGTCTTTCTTGGGGAATAATGCTATGAAATATATGTTCGTTTTTAACATTATCAAATATTCCCACACTTGAGCGTTGCTTGTCCTCAAGCAATATAGTCTTGAAATACTAGAATCACTTCTTTATTCTTCACACTTTGTACATCAGTGATTTCTATACGGCGGTATAAACAATGGTAGTAACGATATGGTTTACAGTCCCACATGACTATAAAAATTTAGATCCATTAAGGAAATTGAATCTTTATGAAAACATTTGATCTTTTGAAAATTAAATCTAGTTTTTACCCTAGATAAGTTTTCCGGAATAACCCTTCACCGGTGTTTGCAAATTATTTTTGTGGGTTTGGTGGGTTTCATATTTGAAAATTTTAGCTCAAAACTTATGGCTTTGTGTCACCCACTTGCTAACCTTGTATTTGGAAAGCAACACATCCAGTTTACTTGTCCCGTATATTACCTTTCGGTAAACTACCGTCCGGTTGTAAAGGAAAGCGTTGAACAAGCAACTGTTAAGGCAATGTCCCCTGACATGCTTTTAATTATGGTCTATAACGTGTCGGACACAATTACTATCCTTGGTAGGAGCAATAGTAAAGCTCACCCTTATGATTTTTCAGTCTGGCACAAGGTCCTGTCTTCGACCATGCTATGCAACCACCATTCTTACGATTGATACCCGATTTGGTTCAGGTGACCTAATGAATTCCAGGTGAATTCCTAGGATTTTACGTTCAATGGTAATGAACTCATTGAAAATGGGTTTTTAGAAAACAAATCGGTTTGTAATTTTGATCAAAATATTTTCTCGTTCAGGCTCGAGTTTAGATATCATTGAATTCCATGAGTTTGTAATTCTCAATCTTTAAGGTCAATCTCAAGGATTGAGTAATATCAGGCTTAAAAGCTGATTTTTGATCTTTTAAGGAGATTATTCTTTCTGGGGATCTGATTCATTAGTCTTATCCAGCTAATTTGCATGGTGCCCTCCCCATTGTACGAGATAAATCCTTCTCATGGTTAGGATAAATCTGACCACTTGGCGACCCTGTTTAATGCTGAGGTCCGTGGATTTCCTGCTGATTTTAGTGATGACTTTTCTAGATTTTTCGTCAACCTACAGCTGGTCTGGACGACAACTTCTTGACCTAAATCAAGAAGCGCGTTTCTTTTTCGAAAGACTTTACTTCCTTTTAATGATGGAATTGATTCATCGTGTAGATCCATCTTTCTTACAGTAAATCAGGTAAAACTTTTTAGTTTAGTCCAAAGCAAAAGTATTTTCAGTTATTTGTACAGAAATATGTGACATATGTTTAAAATATCTTGATAAATTTTCCCACACTTGGCTTTTATTTTCCTTTTTATTGTCCTCTATTCCATTTTAAATGAATTTTAACATTTTAGTTTGTTTCTCAATTTATGTCCTTTCCGAGGTAACAATAATTTCGGTGTTAAAACCTAGTTTTATCATTCATAAATATGTATAAACATGATTTTGAGTTCATTTAATTGAAAATTTTGAAAAATTTTACTAGAATTGGGTAGTCAGTATATAAGACTAGGGCTGTTCTTTATTATCAGAGAGCACTAGATTCTAATACAACTACTGCTTTACTAGTATTTTTAATGGTAACCAAGTGTTTAAGATAAAAATTTTAAAATCCGAAAGAATTTAACCCCTTCTCACACTTAAGATCTTGCAATGCCCTCATTTGCAAGAAATCAGTAACAATTTAAATTATTGAGGGTGATTTGTGTGAAAATGATTAAATTTTACCAAAGTTTCCAAACATATTTGTGTTTGTGTTGAATGATAAATGGTGTACATCATTTGTTCATTCCGTCTTGTTGTTATATCACATTTATTTTGCATCTTGTCGTCAAAATTAGTTGCTTTTGCTGAACTTAATGCCAGTCTTTGAAAATGCGTTGTTTTACCCTGTTGTGTACATAAGATAAACTGCAAACATATATACATATTTTTGAAGTTTGGTATATTACCCCACATTCAAACATTATTAAAATCTAATAATAAAAGTTAGAAAATTATAAAAACTATTACAATATTAACATAAGTATTAAATGTATCAACATTACAAATTATAAAATAAATAAAACTAAGTAGAGTAGGGATGATACTGATACCAGAAGGGGTTCCATGCATAACCATAGGTGCTATAAAATGCTTCGGCTGGGTTATACGTAGGATACGGTGGTTGGATCTCTATAGACTAGGGAGGGAATATGGGCGATGGAGTAGGAATATAGTTTCTACCTATATGTTGGCAATAAGCTATGATTTGGTTTTGATGAACTTACCAATCTTCAAATGCTCTATGT
This sequence comes from Rutidosis leptorrhynchoides, assembly GCF_046630445.1. Lineage (NCBI taxonomy): Eukaryota > Viridiplantae > Streptophyta > Magnoliopsida > Asterales > Asteraceae > Rutidosis > Rutidosis leptorrhynchoides. Next base: position 394,817,720 of record NC_092334.1, read on the forward strand.
CTAGCATTTTCATACTCTTGTGAAGCTATAAACCTTTGCATTTCTACCATTTCATTTCCCCCTCCTACATTACCTTGCTGTTGGTTTCTCTCAACCTGTGGATGTCTACCATGGTATTGTACTGCAGCGTTATTTCGCCTCTTCAAAACTTTCGCACCATGGTATACATTTAAACCTATTGTATCTCGGGGTTCTGGTTCTTCGATTAGTAATCCCCCCGACTTACATCCACACCGAGATATTTAGCAATCAAAGTAATAAATATACCACCTCCTATTATGCTATGCGGTCTCATCCCCCTAACCATAGCTGATAAATAATAACCCACACAATAAGGTATACTTACAGCGCTTTGTGGGTCTCGAATACACATGTGGTAAAACAAATCCTGTTCATTTACCTTTTTCTTGTTCTTACCTCGTTGTGTAATCGAATTGGCTAAAAACCTATGAATTACTCTTAATTCAGCTCTATCTATATCCAAATAAGAGTAATTTCCCCCTTTAAATCGGTGATGGCTAGTCATTTGACTCCATACACCATGCGTATCAAAATTTTCGTCTATCTTTCTACCATTTAGTATCAACCCTATACAATCGGCAGATGCTAACTCCTCAGGCGTATATATACGTAAAGCCTGAGCCATGTCTAGTAAAGACATGTGGCGCATCGAACCTCCTAACAAAAATCTAATAAAAGATCGATCGGTTAAACTAGCTACCCGATCCGTTAATTCTATACTACACAACAATTCTTCACACCATACTTTATATACAGGTCTACGCATGTTGAATAACCGTACCCAATCATTAAAAGTAGAATTACCATACCTCTGTGCAAGTAATTCCCTAATTGGCCCGGCCAATTCTACAGCTTCTAATGGTCCCCATTCTATGACCCTAGGTACTTCAACAGCTTTAGAATGAAGAGTATGCAAACCCCTTTGGTATTTTGGATAATCTATCCAAAGTCTGTCAAATCTCAGGTTCAGGTGCAAATCTTTCAAGTGCATATCAGAAAATGTCATGACTGGATGAGGTATATCTTGTTTGTAGTAGTTATCCACCTCCTGTTGTTCCGTATTCTCAGCAGGAGCATTGCGAGCTTGGGATGAAGATTCACCCCTTTCAGTCTGCAAAACACATCAAACGCAATTTTTGTGCATCCAAATATGCATTAGTGTCAGCAAAATCATCAATCAAAATAATTACAATGACATGATCAATTTATATCAAACTTAAGCTCATTTTCATATTTTCATCAAATCTACACTTTTTCAAATAAGCATATACGAAAATATTCGCCAAGTTCATAAGCATTAAACTCAAATAACATGTCAAAATAATCATTACTAGCAATTAAACAAGTTTCAAATGGCATTATCTCTCAAAAATCAAGTTCATGAATTTTAGACTTGAAAAAGTCCACTTTAATTCTCAAAATCATGTTTAGGCTCAAAGTTTGGATCATTTAACTACCTAAACATGTTACACTACTTAATTTAGCAACAATTCATGACAAAAATCGGCCATAACCTGTTTATATCAAAAAGCCTCAAATTGCTCAAGAACACAAACCCTAGATTACTCAAAATTTGAAGTTTAAGGATTCTAATCATGTTAAATAGCATCAATCTAGGTTATACAAGCATAATACATAAACAATTTAAGCATAATTACACTAAAAAGCATCAAAATCAAATTGGGTATAAAATTGCTCAAGAACACTAATTTTCGGATTAAATGGTGTTTAGGTGTAGAAATTTACCGTTTTTCTTGAGTAATTCCTTGATAGCATCCTTCTCAACATGATTTTAGTAAAAGATTTGATGATTATCGGTCAAAAATTGCGAATTTGGGAGGTCTTTTTCGGGTTTTTGCGCAGTATTTTCGGGTTTTATTTCGCAGAATTTGGTGTGGTAGTGTGCAACTGAGCTGTTCTTTACGTTTTTATTTTTTCTGTATTTTGGTCCCTCCGCGAGTCGCAGTGTTTGACCCTTCAAACTCCGCGAGTCGCGGAGTTTATATATATATTTTTTTTATATCTTATACTAATTAAAACAATTAAGTAATTAATTTTAAAATTTTGTTTCCCTTGTTATTTAGGACGAGGTCGTTTCGGATCGATGTCCTAGTCCGTCCTTCGACAAAATTTTAAAATTTGTCTTTTTCAAGCGATTGTTTTAAATGCTAAGATTTTTAGGTTTTTTTTTTAATGTTTTTGGCATACTTTAATTCAATAAGATTAAAAATAATGATAATAAAAGTTCTCGTCCCTCCCTCGGGTAAAGCAATTTCAGTTCAAAGACCTAGTCTTCAACTTACGACGAATTTTAAAAATCATATTTTTAACTTAATGAGATAAAGTAAATTTTTGTTTTTAAATTCAAACCAAACTTAAAATAAAAATACATAAAATTCAAAATTAATATTAAAAATTCACACTAAACTTACAATTTAAAATGCATAAAAATAAAATTCATATTTTTTTAAAAATTAAAAATTCACACCAAACTTAATTTAAAAATTCATATTATAAATTCACACCAAACTTATATTAATTTTTTCAAATATTTACAATTTTAAATATATTGATTTTACAAAGTTTACAATATTAATTTAAGATTTATATATTAATTTTAAAAACATGGTAAAAATAAAATTAAAAATCTTTTTGGCTTTTATCCCACTTTAATCAATCAAATATTATCAAAAATATGCGCCCCTCTTTTCGGTAAAGTAATTTCGGTTCCAAGACTTAATTTAACTCATGACGAATTTTTGAAATATTTGGGGTTGATTGATTAAAGATATTTATACCTTAAGAATAAACGTTAAATTTTGCAGTGATGTAATAAATTTTTGTATGATATCAATAATTTTGGTCGCCAAACCTAATTTTATTCAATACCAATTTAATACTTTATAGCGAACAAATTAGCGTTTATTATCAAAAGGTTAAAAAAAATAAATAAAAACTGTACAGACTTACCCGTGAGATAGTATTCTTAGTTATATGATCTATCCCATTCATAAGATAGTCGGTTTAATTGGTTTTCCATGGCTACATAGGCGTAACCTCGAGCATTCAGTGTTTTTTCTTCTAAACATATGAACGGTCCGTCTCTGCATAAAGTAACAAATTCGGTATTTGAATAGGTTTGATTATTTGAACATTTACCTCCATGTGACCATTTTCCGCATTTGTGACATCTTTCTAGGTGTCGTGCTCTTCTTTTCGCTGCGGATTTTGATTTTCCTTTACCAAATTGTAACTTATTATCTTCGCATCTGGATTCTTTTCTTACTCTGTCCAATCTTTCTCTGATTACTGATACTATTTCACTCGGTAGTGTGTCATTATTACGTTTAGTGATCAAAGCGTGTAGCATTAGACCATGGTTTAGTTCACAGGAAGTCTTCATTTCGTAAAAACCTAAAAAAAAATAAAAATTCAGAATGGGGGGAGAAGACTAGTTCTTTAGGGTCTGCTAGGGAAAGACCATTCGAGTTCCATTTTCGAGAAATACACGAAAACAGAAAATCTAACTCTAACAGAAATACATAAACCCCCTATACTTAGTTGAAATTGTGATTAACATTATTTTCAATTGAATCATCAACAACTTGTATATATTTGACTTTTACTTCAATCCATTTGTTGATTTCCTCCGTAACTTTCACAAATTCAACTAACATCGCCTTTTCTTTTGACGATAAATTGGATATTAATCGGTTATATAACTTAAAGTTTCCTTTAATCTTAGCATCGTGAATCCGTTTATAAAGTTTCTTCGTTGAACTGTTAAAAATGGGTTCATCTAATTTCGTATCATCAACGGCATTCTTTGTGATTGGATCATCATTAAGTGTTTCTTCATCTTCCCACACTTATGCGTTTTTATTGGTCTAACCGTTTTGGTTGGTGAAGATCTAAACTTTCGGTTCACAAAGGTGATCGATGTATCACCATCCCTAAGTGTCATTCTACCTTCTCTTACATCAATGAATGCCTCGGTGGTTGCTAAAAATGGGCGACCTAGAATTAGAGGAATATCAAGGTTTTCCTCCATATTAATCACTATAAAGTTTGCAACAAAGGTCAAACTTCCCACGTTAACAAGTAAATTATTTGCTATTCCAACCGGGTGTTTAATGGTTTGGTCAAATGATTGAACACCTATTTTGGTTGGTTTTAATTTACCCATGCCTAATCTTCTGTATAAGGAAAGAGGCATAATATTTGCACTTGCTCCTAAATCTGCGAGTCCATTATATACAGCACCATCATTAAGCAAGCAAGAAATGATAAATTCACCCGGGTCTCCTGCTTTAGTAAGTCGAGTTGGTTTGTAAACCTTTTTCGGGTGTTCTCTCCTTGGTTCTTTCACTTCTATTTGAATTTCTTGTTCACATTTTTCTTCGTTTTTTGGAATGGGAGGTTTGTATAAGAATTCTTCTTCATCACTCAAATTTGAATCCTCCTTATATTCTAATTTTGATTTTTCATATGTTGTTGATAACATATTTATGTTTTCATTTTGAAGGTTTTCTTGGGTGGTGAAATTATGATTAACTTCATTGTCAACTTCCATCGGACCATGTATGTAATGTTTAACTCTGTGACCATTAACTTCAAATTCAATTCCATTTGAATTTATTAATTATATCGTTCCGTATGGGAAAACTCTTTTGACTATGAATGGTCCAGACCATCTTGATTTCAATTTTCCAGGAAATAGCTTGAATCGTGAATTGAAAAGAAGAACTCTGTCTCATTCTTTAAATTCTTTTGAACTTCTGATTCTTTTATCATGCCATTTCTTCGTTCTTTCTTTATAGATTAACGAATTTTCGTATGCTTCATGTCTTAATTCTTCTAATTCTTTTAGTTGACTTAATCGTAGACGTCCGGCTTCATGTAAATCAAGATTACATGTCTTCAAAGCCCAAAATGCTTTGTGTTCAATTTCTACTGGAAGATGACATACTTTTCCGTAGATGAGTTTAAAAGGTGTGGTTCCAATTGGAGTTTTGTAGGCTGTTCTAAAAGCCCAGAGTGCATCCTCCAATTTAATGGACCATTCCTTCGGATTTGATCCTACGGTTTTTTCTAGAATACATTTTAAAGCTCGGTTGGTATTTTCAACTTGTCCACTTGTTTGTGGATGATATGCAGTGGAGATTTTATGAGTTACTCCATATCTTTTGAGAACTTTCTCAAGTTGATTATTACAGAAATGAGTACCCCGATCACTTATTAAAGCTTTTGGTGTTCCAAACCTTGCAAAAAGACATTTTAAAAAGTTGACTACAACTCGTGCATCATTAGTTGGGAGAGCTTGTGCTTCCGCCCATTTAGATACATAATCAATGGCAACGAGAATGTAGAGATTATTATGCGATTTTGGAAATGGACCCATAAAGTCGATACCCCAAATGTCAAATACTTCACATACTTGTATGACATTTTGTGGCATTTCATCACGTTGACTTATTTTTCCGGCCATTTGACATGCATCACAGGATTTGCAAAGAAGGTGTGCGTCTTTGTAAATTGTAGGCCAATAGAATCCAGCATCGTAAACTTTTCTTGCTGCTAGTTGAGGCCCATAATGCCATCCTGTTGGTCCTGTGTGACAATGGTTTAAAATTTTACTAGCTTCATCTCCGAATACACATCGGCGTATTATTCCATTGGGACAACTTTTAAACAGATGTGGATCTTCCCAGAAATAGTGTTTTATATCACTGAAGAATTTCTTTCGTTTTTGGTACGATAATCCTTTTTCAAGGAATCCACATACTAAGTAGTTTGCATAGTCTGCAAACCATGGTATTTTATTATAATCTATCTTCAATAGATATTCATCAGGAAAGTTGTCTTGTATGGCCGATTCAGTTAGAACTTCTAATTCGGGATTTTCAAGACGAGAAAGATGATCAACGGCGAGATTTTCTGCTCCTCTTTTATCTCGGATTTCAATATCGAACTCTTGTAAGAGTAAGATCCAACGGATTAATCTTGGTTTAGCATCTTGTTTCGAAAATAGGTATCTAAGAGCAGAATGGTCGGTATAGACCACCGTTTTAGCTAGAACGAGATATGATCGAAATTTGTCAAAAGCAAAGACAATAGCAAGGAGTTCTTTTTCAGTAGTTGTATAATTCGTTTGTGCTCCTTGTAACGTCTTACTGGCATAATATATAGGTTGAAATCGTTTTTCAATCCTTTGTCCTAAAACGGCTCTCATTGCAAAAATCACTTGCATCGCACATTAGTTCAAATGGTAGATTCCAATTCGGTGTTATCATGATCGGCGCATTAGTGAGTTTCTCTTTAAGAATATTAAAAGATTTGATACATTCATCTGAAAAGATGAATGGAGCATCCTTTTCTAGGAGTTTATTCATAGGAGTGGCAATTTTAGAAAAATCTTTTATGAAACGTCGGTAAAAACCGGCATGCCCTAGAAAACTCCTAACTCCTCTAACATTGGTGGGATGTGGAAGTTTAGCAATTACATCTACTTTAGCTCTATCCACTTCAATTCCTTCTTTTGAAATTTTATGTCCAAGACCAATGCCTTCTTTAACCATGAAATGGCATTTCTCTCAATTAAGTACTAGATTTGATTGTTCGCATCTAATCAGCATTCGTTCAAGATTAACTAGACATGATTCAAATGTATCACCGAAGACTGAAAAGTCATCCATGAAAACTTCCATGCATTCTTCTATCATGTCATGAAAAATCGCCATCATACACCTTTGAAAGGTTGCAGGGGTGTTGCAAAGTCCAAATGGCATGCGCTTGTAAGCAAAAGTACCATAAGGGCACGTGAACGTGGTTTTCTCTTGGTCCTCGGGTGCTATTGGAATTTGAAAATATCCGGAAAATCCATCTAGAAAACAATAGTAACTATTTTCGGCTAATCTTTCCAACATTTGATCAATGAAAGGTAAGGGAAAGTGATCTTTTCTGGTGGCGTCATTTAATTTTCTATAATCAATACACACACACGCCATCCTGTTACAGTCCTAATAGGAATAAGCTCATTTTTCTCATTTGTAATGACAGTCATGCCACCTTTCTTAGGCACGCATTGAACTGGGCTTACCCATGGACTATCAGAAATTGAATATATCAAACCTGCATCTAGCAGTTTAATAATCTCTTTCTTAACTACATCTTGCATATTAGGATTTAGTCTTCGTTGGTGTTGCACATACGTTTTATGACCTTCTTCCATAAGGATTTTATGTGTGCAATACGAAGGACTTATTCCTTTAATATCATGAATCTTCCATGCAATGGCTGGTTTATGAGCTTTCAACACAGAAATGAGTTGTGATTTCTCATTTTCAGTAAGAGAAGACGATATTATTACAGGTAATTCAGATTCACCATGTAAATAAGCGTATTCTAAATGGTTTGGAAGTGGCTTTAACTCTAATTTCGGAGGTTCTTCTATCGATGATTTGTATCGATATCTGTCTTCTTCTTTTAGCATTTGAATTTCTTCTGTTGTTGGTTCATATCCATTAGCTATAAGTGTAGCTAACATTTCAACTTTATCAATTGGTTCAGTTCCTTCTCCTAAAGAACATTCTCCTGTTCCTTGTAATTCTGGAAATTCTTCTAATAATTCTGCATGTGCATCTATAGTTTGAATATAATAACATGTATCATCTGCAGATTGTGGTTGTTGCATTGCTCTATCAACTGAAAAGGTAACACTCTCATCTTCTATACTTAGGGTCAATTTCTTACCAAACACGTCTATCATTGCTTTAGCCGTGTTTAAGAATGGTCTTCCTAATATGAGAGGAACTTGAGAATCTTCTTCCATGTCCAGAACAACAAAATCTACTGGAAATACTAAAGTACCAACTTTAACTAGCATGTTCTCCATTATCCCTCTAGGATATTTTATTGATCTATCGGCTAGTTGTATACTTATTCTGGTTGGTTTCAATTCTCCAAGGTCTAGTTTAGCGTATAGTGAATACGGCATTAGATTTATACTAGCATCTAAGTCTGCCAATGCTTCTATTGAACTAAGACTACCCAGAAAACATGGAATTGTGAAACTTCCTGGATCAGATAGTTTTTCTGGTATCTTATTCAACAGCACTGCTGAACAATTAGCATTCATAGTAACAGCCGAGAGTTCTTCCATTTTCTTTCTATTTGAGATCAGATCTTTCAAGAATTTAGCATATCTAGGCATTCCTAAAATCACATCAATGAAAGGAAGATTTACATTTATCTGTTTAAACATATCCAAGAATTTGGATTGCTCGGCTTCAAGTTTCTCTTTCTTCATTTTACTCGGGTAAGGAAGTGGTGGTTGGTATAGTTTAACATAAGGTTTAGCCTTAACTGTGTTATCTTCATTAACCTTTTCAACTACCGGTTCTTTTTCCTTATCTTGATCAGGTTGTGGTTCTTGTGGAGTAGGAATAGCTTCATCAGAAGTTACAGGTATTTTAGGTGATTTAAGTGTTGTACCACTTCTTGTGGTAATGGCTTTAGCTGTTTCATTCCAGGGGTTTGCATTTGTATCACTAGGTAGACTTCTCAATTTTCTTTCACCTATTAATCTTGCTAGGTTACTTACTTCTTGTTCCAAGTTTTGAATAGAAGCTTGTTGATTTCTAAATGCTTGAGCATTTTGTTCATTAGTTTGTTTTTGAGATGTGAAAAACTGCGTTTGAGTTTCAACTAGCTTCGTCATCATATCTTCTAAATTCGGCTTTTTATCATCGGGTTGTGGTGGTTTGTTTTGAAAATTAGGTCTTTGCTGATTGTAATTATTGTTGGACACTTGTTGATTGCTAGGACCTTGTTTGTTGTTGTATGGAACATTTCTGTTATAATTCTGGTTTTGATTGTAAATCAGTTTTGGCGGTTGATAATTATTCTGATAATTATTTCCAGGCCTTTGGTTTATGTATGAAATATTCTCTCTTTGTTCCATTGTTAATTCAATACTGAGACAATCTTTTGTCAAATGTGGTCCTCCACACTGCTCACAACTAATTCGTATTGAGTGAATATCCTTAGTCATCTTTTCCATTCGTCTCTCGACAGCATCTATCTTTGCGGAAATGGAATCTAAGTCATGGCTAGAATCGGCTCTAGCTGCTTTAGATGATCTAACGATATCTTTTTCTTGGTGCCATTCATGTGAGTGGGAGGCAGTGTTATCAATAATTTTATAAGCATCAGTTTCGGTTTTCTTCATAATGGAACCACCAGCTGCTATATCTATGTCTTTCCTTGTAGTGATGTCGCATCCTTGGTAGAATATTTGTACTATTTGACAGGTGTCTAAACCATGTTGCGGACATCCTCTTAATAACTTTCCAAATCTTGTCCACGCCTCATATAGAGTTTCATTCGGTTTCTGTGTAAACGTAACAATTTCTCCTTGAAGTCTTACGGCTTTAGATGCAGGAAAGAATTGTTTAAGAAATTTTTCAACTAAAACGTCCCATGTATCAATCGCCCCTTCAGGTAACGATTCCAACCAATCTTTGGCTTCTCCCTTTAAAGTCCAGGGAAATAACATGAGATATATCTGTTCATCCTCCACTTCTCGGATTTTAAATAGTGTGCAGATCCTATTAAAGGTACGAAGATGTTCATTTGGATCTTCCTTTGGCGCACCACTAAATTGGCATTGATTAGTCACCATGTGTAGAATTTGTCCTTTGATTTCATAATCTGGCGCATTAATATCTGGATGAGTAATTGCGTGACCTTGGCCAGTGCGTTTAGCTCTCATTCGGTCTTCCATACTTAAAGGTTCCAGATTCTCGATAATTGAATTTGTTGAATCGGAATCACTAGAGGATTCTGATTTAATGGTTCGTTCCTCAACAATCTCTGTTTGAATGATTGGTGGTTCCGGAGGAAAATTTAATGGTTCATGATCTATGAATCGTCCCTGAATATTCTCCGGATTCTCAATTGTGAGGTCGGGTTCAAAAAATGGATTATCAGAAATTTGAACTGGAGTACTTGGTCGACTGGATGACGATTCTAAAGAAAAATCAACGGAGGTAATATTTGCTAAATGTCTTGATCTAGTTACAGGTGGTGAACGTACAAAAGGTGGTGAACGTCTTGCTCGGTGCATTCACTGAATATCCTATTAGTTTTTAAAAGGAAAGAAAAATTATATAAGTTATCCAATCAATAGACTTTTCTGATTTTGCCCACGTTTCGAATAGCCAAAAGATGCAGCAGAGGGGCAGGATTCGTTTGGTCTCAATATAATTGAGGACTGTTTGGCTCCAATAACCCGGTCCACGTACAAATCCAACTATTACTACGAACCAGAAAATTTTGATGTCTATTAATTTAACTACTTAAAATAAATTTTCGTAATTTTAAGAAATTTAGATAAGAAGTAGAAAAAATTCTAAGTCCTAAAAACTAGAATGACGAGAAATAAGAAAGAAAAAGAGCGTGTCGGAAAAAGATCGAAAAATAAAAATAAGAAAGAAAAAGAGTGACTTATAGAACTTAAAAACACTAGACTAACCCAACCTTATTACTATCACTAACTTAAAATTATATCGCAAATTGAGATTATTAATTGGAATGATAATTGATACAAAGTAAAAGGTGTCTAAAAATATTAAAGCTTACAAGAAAAACTATATCCCAAATGGCAATAACTTAAAAAGAAACTAAAACTTAAAAAGGCGTCGCAAAATTCTAAAGTACCTAAATCTTAGTCTAAAGAAAAGGCACTTAAGAGATTTTATGGCAAAGCCTAAAATTCTAAATATAAAAATAACTATGGCAAAAATTATATCTTAAAACTAAATACGAGCGAAAAATACAAAAGTTACGCTAAAACAATTAAAAAGGGACAAAATATAAAAATATACTAAAAGTTGTAAAAAGTACAATTTTTATAAAAAATATTATTTTTATATTATTTATTTTATAAAACTATTAATTTTACAATTTAATTAAACTAAATAAACTAAATATACAAATTAAATAAATAAACTAAACTTAATAATAAATTAACAAAACTAATTAGGGTTTAATTAAAAATTAATAATAATAATTACTCCGTAATAAATGCTGATTAGGGTTCTGTCAGGCGCGTCAGGGAGAACTCCGCGAGTCGCGGTTCTCGAAGCTGGAAAACTCCGCAAGTCGCGGGGTTTCAAATTTCAGATCAGGTGCAGGACAAAATCGTTCGTTTCAGTTTTTTTTTTTTAATTTCTGTTTTATATTTTCTGTTTAAATACAAATATTTATATAATAAAAACTTATATTTAAAAACTTAGAATAGAAATAAAAATATGTTACAATTTTATAAATAAAAATCTTAAAACTAGATTTATATATAAATTTTTTTTTTTGGTTTTTGATTTTATGTTTTAAATAAAAACAAAATATTTAAATAAAACTTATGTTTTTATAAAATAAAAATAAAGAAACTTTATAAAACTTAAATATTTAACAAACTCTTAAAAATATTTATATTTTTGTTTTCTTTTTATGTTTTCGAATAATTAACACGTATTTATACAAAAATGTATATTTTTTTTTATAAAAGTAAACTAAAAATGAAAATCCTTTTTTTTTTTAGCGTTGCGCTTTCGGCGTTTAAGATCCCCGGCAGCGGCGCCAAAAATACTTGATGTCAAAGCTAAGGGGTATAAAATACTATTAAATTTTAGCAGGAAATACTATTAAATACGATACAATTTTACACAAGATATTTATTTATTTATAGAATGGATATACTTAAACCTTGCTACAACACTTATAGGCAGTGTACCTAATCGTACAGTAGTGTAGTTTTTAGTAAGTCCGGTTCGTTCCACAGGGAAAATCTTTAAACAAAGCTTAACGCTATATTAGTTTACTTTTATAAAAATACAAATATATATATAAGTAATATTATTATTATAAAGGTGGGTTTTTACCGTTTAATGACCAGTTTGTCGATTTTAAAACTTTAGTCGTAGTTAAAACCAAATGTAAAATAATAAATAAATACACGACTTAATTTAAAACGTAAAGTAAATAACGATAATGAAATTGCGAATAATAAAAGTGCGATAAAATAAACTTGCGATAATTAAAAAGTACGATAATTAAAAGTGCAATTAAATACAATAACAATAAAAATGCGATAATTAGAAGTGCAATTAAATATAAAATAAAGGAAATTAAATATGAAATAAAAGAATTATGCTTATTTAAACTTCCGTAATCATGATGTTTGACGTGTTGATTTTAGTTTTATGCCCATGGGTTAATTGTTCTTTGTCCTGGATTATTTAATATGTCCATACGGATTTGTCCATAATAGTCCATCAGTCATAAATATAAAGAGCGAAAGCCTTCGTCAAATTATTCTTATTCCCGAAGTCAAATATTCCAACTAATTGGAGATTCGAATTGTAACAAAGTTTTAATACTTTGTTTAATGAATACACCAGGTTATCGACTGCGTGTAAACCAAGGTTTTACTACTTTGTTAACAATTACACCAATTACCCTTGAATGTAATTCACCCCTGTTTCAACAAGTCTATTAACTATTAATCCAGTTCCGTGTCCGGTAAAATGAATAATTATTGGTATTTATAAATATCCCGCCCACCGTACCCAGTCAAGCGTATGTGGTTATATATAAATACGTCGAATTATAAGTTTGTATATTAAATTAACAAGGTATTGTTTAGTTAATATAAAACCCATTAATAGCCCATAGTCTAATTTCCACAAGTGTCGTTCTTTTATCTAAACCCCAATTATGGTACAAAGCCCAATTACCCAATTTTAGTAATTAGCCCAATATCATGATTACTTCGGATTAAATAAGCATAATAATAACTTAGCTACGAGACATTAAATTAAAAAGGTTGAACATAACTTACAATGATTAAAAATAGCGTAGCGTTACACGGACAGAATTTCGACTTACACCCTTACAACATTCGCTAACATACCCTTATTATTAGGATTAAAATTAAAATTAAAATTAAAATATAAATTATAAATATAAATATTACGTATATAGATAGAGAGATTGATATATTTTATTTTTAAAAATGATCAGAATTCGTTGGGTTTTATAGGGAGTTTCAGTTTTTGGGGCTCCGCGACTCGCGACACTTTTCTTCTTCAAACTCCGCGAGTCGCGGAGATCGTTTTTACAGCTCACCCACATTTGGCTCTTTGTTTGCCGACGATTTATTTTATAAATATAATATATATATAATTAATTATATATTATATTATATTTATATACATAATTAACTTGTAATTTTTAGTCCGTTGCGTCGAGCGTTGAGAGTTGACTCTGGTTCCGGTTCCGAATTTTTGAACATCCTTGCGTACTATTTTATATCTTGTACTTTGCGTTTTGAATCTTGTACTCTTGTAATTTCGAGACGTTTCTTATCAATAATTGGAACCTCTTTGATTGTATTTTGTACTTTTGAGCTTTTTGGTCGTTTGCGTCTTCAATTCGTCGAATCTGTCTTTTGTCTTCACCTTTTATTATTTAAACGAATATCACTTGTAAATAGAACAATTGCAACTAAAAGCTTGTCTTTCTTGGGGAATAATGCTATGAAATATATGTTCGTTTTTAGCATTATCAGTCCTCAAAGAAGGATGAGAATATATGTTGGATATGAAACATCTTCAATAATAAGATATATTGAACCCATGACGGGTGATATTTTTACAGCATGTTTTGCTGATTGTCACTTTAATGAAACATTATTCCCTAGATTAGGGGGAGAAATAAAAAATAAAGAAAATGATATTTCATGGTGTGAACCTCAATTAAAGTATCTTGATCCTCGCACAAAAGAATGCGAGACCGAAGTTCAAAAAATAATGCATACGCAAGAACTTGCGAATAAATTGCCTGATGCATTTACAGATACAAAAAGAGTGACTAAATCATATATACCAGCAGCAAATGCTCCAGCTCGAATTGAAATTCCAAAAACTGGCAATAATGTCATTCTTGAGTCTTTGCCACGCCAGAAACGTGGGAGACCAATTGGTTCCAAAGATAAAAATTCTCGAAAAAGAAAATCAGCTGATAATGAGGAAAAAGAAAGTGTTCAAGAATAACCACAAATCAATACTCCTTCTGCAGAGGAGATTGATGATGTCAATACGGAATTTTCAATCAATTATGCACATTCAAAAATATTATGGAACCGAAATGAAATGAAAAATCTTGATGAGATATTTTCATATAATGTTGCATATGACATCATGAATGATGATGATGATCCAGAACCAAAATCTGTCATGGAATGTCAAAATAGACATGATTGGGATCATTGGAAAGGAGCAATACGAGCTGAATTTGAATCGCTCAATAAAAGAAAAGTTTTTGGATCTATCATTCTCACACCTAAAGATGTAAAACCTGTGAGATATAGATGGGTTTTTGTGCGAAAAAGAAATGAGAAAAATGAAGTTACAAGGTATAAAGCTAGACTTGTAGCTCAAGGTTTTTCTCAAAGACCAGGAATTGATTATGAGGAAACTTATTCTCCTGTTATGGATGCAATTACATTTAGATACTTAATCAGCCTGGCAGTTTCTAAAAATTTAGAAATGCATCTCATGGATGTTGTGACTGCTTATCTTTATGGATCACTTGATAGTGATATATATATGAAGATACCTGAAGGATTTAAGGTATCAGAAGCAACCAATGCAAAACTCAAAGAAATGTACTCAATCAAGTTACAAAGGTCTTTATATGGGTTGAAACAATCGGGTCGCATGTGGTATAAACGATTAAGTGGTTACTTGATAAGCAAGGGGTATACCGATAATCTTATTTGCCCATGTGTATTCATTAAGAAAACAACATCCGGATATGTGATCATAGCCGTTTATGTCGATGATCTTAACATCATAGGTACAAATAAAGAGATCCATGAAGCCATTCAATTTCTAAAGAAAGAATTTGAAATGAAAGATCTCGGAAAAGCCAAGTATTGCCTTGGTTTGCAGATTGAGCATATGCCTAATGGTTTACTTGTACATCAAACAACTTATACGGAAAAAAATTTAAAACGTTTCAATATGGACAAGGCAAAACCATTAAGTACTCCTATGGTTGTTAGATCACTTAATGTTGACACTGATCCATTTCGTCCCTGTGAAGATCATGAAGATATCCTGGGACCAGAAGTACCATATCTTAGTGCAATTGGAGCTCTTATGTATCTTACAAATTGTACAAGACCTGACATTTCTTTTGCAGTTAATTTGTTGGCAAGGTTCAGCTTAGCTCCTACCAAAAGACACTGAAATGGGATCAAACACATATTTCGATACCTTCGAGGAACTACTGATTTATGATTATTTTATTTTAACGAATCAAAACAAGTTTTGGTTGGTTATGCAGATGCAGGTTATTTATCTGATCCACATAAAGCAAAATCTCAAAATGGATATGTATTCCTAAATGGAGGTACCGCAATATCATGACGTTCTCAAAAACAAACACTTGTTGCAACATCATCAAATCATGCCGAAGTGATTGCATTACATGAAGCTACTCGGGAATGTTTTTGGTTGAGATCAATGACACAACTCATTACTGATTCTTGTGGACTAGAACGCGATAAAAGTCCAACAACTATATATGTAGATAATGCAGCTTGCATAGCACAGATGAAAGAAGGGTATATCAAAAGTGACCGAATAAAACACATACATCCTAGATTCTTCTCATACACTCAAGATCTCATTAAGAACAACCATATTGAAATGAGATATGTTCAATCCAGCAAAAACTCTGCTGATCTTTTCACCAAAGCACTCCCAACTGCTATTTTCAGAACACACGTTCACAATATTGGCATGAGGCATGTTCAAAAGATGTAACATCTCAGCGATGTCTACTTGAGGGGGAGTCAACTCTATACTGCACTCTTTTTCCCTTAGCTAAAGTTTTTTTTTCCATTGAGTTTTTCTTTAGCAAGGTTTTTAATGAGGCAGTACTAGTTGATATATATTTAAAATAAATTGTCATTCAAGAGGGAGTGTTATGATAATGTCAACAAGTGTGACTAACAATTTTCAACAACTCCACTTGATTTCAACAAATCCACTTGATGAATAGTAAATGTTGCACTATAAATATGCACCATGTAATGTTGCAAGATGTACATTTTTGATAATATATACTCTTCTCATATACTTTCTCTACTTCTCTTATAATTTTATCAGTAGTCTATAATCAAGAATTAAGCCGGTAATCATAAACTCCAAAATTATAACATATAAATATACATGTACATTATCTAATTCTGTGTTAGATCTCTCCCTTCACTTTACGCGTTAAAAGTCAATTTTACCATTCCACACGTGGGCCATTTTTTATCCAGCCAATAGCATCTTTACTTTTAATTCTTAATCTTAATTTAATAATCACAATATAAATTTGTACATATATACAGATATACCACCATCCACCAATAACCCGATCCTTTTTCATAAAAGTCAACCAAAACCTCTGTTTCTTCTCCCCTTAAAATGGCAGAAAAAAGTAAAATCTTGATCGTCGGAGGGACCGGATACATCGGAAAGTTTGTCGTGGAAGCAAGTGCAAAACAAGGCCACCTGACTTTCGTATTGGTCCGAGAAACCACAACCAAACAACCCGAAAAATCGAAACTTTTAGACAACTTCATAAGTTTTGGTGTCACGTTACTCATTGTAAGTGTGTTAATTGAGTGAAAACTGAAACATTCTTGCATTTGAGTTTCATGGGTAAAATTTAACGGAAGTTTGTGTATTCAATTAACAATTTTAGGGCGATATTAATGATTATGAAAGTTTGGTAAATGCGATAAAGCAAGTTGATGTTGTCATATCGGCTGTAGGTGGAAAATTGGTTGCTGATCAAGTCAAATTGATTGCAGCTATTAAAGAGGCTGGAAATGTGAAGGTACCTCTCTTGATTTTTTTTTTTTTTCTTCTTAATTTTATGGTAAAAAATTAAAAACCAAAGTGTTGGAAATATTTGCTTTATCAAAGTGTTAGAAATTTATTTATTTATTTATTTTAAGGCAAACTCACAAACCCACCTAATACTAACACGAATATATTCACCACGAAAATCTCTAGGACTCGAATCTTCAACCTCAAGATTGATACCGCCAAGCCATTAGCTATTTGGTAGAAATATTAAATTAATATATTTAAATATGTGTAATCAAATTAGTTCTTAACGCACGTTGCTGGCATAGTGCACCGACAATTAAAGTATAATCAAAATGTAGTCATGTAAGACTCGTCCCACATCGGTGGGGGAGGAGAACGAAACACCCTTTATAAGGGAGAGCGTGGATACCTTTCCTGGTAGATGCGTTTTGGAAAGCAAAACTGTGAGACTGTGTATGGCTGAATGATAGGTAAGCCGTATGTCAAAGCGGACAATATCTACAAGGAAAGCAAAACCGTGAGACTGTGTATGGCTGAATGATAGGTAAGTCGTAGATCAAAACGGACAATATTTCGAAAAATGACTTGAAATCAACATGAAATATAATCACACTTGTGTTTTATTACTTTTCAATCAGTTTCACAGCATTAAAAATATATTCAACAATTGTTACAGAGATTTTTACCTTCAGAATTTGGAACCGATGTTGATCATGCCAATGCAATCGAGCCAGCCAAAAGTGCCTTCGAGGAAGGCAGCAATTCGTAGAGCCATTGAAGCCGCACAAATCTCACACACTTTTATATCATGCAATGGTTTCGCGGGATACTTTTTACCAACAGTTGGGCAAATGGACGTTCACACAGCCCCTAAAGAGAAAGTTACCATAATTGGGGACGGAAACACGAAAGGTACATGTTATGCATAAATACATCATAATGTAAAAACTAATAACCTGCTTGACTTTGTTTGTTCAATATAGCTGTTTTTATCAAAGAAGAGGATATAGCTTTGGTTACCATCAAGGCAGTAGATGACCAACGTACCTTGAATAAGACGTTGATTTTCAGACCTCCTGGCACCGTAGTAACGTTTAATGAAATTGTTGCCATATGGGAAACCAAAATCGGGAAGACTCTCGAGAAAACATACGTTTCTGAGGAGCAACTTATCAAAAACATACAGGGTGAGTAAAATAGAATGATACATATTACATTTAATATGAACATATATAGTTTTTCTTGTTCAGAATATCGGGGAAGGAGAGTGATATTTTACTCAAACGTATGCGGCCTATCTGGGTTATCCCGTGATTGTTTTATTCTGACATTTTCCCTATCCCCCAAGATACATCGCTAGTGAAGTTTGAACATGAGATCTCTTGTAAGGATGTCTAGGCCGCAACTACTATATATATATATATATATATATATATATATATATATATATATATATATATATATATATATATATATATATATATATTAGTTTTATGAGCCCGTGCGTTGCACGGAAGTTGTAAGTTAAAATGTAAATATCACGCTTTAAACTTGTGCGTTGCAGAACTGTTAATGAGCAGAAAAAAATGTACATATTATAGTATTGAATGATTAGCGTATTTATAAATCGTTGACTTAATTTTAAAAAACATAAGAATTAACATCCAACATATTATATATTATATATTATATATATTATAGATATAGATGTATAGATAAATGTATAGATATATAGTTTTATGAGCCCGTTAAATATATAGATATTTTGCTTATTTAAATCTATGAAACAAATTAGATAATACTTCGTAAGTTGTTTTAAATGAAAATTTAGATATTTTTCTTAATAAAATTATATCATTAAATGGATTATTAATAATACTCCGTAATAGATTAACATTCTATTATTAAACAATAGAATAATCAAATGGCAAATTCTATTTTTTAATCCTTATCCTTATTTAATTTTAAATTTATTAAACAAACTTAATAATCATCCGTAAGTTGTTTATGGATTATTAATAATACTCCGTAATAGATTAAAATTCGATTATTAAATAATCAAATGGCAAATTCTATTATTTAATCCTTATCCTTATTTAATTTTAAATTTATTAAACAAACTTAATAATAATCCGTAAGTTGTTTCATATGGAAACGATATTGGGAAAATTCCACAAATCAAATTTATCTTTATATTAATATTAGATTATGAAACGTAATATTTATATTTAATCTTTTATATATAATCTTTGAATATCTTTGAATTCCATGATAAATTTGGTAACTAAATTTCAACCTATATATAAAAATTTATTTGAGAAATTTTATTTATTTCAGTTTAATTAAGAAAATGACACGTGTGCAAATTTAATTCAGTTTAATTGATAAATTGACACGCGTGCAAATTTAAATCAGATTAATAGAGAAATTGACACGTAGGATTATTGGCACGCGCTTTATAATAATGTATAGATATATATATATATATATATATATATATATATATATATATATATATATATATATATATATATATATATATATATATATATATATAATTTAATTAAATAATGTATTTGCAGAGGCACCTTTTGGATTAAGTATTGCATTGGCAATAATGCATTCGGTTTTAATCAATGGAGATGCAACAAATTTTGAAATTGAAGCTTCTTTTGGTGTGGAGGCTAGTGAGCTCTATCCAGAAGTAAAATTCACTACAGTTGATGAGTATCTTGATCATATAGATATAGCTTAATTGAGCTTTACTTTATCTGTTGCAATGATCATCTACATAATCTGTTTAGGGATGCTTAATATAATTACACACAATTCAAGATTAATAATGCCAATGAATGTGTTTTAACTTACCTAACCTTATGTGATGTTTTCAAGATTAAGACCATCTGCAATGGGGGTAAGTGACGGGGTCACTTGCCCCGCTGGCACCCAAGTAACGGCAAAATTGGAGGCATCGGAGCGTTAGTCACCGGCGTCTCTTTGGCGTCGGTGCAGAAGAAACGACACAAGAAACGGGATGACTAGCCACGTGGCCGAATGTGATTGGCGGAAGCTTTTTGATCGTTTGAAAATGGACCGTTTGGCTTCTTTTTTTCTTTTTTTTTTAACTTCAATTTTCACATATATATATATATATATATATATATATATATATATATATATATATATATATACACACACACACAAAATTATACACAAACTCAACTTAAACACCTTAATTTAAACACACACTCAACCAAAAAAAAATGTCTAACTCTCCTAACACTCCTCGCAATCAAGTTAATGATTCCGATTCACAAATGAACAACACAACATCGTTTACAAATCTAATGGTATTCAGGAGTCCAAATGCTCCCGGAGTTTCAAACCGACATATCCTTACACCTAGTCCACAAAATTTTGCCAACGTTCATCGTAATTTATTCGGCTTAAATAAACTGTTAAATTATGAACAACAACAACAATGGGCGTTTTATTAACAACGAATGTATCAATCCCAACCGCAAATGTTTCCAAACCCACAACAACAAATGTTACCAAACCAACAACAACAAGTGTTGCAAACACAAACGCTACCACAAACACAAGATCGACAATCGGTGGATACACAATCCCTGTCACGGACAATGCGAAAACACACTAAAAAGGATAAATGTTCGATATATTTTATATATACTAGTTTTGTTTATATTTATTAATAGTATAATTATATATATAATATAATATTAATGTATAATGTTTATATTGTAATATTATATAGTATACTGTTTATATATATATATATATATATATATATATATATATATATATATATATATATATATATATATATATATATATATATATATATATATATATATATATATATATATTAATAACATAATTATTAATAGTATACTGTTTATATATTTTTTATGTATGTATAATGTTTTTATATATAATATATTTATTAATAGGGAAATCGGTTGACGAAACTAGTTCGAGGCAAAAATCACAAAAATCGTGGTCGCTAAAAGAGCTTTAATGGTTGGCGGAGTGTTTTTGTGACACGTCGGTGTAAGACCCAAATATTTATTGTACATAATGTAATTATGGTGTACGATGCGTGTATGAAGTGTACGAAGCACGTAGGTGTTGCTTGCTCGAACGTCGAAGGAAACTGGACGTTGTCTGAAGTGACAAGGTGTGTACGTATCTTTTCAACCCCAAATAAAGTTTGTGTTGATGTTTCAAAGCCTTACCATTGGAAAGAAAATCTTATTACGTTTCCAACGATATTTGATTCATCGAAAACGGAGCTACGGTCAAAAAGTTATGGCCAAAACAAGTTACTGAAAACTGACCTGAAGGTTGAAGCGGTGCTCCACCTTATGGAGCGGCGCTCCGAATGCGTCTGATGCAATTTTCAGCATTTTTAAAGTGTTTAAATGAGGGGTACTTTGGTCTTTTCACTTGGGGTCGGTTTGAGGTCATCAAAACTGATCCATTGATCATTCTTATCCTTATTTCACCCACACAAACACTTTCATCAAACCCTAGAGGGAGAAACCCATTTTAGTGTGAGAGAGCTCCAATTGGAGAAGAAGAAGAGTGTTTCGGGTCAAACCTCAAGTATTAAAGTTGTTCATCTCGTCAACGGCATCATTTTGGCGGTATTGGTAAGTTCAAACTCCGAATTTCATTTGTTAGATTTGATATTCAAGTTAGGGTTTGAGATTGTTAGTTGTAAAACCCATTTAGTTGATGAAGAGGGTTTATGGAAACTTGCTATTTTGATATTTGGCGAGTTTTGGGTTGGTTAATGATTTAACCATGTTTAAGACTTGTAAATGGTGTATAATCACTAGTATTAGTGATTATTGATGTTTTGGAGACCATTAGGGTTCTTGTGGTTGACTAATTTTGACTAGAGTCAAAATTAGGGTTTGTTGATGATTATGACCCAATTGTCGATTTAATAAGGTTTATAAACTTAAAATGGATTAAGTTGAAGTATAAAACTGAGTTAAATATGTTTTGGTGTCAAAACTTGCTAATGGCGTGATGTTGACTTCTTATGGGTCAAAATTAGGGTTTAAGTGTCATTTTGGGCAAGATAGGTGTTTAACACCTATGATTGGGTTTAATTGGCATATTAGGACCATTCTCACTTGTGTTAGTGATTATTGGTTAGTTTGGGCACAGTTTGTGCTTGGAAGTGCATTTGGGTCAAAATGGCACTAAGTGTCGAATTGGGTTGGTTTGTAAGTCAACCCTAATTGTGTTACTTGTTTCGTGATAATGGAATAGGTACTTTCCATTGACGAGTCGCGGATTACTTGGAAGCATTCATCAAGGCGACAAGGTGAGTGTTAATATCCTATGTGCATATGTATGTGTAGGATGGGTGCGGGTCGGGTGAAGTGGTTCTCGGTTATAGAGCTCACTTCACATATAGGTGGATTTGATGGACTTCTGTATAGGTCCAATTAGCAAGGATGTACATTTTGGTTGACCACCTTTGGCGAGGTACACGTTTTGTGTGTACATTATCACACGTGATTGTGAATTGGATAACCCCAATGGCGAAGGGTTGATATTGAATTGTGATGTGTTTATTTTTATGAATGGATATGTGTTGTCCAAGTTAGTGATATATGTGTTGTACGCTAACGGATTTACGAATGGATATGTGTTGTCCAAGTTAGTGATATATGTGTTATACGCTAACGACTTTATGAATGGATATGTGTTGTCCAAGTTAGTGATATATGTGTTGTACGCTAACGGTTTTATGAATGGATATGTGTTGTCCAAGTGAGTGATATATGCGTTGTACGCTAACGGTTTCATGAACGGATATGTGTTGTTCAAGGGTTAGTGATATATGTGTTGTACACTAACGGTTGTTACGAACACCGATGGAAAATTCGAGTACCATTCCTTTGTACGATTGGTTAACCTTGGGCGGTTTTACGCTCTGTTATATATATATATTAATGTATTGTTGTGATGTAGCTAACCCTCCGGGTGTAGCTTATTGGCGTTGTTCACATCGTCGTTGGTGACTTACTGTAACGTCCTCCCAATAGGGTCTGGAAGAAACGTTACTAATATCAAATAAACCAACATATTATAATACGAGAACAATACTAAATGAGAAAATTTAACTTTATTGAGTACGCAGCGGAAAATGAAATGTCGTTACAATAATGGAAATAACGATAAAGTAATTGTTCATATGCAGAAGTAATAAATGCGATATCTCTTGATCCTAAGTCCAAGTAACATCACATAAGTAGTAGATAAGAAAGCTTGAATCAAACAGCACCTGAGACAAAACATGCTAAAGTGTCAACCAAAAAGGTTGAGTGAAGTTCATAGGTTTAACAAAAGTAGTTATCGTTGTTTTTAGACCACAAGATTTAGTTGTAAAGTTGATCTCCCGCAGGATCAAAAAGTAGATCTCGCAGATCCAAAAGTAGTACTGATTCGTGATATTTTAGACTAAACGTTTATTTTGTTGCCCCGATGATAAGTTGACAGTACCTTATCACCATGTTTAAATCATTATTAAGTAATACAAAGACATCGCGGTCAAATGTATCTGGGACGTTACTCCCGATAGGCCTACCCCCAATAATTAAGAATGCCTTATCCTGAAAGCAATTAAAAAATATCACTGTAGGGTCTTAGTAGCATAAGCTAGTCATAGTACAGTTTAGGTTCGTACTTATGTCTAAGTTGTTTAAAGTATAAAAGCAGCATGTGTCTCACCCCAGTAAGTATAAAAAGTGCTATAGCAATAAGAGTGGGGCTATGAAAGTCACCTTAGTAAGTAGAGAGAGAGTTATTCCTCGGAATAAAGAGTTGAACGAGTGAGCAGGAAAGTCAACCTATTGACATTTAAGAGTAGTTAAGTGTTTTGCCCATGTTTAAGTTTAAGTATGTGTTTAAGTATAGTTTGTTTTACTAAGTTTCTATTCCTAGTAAGTTACTATTTTTATAAAGTTTCCATTTTTAGAAAGTTTCTTATTTTACTAAGTTTCTATGACTAGAGAGTTTCTACTTTTATGAGTGTTTTTCATTTTAGGATACTTGCCGTATTAGATAAGCTTCCAATCACCCCTTTCCCTTCGAATGGCTAATTTAGATCTAGGGGCTTGAGCCATAGGACCCTTTAAATCGGAAATCCAAACCCTCTGCCTAGAATCTCGTAGAAACCATTCGTCAAGAAAGTTCGAAGATCTATACATCTCTAATACATATCCCAAAATGTTTTTGTGCTACAATATAAGTAGTAGGTTATAGGTGCTAGTAATAGTAATAGTGTATACATGTTAAGTACTAGTATATGTAGTATTAGGGTTTAAGGTTTTAATATGTATATGTATATATAATTCGTATATATACATAAATTTTTTTTTTTTACATGTATATATGTATATATAAATCTAGGAGTGTTTATGTATATACTTATGAATAACAAGTTTATAATATGAATATGAATTAACAAAGATTAAAGTTTATGTAAATAGTTTAGGGTTTATGTTATACCTTTGAAGATTCAAGATAATTAACAAAGAAAAGATGAACACGATGAAGATGGAAGATCAAAGCCTTAAAAATCTTGAAGAACTCCTTGAAGATTCTTGAAGAACACGAAGAACAAGCTTGAAGATCCGAATACCACAAGAGAGGGAGAGGGAGAGATTGTTTTTGAGAGAGGATTTTGGTGTGATTTGTGAATGAGAAACTAGGAGTCTAGGAGTGTTTATATAGTGCAAGTATTAGAGTGTTAGTCAACATAAGGATGTTCTAATTAATGATTTTATTTTGTTTTATAATTTTAAGTCAACAAAAGGTGGTACTAGTTTATAATTAGTCAACATAAGGATGTACTAGTTTATACTTTATTTTTAGTCAACATAAGGATGTAATTGTTTAAGATTCTTTAGTCTCATTATTATTACTATTATTATTATTATTATTATGTTTATTATTATTTTTACATTTACTACATGATAAGTATTATTTTCTTTTTACTAATTCATGACTTGTATTTATTTTTATTTAGTTCCCAATTGTTTTATTATTTATATAAATGTTACTTTTTATTTATTACTTATAGATTAATAGTTATAAATAATATTATTGAAATGCATAAATTTTAATTAGCAGTGAGTGTCGAATAAAAGTTTATTATTTGGTCAATGTTAAATTGATTGTGTATACAACAACCCTTAAATAATTAATACGTATAGTCAGACAGTAAACCCTAGGGTCATTTCAGTAATTTCAGAAGTCAAAAAGTGAGGGTTGTTATAGTACCTCCCCGTTAATAAAAACTTCATCCCGAAGTTTTAGGTAGACTTCTCGGATGCATCAGCAGTTGAGAAGAGATGGGGATATTTCCGTTTCATATGGTCTTTGCGTTCCCAGGTATATTCGGGCCTCTACGCGAATTCCAACAGACTTTAATGATAGGTATGTTGCTTTTACGTGTTTGTTTGACCTCTCCTTCCATGATTTCTATAGGTTCTTCAACGAAGTGCATTTTATCATTAATGCGAAGATCATTCAAAATGATGATGTTATACAAGTCATTTCAGTAAATTGGATACATGAAATGTGTTATGAATGGTATTGAGCTCATTTAAAACCTTGAGCATTTTATGCCACAATATTAGGGCAGACAAACAGAGAGGAGTTCGTGAAAATCACAGTCATGAAATTTGATAGAGATCTTCATTGTTTACAACAAGAATATTTTAATGATGAATATAAGTTGAAAAATAAAGTTTTATCACTATTGAATAATATGGATAAAACGATTCGTTTATAGAAAGAGTATAAACGAAGCTATCATAAAGAGTGAAATGAGAAAATTAAATGTTCGCCTTAACTTTTGACGTAGTCACGATTGATATCCGGAATTCAAGGAATTAAAGGAAATCTTCGTAATCTATAAGATTTGATTCTCCGGTATTTACGAAATTTTGAGATTTGTTTGATTAAATGCGGTGATTTGCCTCGATTGATGTGTTTGGAATTTTGCTATAAATTAGCTTCTTCCGTTTCATTATCTTCACCACTTCTATACTTTCTTTCTCAATTCAAACTTCCAAAAGATTAAGAAAATGCTAAATCCAGTTCTGATCCTGGTTATTATATTGACCATCTATGCAGTCATTTTTCTTTTTCTTTTACCGCCAGAGGAATCTGTTTACTTCTTCTATGCTCTTGGGGTTATAGTGTTTTTAATTATCCCGTGTCTTTATATTGCTATACGCATTGATATACACGGTTTGTAATTTCGGAGTCGTTATCGGGCTTTATATTTTCCCTTATATGTCGGAGCTTTATGTTTTTGTTTCTTCTTCCCGACTTCAAGTCAAGCGAGTAATGGTCCAGAATTCATAGGTATGAAGTTTTGAATGATCATAATATATAAAGTAGAAAGGAAAGGTAATAGCACGATTTGATTTGCCATATTACCAGAATATCCGAAAAAGACCGAATCATCAAGAAAAATATTTTCTTGATATGTTTAGAGGTTAAATAGAATGTAAGAGTCGTGTAACATGGCAAATGATGATTATAAAATCTATGAATCATCATCTTCCATTAAAAGCTGAGCATGACTTACTGTAATATAATCACGTTGGCCTGACGTCATTATATTATATTAACTCATGCTTCAATTCCCAATCACTTCTTCAAAGCATTTATAATTTAAACTCGAATTTTACAGAATATAGAAACTAAAACAGTTTCCTTTATAAAGATATCGCAAAGAGATACTTAATTGCGGACATGAATCGTTATGAAGATATCTTCCGAAATATAGAGGATATTTATGATGATATTTTGGAATTTCTAAGTTCGAAAGTTGATGAAGAAAAATTTTCCGCAAGCTTTTAACATGACTTTGGAGCAAGATATTCTCTAAAGATTTCACCGGATTCAGAATTTCCTGGATTCTTTGAATATAGGGTTTGGCCCTTGTGTTTGTCCTTGGTCTCCTCCATGGTTAGCTCAATCCGTTTTTCAGTTCCAAATTTTCTTTTGGGCTTTTCCAACGTACCATTCTTTATTATCAAACTGTTAGCCCTTAAGAACATCTATAGCATTTGCTGCTTCGTCAGCATTCTCAAGGTTAACGAATCTGAATCATTGATTGACAACCCGAGATGGTTTCAAGAAATTTTATTTTTAGATGTTAAACGCTGATTGTAATCGTCAATGGATCTAATGGTTGACGAATAGGCGTTGTTGATTTCAAAAGTAATGAATGATAATTTTGGTGGTTTGATGTGATAATTCATCATAGAATACGAATGAATATAATTCATGAATGTAGTGATCTTTAGGAAGATAACATCTGCTATAGCTTTACTTGAATTCTGATATGTCAAATTCAGAATATGTTATTTGATTTGAATGAAAATGGTTGTTCTTTGGTGCGCGGATACATATGTGGATGTAAGTAGTATAGTTACTGATTATTGAATCAGAATTTGAAGAATGTACAATGTAACATATTAATGTGAGATATAAATATTTCTCGGGTATTACCTACCCATTAAAATATTTTCACAATTAACAGTTTGTACAAAAGAGAAGATATACGTTCATATATGTATTCTTCAGATATAATATAGATTTAATGAGTTAATATAATATTAAACTCATTTGATTTGCGGTTGAAACGAGAATAAATAATCTCCAAAACCTTAGAGATTTCATAATTGTCGCGAAATATTTCGCTAATGAAGTTATGAATCAATACTTCATCATTCATTGTTATTGATATACCTCAGTATATGATGTTGGTGCTCGTGGAATTCTTGTGAAATTCATAAGGCACGAATGATGTTTTCTAGAAAGTTTCGAGTACATCGAAAATGAAAGTATACAATCAATCATGTATTTGAGTAATACACTTGATTTATTATGAAATGGAGTTTATTATGTTGAAGCAGTGATTAACGATTGTTAAGTCATTAACGAAGGATGTACATCATAGCATATTAATGATATGAATTAATCAAGTAGTACATACTAGTTAAGATTCACACGTAATAGCTAAGTATGAAAAGATTTATTATTGTTTCAATCCATATATATAAAGTATACATATGTAATTCTTCAGGAAGAATGAGTCAATACATCTTAACTCATTATTACTAATATTCCTTGGTATCTATGGGGCGTATGATGTTGATGTTTGAGGTACTGAGTGTGATGTTGAGGCGTGGAATGCGGATGTTTTCGTTGGTGAAGCTGGTGATGTTGGTGGTGATGCCGATGGTACTGGTGGTACTGGTTATGCTGCTGGTGCTGCTGCTGGTGTTTGTAGGTTTCGCACCATATTCTCCAGAGCCACTACTCGAGCGCGAAGCTCGTTGACTTCTTCTATTATTCCGGGATGATTGGCGGTTCGGACAAGTGGATGAATAAGATCTAAAATTTTAGATATTATATATTCGTGACTGGATATCCTGGAAATGGGGGTGAAAATAGTGTTCCGAACGGGTTCGCCAGTAAGTGCTTCAGGTTCTTCACCAAGAGGTGAATTCGGTTGGTGGAAGGGATCACCTTCTTCTTGTCTCCATTGATTAAGTTTACTACGAACCCATCCCCAATTCATCCAAAATAGATGATGGCTGATTGGTTGGTTCATTCCGGTTACGCTGCCATTGGAGCTCGAAGAGTTCGAGGAATCCATATTATGTGTTTGGAATTAGGGTTTTTGATATGAGATTAGTTTTGAATACTGGATGATATATTCGTCTCCTCGAATACGTGTATATAGCAAAAAGATTTCCGTAATTTATGGAGGGAATTTAGGAAAAGTGTTAGACAAAATCTATTAGGATAGATACGATAAGATATAATAAGATATGATGTGTCTTTACTTTAATAATGGCAGTATGACGTGTCGAGATCATAAAGTGATAAGTATGTAATCTAATAATCTTTTGATTAAAGACTTTCAATTCGTATACTGTGATAACCCAATGACATTTTTTAATTCGCAAACCGATGCATAAAGGCATAAGGCATATAGGTACGTGATATAACAGAGAGTTATATACGTTTGAGTGTGAGTAGTAACAATTATAAGAATTTCAAAATCATGGATAATATTTCATGTAATACATATGTAATACACATAACCATGATAGATGACTTATGAATGTCAAGAATTTCTGAAATCATTGTGTCGCATTTAGATGCGGTGGTGTAATTGGATAGTACTCAGGAAAGTGAGCAGAGTTCTTAGATTAGCTCGGCATTCTAAGATAAGTAAAGTTTCTAAAGTATAGTGTAGCATTTAACAGTTAAAGGCAACAATTAAAGGCACTATGGTCAAGGAAAGTTGTAGTCCTACATTAGGAAAGAGACTTTGATTAGAATCTTTAAGTCAAGTTTGGTAAAGCATGATTGTTAAGATTATAAGGCAATTCTAAATGCTTTAAGTCTAAGGCAGGAAAGGTTATAGTTTCCTAGATTGCTAAGGCACCCTAGCTAGTAAGTAAGGCACACATAAAAATGCAATCCTGGTTCTCTATAACAGCCTGGTTATGCTCTGATACCAATCTGTAACGTCCTCCCAATAGGGTCTGGAAGAAACGTTACTAATATCAAATAAACCAACATATTATAATACGAGAACAATACTATATGAGAAAATTTAACTTTATTGAGTACGCAGCGGAAAATGAAATGTCGTTACAATAATGGAAATAACGATAAAGTAATTGTTCATATGCAGAAGTAATAAATGCGATATCTCTTGATCCTAAGTCCAAGTAGCATCACATAAGTAGTAGATAAGAAAGCTTGAATCAAACAGCACCTGAGACAAAACATGCTAAAGTGTCAACCAAAAAGGTTGAGTGAAGTTCATAGGTTTAACAAAAGTAGTTATCGTTGTTTTTAGACCACAAGATTTAGTTGTAAAGTTGATCTCCCGCAGGATCAAAAAGTAGATCTCGCAGATCCAAAAGTAGTACTGATTCGTGATATTTTAGACTAAACGTTTGTTTTGTTGCCCCGATGATAAGTTGACAGTACCTTATCACCATGTTTAAATCATTATTAAGTAATACAAAGACATCGCGGTCAAATGTATCGGGGACGTTACTCCCGATAGGCCTACCCCCAATAATTAAGAATGCCTTATCCTGAAAGCAATTAAAAAATATCACTGTGGGGTCTTAGTAGCATAAGCTAGTCATAGTACAGTTTAGGTTCGTACTTGTGTCTAAGTTGTTTAAAGTATAAAAGCAGCATGTGTCTCACCCCAGTAAGTATAAAAAGTGCTATAGCAATAAGGGTGGGGCTATGAAAGTCACCTTAGTAAGTAGAGAGTGAGTTATTCCTCGGAATAAAGAGTTGAACGAGTGAGCAGAAAAGTCAACCTATTGACATTTAAGAGTAGTTAAGTGTTTTGCCCATGTTTAAGTTTAAGTATGTGTTTAAGTATAGTTTGTTTTACTAAGTTTCTATTCCTAGTAAGTTACTATTTTTATAAAGTTTTCATTTTTAGAAAGTTTCTTATTTTACTAAGTTTCTATGACTAGAGAGTTTCTACTTTTATGAGTGTTTTTCATTTTAGGATACTTGCCGTATTAGATAAGCTTCCAATCACCCCTTTCCCTTCGAATGGCTAATTTAGATCTAGGGGCTTGAGCCATAGGACCCTTTAAATCGGAAATCCAA
Source organism: Rutidosis leptorrhynchoides (assembly GCF_046630445.1). Lineage (NCBI taxonomy): Eukaryota > Viridiplantae > Streptophyta > Magnoliopsida > Asterales > Asteraceae > Rutidosis > Rutidosis leptorrhynchoides. The sequence continues at coordinate 394,848,424 of NC_092334.1, forward strand.
ACCCTCTGCCTAGAATCTCGTAGAAACCATTCGTCAAGAAAGTTCGAAGATCTATACATCTCTAATACATATCCCAAAATGTTTTTGTGCTACAATATAAGTAGTAGGTTATAGGTGCTAGTAATAGTAATAGTGTATACATGTTAAGTACTAGTATAAGTAGTATTAGGGTTTAAGGTTTTAATATGTATATGTATATATAATTCGTATATATACATAAAAATATATTTTTTTTTACATGTATATATGTATATATAAATCTAGGAGTGTTTATGTATATACTTATGAATAACAAGTTTATAATATGAATATGAATTAACAAAGATTATAGTTTATGTAAATAGTTTAGGGTTTATGTTATACCTTTGAAGATTCAAGATAATTAACAAAGAAAAGATGAACACGATGAAGATGGAAGATCAAAGCCTTAAAAATCTTGAAGAACTCCTTGAAGATTCTTGAAGAACACGAAGAACAAGCTTGAAGATCCGAATACCACAAGAGAGGGAGAGGGAGAGATTGTTTTTGAGAGAGGATTTTGGTGTGATTTGTGAATGAGAAACTTGGAGTCTAGGAGTGTTTATATAGTGCAAGTATTAGAGTGTTAGTCAACATAAGGATGTTCTAATTAATGATTTTATTTTGTTTTATAATTTTTAGTCAACAAAAGGTGGTACTAGTTTATAATTAGTCAACATAAGGATGTACTAGTTTATACTTTATTTTTAGTCAACATAAGGATGTAATTGTTTAAGATTCTTTAGTCTCATTATTATTACTATTATTATTATGTTTATTATTATTTTTACATTTACTACATGATAAGTATTATTTTCTTTTTACTAATTCATGACTTGTATTTATTTTTATTTAGTTCCCAATTGTTTTATTATTTATATAAATGTTACTTTTTATTTATTACTTATAGATTAATAGTTATAAATAATATTATTGATATGCATAAATTTTAATTAGCAGTGAGTGTCGAATAAAAGTTTATTATTTGGTCAACGTTAAATTGATTGTGTATATAACAACCCTTAAATAATTAATATGTATATTCAGACAGTAAACCCTAGGGTCATTTCAGTAATTTCAGAAGTCAAAAAGTGAGGGTTGTTATACTTACTTTATGGTTGTTGTTACTAGCTTGTTGCTTAGTGATTATACGGTATGCTTAGCTTAGCTTGCCTTTATGCTTGGATGCTCCAGTATGCGGTATTTGATTATTTGTGTGGAGTGTCCATTTTATGCATATATATGTATGTAGTATATTCTCACTCACTAAGCGTTAGCTTACCCTCTCGTTGTTTACATTTTTATAGATTTGCTTGTATGAGGTGGCTCGGGTAAGCGTGGGAACTAGTGGCTCGCGTAGTTGCTTTAGAAGGCTTGCTTTTGGATTAATTAGGATTGGGTAGCGTATCCTCAATCGCCATGCTCGGCTTTTATTTTGTGTTTAAAATTGTGGGGTCGAAACTTGTATTTTGTACTTAAAGGGTAATTTGGTTCGATGTGGGCCCCGCCTCGTAAAACTTATTTTATGAATGGAACGTGTTAGTTTTTCATATATGAATATGTTGTGAAAAGCGTTTTGTCTAAATACGTCGGGAAGTGGTCGAACATTTTCGCTAAGTTGGATTTTTGGGACAGGCCGAAATGGAGCGCCGCTCCAGGCCAAAATGGCGCGCCGCCCCACTATGCTTTACAATAATTTTTTTTTTTTTTTTGATATTTACGCGTGATCGTTTGTATATCGGGTTGGGTTGTTACAAGTGGTATCAGAGCATGGTCTAAGGGATTTAGGTGACTTGAGATAGGTGCCTAGACTTAGACTTTTGTGTGTGCTTAATTTGTTGCGGGACTTGTAGGAGTACGGGTCGGAATAGGTTATAGTTAGTGCCTTGTTTGTAGGTGGACTAACGTTTATATTAGTAATGCGGATATTATTAATATACTTTTGTGTTGTGATAATAATTCTCGCGTGTGTTTATATTGCGTAGAATTTTGTTTGTGTTTGTTTATATCATCGAGCGAGGCGGTCGTTGTACTAACGAGTTGATACGGCGTGTGTGCGTAATAAGGACTTGCAAACCTTATTACGGGTGCAAATCGCGTCTCACAAGTGACATACGACGAGTGTCTAGCAAGATGGGGAGGGGTTGTGCATATGGTTTTGTACGTTCGCGGACTAATCGTTTTGCATTCTTTCAAATGACGACGCGAAACGAGATCGAGACGAATGATGGGGAGTTTAACTCTAGAGTTACGACTGCCGTTGCGGATCAAGTGAGTGCGTTTCGAGAAGAAATGGATAGAAAGTATTCCAAATTTCGGGGCAGTAGTGAAATGGAGCGTTGTCTTAAGAGCTTCATGAGGACTAAACCCCCGATGTACGACAGAAAACCGGATCCTTTGATAAGCACAACTTGGATCTAGGATGTCGAAGGGTGTTTTCGTACTATTGAATGCGCTCATGAGAAGAGGACAAGACTCGCTACTAGTTTGTTGCGGGGTAGGGCAAAGGATTGGTTGAATGGTAAGATTGATCTTGTCGGTGGTGAAAAGTTCATTGCGTTATCGTGGGACGAGTTTAAGAAGAGATTCTTCGAGGAGTTCCGAACTTCAGCCGATTTGTCGGAAATGCGTAATGAGTTGCGAAATTTGCAACAAGGTTCTATGGACTTGAATACTCTCAAGACGACCTTTATAGCGAAGGCTCGTTTTTGCCCGGAGTATTTGGGGAATGATCATTTGTTGATGCAAGATTTCTATCGAACATTGAATGATGACTTTAAGAGTAAGATTAGCAGAGTTCGGGCAAAATCGTTTGCGGAGTTATTCACCGCGGCTAGAGGTTTCGAGTCGTATTCGCGATCGAAGGTTGGTGAACCTTCAAGTGAGAGAAGGGTTGTTTCTTATGGTGCTCCAAGTAAGAGGACTAAGGGTCCGAGCATGAGCACGGGTGATACACGGACGGGTATATCGGACTCTAGTGCGCTTAAGTGTTACAATTGTAGCGTGAGGGGTCACAAGTCTTGGGAATGTTCGGTGCCAAAGGGTGATGGCATGGTGTGCTTCGTTTGCCAAGAGGAAGGATATCGTAAGTCGGAATGTCCCAAGTTAACGGGGACGGGTGCGACAAGGAGACGTTAAGGTACGTTTCGTTTTAATAATATGTCCTTTGATTATTTATTATGTACCGTTGAGTTTGAGTTGGTTAAATGCATGGTGTTGTGCATGTTATTGATATGGGTGACGTTCCTAATGGAAGTACCCTATGGTGACGTTTTGATTTATGGGCGATGGGCGTAAGACATGGTGCAACCAAGCATTTCTTAGTATTGGAAAATGTTTCTACCAAGCCTTATGTGTGGGCTTTGGTGTTCGGATGTTAGAGCATGTTCGCTCTCGTGTTGAAGTTGATGAACTGTGAGGTTCGTCGGGTGGATGAAACCTTTGAGATCGAGCGTTTGATCTCGATGTATGTTGGTAAAGGAGTCTACGTGACGCGACATTAGGTGCCTCTTTTATACCTACTAGCGTGATGTTCGACTCCGATTATGTTGCGGTTACATTGTACTTAGGGTACCGAAGTGAAACCCTTAGTTACATGAGTGACTGGGTGAAGTTTGACAAGCTATAGCAATTGGATGATTACGAGTGTAGAGTTGTGTAATTTGCGGTACATTTTTCGTTCGAAGTGTTTAAGGATTGGTTGAAATCCTTCGTGTGCTCAAGATTGGAGCAAGATGTAGTGATGGGTCGTGTGAACCCAATTGTTGGTAAAGCCTACCTTTGGTAGTAAGGTACGGTTGCACAAAATGCGGTTATGGAACGTAGTTCTAAGTGGGGGAGTTACACTCTCGCACGAGGAAGTTTTAGTGTGAAATTTCGGATGATGCGTTAGATAGATCCGGAGTTCGTGTCGGGACCTAGTTTTGGTCGGTTTGTAGTAGAGTACAATTTCTGGTTAAATTGTACTTATGATTTTGGATTTGAATCATCACCGAGGTGGTAACGTGGTAAATCTCGTTGAGAGATAATGGACGTGTTTGGAGAGCAAGGTGAAATCCCTCAGTTAAGGGATGTGTGTGTCGGATTCTATTTTAGAGAATTATTGTTTTGTACCTATGTTTGATATAGGTGGTCCTTGCTTGATTGTGTGGATGGCTAGTGGTATCCGTTAGGGTTCACTATAGTGTAGCAGAGCGCGATGTTGCACTACTCGTTGTTCGAGGCCAAAAGTGCGTATGTGATTGGTGAAGCATGACCGTTCGGGGTCCGCTGACTTCATCATGGGAGTAGTGGTATATCGATGAAGCATGACCGTTGACGGGGTCCGCTGACTTCATCCGGTGTTGAGTGATCTATCGGTTGTTTTATACACCGATGGTGGGGTCGTAAGGACCGTGTGGTGTGATCTATCGGTTGTTTTATACACCGATGGTGGGATCGTGAGGACCATGTTGTGTGATTAGTGATGCGATAGTCGTGTTTCGCTCACATGTTGTTACGGGTGTGACAATAGTTTATTTTGTATACCTTAGGTTTAGCGTTGCCATAGTCGTTTTAGGCGCTTTTGGTCTTAGCCGTTGCTTATGATGTTAGGATAGTGGCGTATTGGTTATATTGTGCACTACAAAGGATGTTTAGTGGTAAGTGTAATCCGTAAGGATTCATGTGGTTCGATCTTCAACGTTCGGATTGTTGACTTTAGGTTGAGACTTGGTCGCTTTTAGCGTTGTCCTTGGTAAAGGTACGCTAAGGAATTGATATCTCGGTACGAGATTGGTTGAACTTTTCCCGATATGGGGAATTGAGCAGGTTTTAGTGCTCGGATTGTGGTTTTGATAAATCGCGGGTGACGATTTTATTTGTTAAAGGTGATTCATTGGGAAGAATTGTCTAGGAAAGTTCGGATTGGAACTTATGATTGAGGGCCGTTGAGTAGTTCCGGATTGGTTAAGTGGTGAAGATCACGAGGACGTGATCGAGTTTAAGTGGGGGAGAGTTGTAAGACCCAAATATTTATTGTACATAATGTTATTATGGTGTACGATGCGTGTATGAAGTGTACGAAGCACGTACGTGTTGCTTGCTCGAACGTCGAAGAAAACTGGACGTTGTCTGAAGTGACAAGGTGTGTACGTATCTTTTCAACCCCAAATAAAGTTTGTGTTGATGTTTCAAAGCCTTACCATTGGAAAGAAAATCTTTTTACGTTTCCAACGATATTTGATTCATCGAAAACGGAGCTACGGTCAAAAAGTTATGGCCAAAACAAGTTACTGAAAACTGACTTGAAGGTTGGAGCGGCGCTCCACCTTATGGAGCGGCGCTCCGAATGCGTCTGATGCAATATTCAGCATTTTTAAAGTGTTTAAATGAGGGGTACTTTGGTCTTTTCACTAGGGGTCGGTTTGGGGTCATCAAAACTGATCCATTGATCATTCTTATCCTTATTTCACCCACACAAACACTTTCATCAAACCCTAGAGGGAGAAACCCATTTTAGTGAGAGAGAGCTCCAATTGGAGAAGAAGAAGAGTGTTTCGGGTCAAACCTCAAGTATTAAAGTTGTTCATCTCGTCAACGGCATCATTTTGGCGGTATTGGTAAGTTCAAACTCCGAATTTCATTTGTTAGATTTGATATTCAAGTCAGGGTTTGAGATTGTTAGTTGTAAATCCCATTTAGTTGATGAAGAGGGTTTATGGAAAATTGCTATTTTGATATTTGGCGGGTTTTGGGTTGGTTAATGATTTAACCATGTTTAAGACTTGTAAATGGTGTATAATCACTAGTATTAGTGATTATTGATGTTTTGGAGACCATTAGGGTTCTTGTGGTTGACTAATTTTGACTAGAGTCAAAATTAGGGTTTGTTGATGATTATGATCCAATTGTCAATTTAATAAGGTTTATAAACTTAAAATGGATTAAGTTGAAGTATAAAACCGAGTTAAATATGTTTTGGTGTCAAAACTTGCTAATGGCGTGATGTTGACTTCTTATGGGTCAAAATTAGGGTTTAAGTGTCATTTTGGGCAAGATAGGTGTTTAACACCTATGATTGGGTTTAATTGGCATATTAGGACCATTCTCACTTGTGTTAGTGATTATTGGTTAGTTTGGGCACGGTTTGTGCTTGGAAGTGCATTTGGGTCAAAATGGCACTAAGTGTCGAATTGGGTTGGTTTGTAAGTCAACCCTAATTGTGTTGCTTGTTTCGTGATAATGGAATAGGTATTTTCCATTGACGAGTCGCGGATTACTTGGAAGCATTCATCAAGGCGACAAGAAGAGTGTTAATATCCTATGTGCATATGTATGTGTAGGATGGGTGCGGGTCGGGTGAAGTGGTTCTCGGTTATAGAGCTCACTTCACATATATGTGGATTTGATGGACTTGTGTATAGGTCCAATTAGCACGGATGTACGTTTTGATTGACCACCTTTGGCGAGGTACACATTTTGTGTGTACATTATCACACGTGATTGTGAATTGGATAACCCCAATGGCGAAGGGTTGATATTGAATTGTGATGTGTTTATTTTTATGAATGGATATGTGTTGTCCAAGTTAGTGATATATGTGTTGTACGCTAACGGCTTTACGAATGGATATGTGTTGTCCAATTTAGTGATATACGTGTTGTACGCTAACGACTTTATGAATGGATATGTGTTGTCCAAGTTAGTGATATATGTGTTGTACGCTAACGGTTTTATGAATGGATATGTGTTGTCCAAGTTAGTGATATATGCGTTGTACGCTAACGGTTTCATGAACGGATATGTGTTGTCCAAGGGTTAGTGATATATGTGTTGTACACTAACGGTTGTTACGAACACCGATGGGAAATTCGAGTACCATTCCTTTGTACGATTGGTTAACCTTGGGCGGTTTTACGCTCTGTTAAATATATATTAATGTATTGTTGTGATGTAGCTAACTCTCCGGGTGTAGCTTATTGGTGTTGTTCACATCGTCGTTGGTGACTTACTTTATGGTTGTTGTTACTAGCTTGTTGCTTAGTGATTATACGGTATGCTTAGCTTAGCTTGCCTTTATGCTTGGATGCTCCGGTATGCGGTATTTGATTATTTGTGTGGCGTGTCCATTTTATGCATATATATGTATGTAGTATATTCTCACTCACTAAGCGTTAGCTTACCCTCTCGTTGTTTACATTTTTATACATTTGCTTGGATGAGGTGGCTCGGGTAAGCGTGGGAACTAGTGGCTCGCGTAGTTGCTTTAGAAGGCTTGCTTTTGGTTTAATTAGGATTGGGTAGCTTATCCCCAATCGCCATGCTCGGCTTTTATTTTGTGTTTAAAATTGTGGGGTTGAAACTTGTATTTTGTACTTAAAGGGTAATTAGGGTCGATGTGGGCCCCGCCTCGTAAAACTTATTTTATGAATGGAACGTGTTAGTTTTTCATATATGAATATGTTGTGAAAAGCGTTTAGTCTAAATACGTCGGGAAGTGGTCGAACATTTTCGCTAAGTTGGATTTTGGGGACAGGCCGAAATGGAGCGCCGCTCCAGGCCAAAATGGCGCGCCGCGCCACTATGCTGTACAAGATTTTTTTTTTTGATATTTACGCGTGATCGTTTGTATATCGGGTTGGGTTGTTACAGTCGGATAATCCAATTGTTGGTCGAGGCCAAAAGGGTAATACTTTTTGGGGTCGGTAATGAAAAAGTTTAATAATAATGAATATGGATGGTTCCGAAATGAGGATTCTTTATCTTAGAAATGGCGAGGTGTTAACATGGTTGTACGGAGTTTTTACTAATTTTCAATGATATAAAGGATAATTGGCGTGCAATGAAGAGGACGTTTACAAAGACGTGAGCAATCATATTACAATGTTTATGGTAAAACTTTTAATTTAAAGGAGGCCTTTTATTTCTTGAAACAACATTCATAGTGGAACGTGCCAAAAGTTCCGGTTGTTCAAGATCGGGAAGACTATCATGTTGATGTAGCGGGTGTTGGTGAAACTCAAGGAGACCCGATAAGCCTCTCTCAAGACTATGAGGTGGAGTTGTTTGGGGACGTACAGATGACGCGTCCAATCGGACGCTATAAGGCAAAGAAAGCACAAAAGACTTCGGCTTCTTCGGACGCGGGAGCGCCTTCTCGTGGTAAAAGTTCAAGTTCGTCAAGGGTTGAAGAATTTATGGACAAAATGGAAGTAGTGACATCAAAATAGATAGAATCGCATAACAAATTCAATGAGTATGTTCGAATGAAAACCGCGCTAGCACACATGGATTTGTTGGGGAGATCAGTTGCAACATTGGAAGACCCCGAAAATAAGATACATCTTCAAAATTTAAAAAGTATGTTCGTAGCCATATGAATGAATACAACTTCCCGTCGAATGACGATGAGTAGTTTATGTTTGTACGTCTTTTTTATGAATTTAATAAATGTAATTTTTCTTTTTTAGGAATTTTAATTATTTATTTTTTTTATATTAGCAATGGTATTAATAAAACGTGTTTTTTATTTAATTTATATGTGTCGTTTTTTATCTTTCATTTATAAAAATATAAATAATATAAATACAAATAAATAAAACAGAAAAAGAAAAAGAAAATGCCACATCAGCATTCCACTAAAGTAACACCAAAAAAGAAATATCACCACTACTCCACTCAGAAAAGTTGAAATGTCTCGTTCATAATAATTATAAACGTTTCATATTAATTGATTTCGTTGCGAGGTTTTGACCTCTATATGAGACGTTTTTCAAGAATGCATTCAATTTTTTTGAAACAAACCATAACCTTTATATTTGCGATAAAGGTTTAAAATATTACGAAGATTATCAAATATTGATAATCTAAAATGTAGCGTCTTCACTACGACCGTTAGATAATAGTTTAGAATAATATTACACAGCAACTTAAGTCTTCGAATGCAGTTTTTAAACAATATTGTACAAGCATGCAGACTCCAATCCTGTCTTTATTTAGCATACAACAGCGGAAGCTCTTAAAAATCACCTGAGAATAAACATGCTTTAAACGTCAACAAAAAATGTTGGTGAGCTATAGGTTTAATCTATATATCAAATTATATTAATAGACCACAAGATTTCATTTTTCATAAATAACTGCAGGAACACTCATCTACAAAAAAATATAATACAGGAACACTCATATGTATAAAAATCATTCATATGACGAACACTTAGTAACCGACATTAACAAATGCATATAGAATATCCCCAAATATACAGTTACACTCATATGTATATAAAAATCGAAGTACTAAAGCATCCATAACCTGGATGGGGTTCGTTAGGCCCATGCTTCTATCTTCAGGATTCGCGTCAATTAGTGGCGTTCACTAATTCTTTGGATATAGTTTCATGTTCATAAGAAAAATCATTTTTCCAGAAGAACAACTTTTAAATCAAAGTTTATCATAGTTTTTAATTATCTAACCCAAAACAGCCCGCGGTTTTACTACGACAGCGTATGTCCGGTTTTACGGTGTTCTTCGTGTTTCCAGGTTTTAAATCATTAAGTTAGCATATCATGTAGATATAGAACATGTGTTTAGTTGATTTTAAAAGTTAAGTTAGAAGGATTAACTTTGTTTGCGAATATGTTTAGAATTAACTAAACTATGTTCTAGTGATTACAAGTTTAAATCTTCGAATAAGATAGTTATATATATATATATATGAATCGAATGATGTTATGAACATCATTACTACCTCAAGTTTAGTAGGTAAACCTACTGGAAGTGACAAGAAATGATCTAGCTTCAAAGGATCTTGGATGACTTGAAAGTTCTTGAAGTAAAATCATGACACGAAAACAAGTTCAAGTAAGATTTTTACTCTAATTAAGATAGTTTATAGTTATAGAAATTGAATCAAAGTTTGAATATGAATTATACCTTGAATTAGAATGATAACCTACTGTAAATAACAGAGGTTTCTTGATCTTAGATGATTGAAAGGCCCCGTCCTAATCCATCTGGACGAAGTCTTCAACAGTTGATCCCATTGCGAGGTTCTGACCTCTATATGCCATAAATGACTCCATGTAATATGAGCAAATGCACAGCGAAAGATTTCTTTCATACCTAAGAATAAACATGCTTTAAAGTGTCAACCAAAAGGTTGGTGAGTTCATAAGTTTATCATAAAACAATAAAAATTCTGTAATTTTGATAGACCACAAAATTTAAATGCTGCATGGTACAAATGGGCCCGAATCCTATACCCACATTTAATGTACATGCGATATCTTTTAAATACAGTACACCTTTCTCGTGTACGAAATCATCTTTCATAAATCTTAGTAACCGTACACATATCTTGTGCACAAAAATAACATACACATAACCTGTGTATAAAATCATTCTCTCGATACATAACATTCACTTTTCATTGCTTTCATAGCTTGACTTGGTAACCGACCTTAACATATAATGCGCAAAATAATATCCCCAAAACATAACATCTCATCTGTATAATAATCATATAAACTTCGAAGTACTAAACACCACGCCCACTAGCCCTTCCGTCTAGTGAACATTCTGGGTGGGGGTGTTAAACCCGGTAGCTACCTTTAGGATTCGCGTCAATTAGGCGTGCACTAATTCTCAAAATTAGTGATGTTCCCTAATTCTTAGGTTACCAAGCAATAATAATCAGAGGAAAAATATTCATATCAATTGTGGAAATTATCACGTCCACATAATTCAATGGTGGCAATTATCACGTCCACATAATTCATTCGAGGAATGTTTTGATTGTGTCTATCTCATCAAACATTTATAAAAGCATTTCATGTATTCGCAGTTCAAAATGTATTTCAAAAGCATTTAATAAAGCAGTTGTAAAAGTCGCGCATGTATTCTCAGTCCCAAAAATGTAAAGAGTAAAAGGGAATCAAATGAACTCACAATATTGTATTTTGTAGTAAAAATACATATGACGACTTTGAACAACTGAACAATGCAGGGTTGGCCTCGGATTCACGAACCTATATTATTCATATATATATTAAAACATATAATCGTATTTGAATAAGTTTATATATATTAATGATCATATTAGTTATATTATGTGTTATATAGATAAGTTTAATATATTTAATTTATATATTTCATATAACTAATATTCGTTATAACATATTAATAATACTAATTTATATTAAGGTTTATATAAAAAAAAAATATATATTTATATATTAGTTGATATATATTTATATATAGCTTAGTTAATGTCATTTTAATAACAAGAATATAGTGATATGTAATATTAATATTATTATAACGTATTTTTATATTAAAAAATATCTATTTGTAATTATACTAAAACGATAAGGATGATAATACTAATGATAGTAATAACAATAATAGTGTTAATTTTTAATAATAATAACTTTATTAATTTTGATAAAAATGATAGTTTTAATAAATAAATAAAAATAATAATAACTTTGATAAATTTTTAATTATAATGGTACTTCATTTTAATAAAAAAATGATGATAATAATAACTTTGTTAATAATAAGTTTTTATTACAAACCTCGTGTTAAATATCTAGAATTATAACCACAGTTTTCTATAACTTAATTCTCATAATTATATTCATAATTATACAGGTATTCATATAATTTATAACCAGTTTCCAAATTTTATCTTAACAACTTTATTACTAACTTCATAATATAGTTGTTATTAACATGTTCGAAATCATAATAATTGATAATAACAATAATAATGCTACTAACAATAATAATGTTAATACTAATAATATTAACAATGATAATAATATAACCTATATAAATGATAATACTTTTAATAACCATTTTATTAATAATAATGATAATAATTTGTAATACAATAATCCTAGTAAATAATAATTATAACATAATAATAATAATAATAATAATAATAATAATAATAATAATAATAATAATAATAATAATAAAAATAAAAATAAAATACAACCTTTGAAGACTTGCTAAAAAAAATATGCCACTTCCGGAGCTCGAACCCGAGACCTCTCGCATACCCGAAAACGCTCCAAACCACTCGACCATTGCTGTTTTTCTGATTATAACAGAACCTATATCTAGTTAACCCATTTGAGTCTGTTTCCCTCTTCCATCTTCTTCTTCACAATATTCAATCGATCAGAGACTTAACAACTATCATACAACCAAATACCCATGTTTTAAACTCATTAACTAAAGCGTGAACGATCTGTTTGATTGTTTGTTTTGACAGAAAACAAAATTATAAAATAACAGTCACGAAGAACACTCATTTGAACCAAAAATTGAATTTCAAATTTAAGAAAGTTTTAGACTGAGATTATAAAACGAAATAGGTTGCAATTCACCTTTTGAAGCTAATGGAATCATTGATTTAACTTAATTCATCACAGAAATTCCAAATTCGATTGATGAACTCCGGTTTGACTTTTAAGAACAAAAACTTTGACTCGACAATTGATACTCGATATTATGAACTGGGTTTTGAAACTTTGCAGAAAGTTTCACTAAAGGATTCCTAACATAATGGCTTTATTACTTTTTGAAATTGAATTCTAATTCGAGGAATTGATCAAACGGTTCAAGAACAGAGGTTTCCTAGTTTTTCCTTTTCTTCTATTTTAAATTCGATTACCTACAGACTCTAAAGGGTTTTTGAGATTGATAAATGAGAGTGTGAAGGTGAACATTTTTCCAATAGCAAAATTTAATTATCTGTTATATACAAAAGGAACTTGTTCGACAGATAAAATCAAGCAGAAGAAGGAATCAACGATAAACAAATAAAATAACAAAAGCAGACATCGACATTCAACAGCTTTTGGAAGGATTCGTGATTCGAAGTCAAAAAATTAAATAGCACGAAAGTGATTGTAAACGAATTTGGGTCTTTAATTGGTACGTATGACATTTATATAGATACTATTAATAATTAATAATTAATAATTAATAATTATAATTATATTAATAATAAATAAATACTGATTTCCTAAAATATATAACTATATATATAGTTGCGTATATTTATATATTATGTATACCTGTATATATAGCTATTTCTATATATGTATATCCATTATATTTATGTATTTATTCTTTATAGATTATAATTAATATTATTAATAAATATAACTATAATGATGATATACTTAATATAATTATTACTAATATAATAGTAAATATAATCATATCTTTAATAATGAAAATGATAACAATTATTATAACATTTATAACCATATCATCATTAATAATAATATTACTAATTATAATAATACTATATTAATTTATATATACCAATTTTTATATTTATATATCATTCATTGGTATTAATAATATGCCTAACTTTGATTAAAAAAATATAAAATATTTTTATTACTAATTGTACTAATAATATTATTAGTTATAATATCATAACAAATCAAATGTATCAATTCTTATATTATAACTTTTAATAATTTTTAATAGTATTGATATTAAATAATAATGTATATAATAATATGACAACTAAAATCAACTTGTAATTACATTATATATATTAATATTACAATTTGTAAGATTTATTAATTGTATAATATATAGTTTAATATTTTAACACTATATATATATATATATATATATATATATATATATATATATATATATATATATATATATATATATATATATATATATATATATATTTCAACATATATTTTATTATAATTATTCTTAGAATCATATCTATATATATTTAAACTCATTTTAAATTACAATATAATTATTTTATATTTCGTTTTACATATATAATTTAAATTATATTTTTTTATTTCAATTTATTATATATATACTTTCATTTGTATATATTTACATATTTATTGTAAACAATTGTTCGTGAATCGTCGGAAATATTCAAGGTCAAATGCATTCATGAAAAATAGTTCTATCATTTTGAGACTTGGTATAATAGACTTTGCTCATCTTGTCGAAATCATATAGAGATTAAGTTTAAATTTGATCGGAAATTTTTAGTTCGTCACAGTACCTACCCGTTAAATAAATTTCGTCCCGAAATTTGATTGGGGTAGTCATAGCTGACAATAAGTATGCTTTCATGACTCATATGAGCTGATAAATAGAGTTTTATTACCATTGAGTAATAAAGATAAAATAATTCGATTATTCGAAGAGTACGAATGAAGTTATCATAAAATAGTAAAATGAGAAAGACTAGTTTCATCATAACTTTTGATTAGTCATGGTTGAATTCCGGAATTTAAGGGATTTCAAAGAAAATCTTCGTAATAAGATTTGGTTCTCCGGTAACTCAGGAAATTAGGATCTCTTTAATTTAATGCGATGATCTATTTTGATTGCTCTGTCGGATATTTCACCAAAAATTCACCCTCTTCATTTTCTTTATATTGTGGAGTTCCATACTTTTATTTTCTCTTCCCGACTTTAAATAAAGCAAGTAATGGTCCAGAATTCATAGATGTGGAGTTTCGAATGAACATGACTAATGTTCTAGGAGAGAGATTGTAATAGCACGATCTTGATTAGTTAAATTACCAGAATTCAAGAGAAAGATATAACTATCAAGAATATATTTTCTTAATATGATTAGAGGTTAAATAGAATGAAAGAGTTATGTAACATGGCACATGATGACGGTATGATCTGTTAATCATCATGTTCCATTAGAACTTTAGCATGACTTACTGTAATATAACCACGTTGGCCTGACGTCATTATATTATACTAACGCATGCTTCAATTCCCAACACTTCTCCAGAAACCATTCATAATTTAAACTCGATTTTTTTTTTAAAGAAATTTAGAAACTAAAATAGTTTCCTTTATGACGTAACACGGATAGCACGAAGAGATAGATAATTTCGAACAAAGATATTTATGAAGGTATCTTCAGAAATATCTAAGATATTTATAACAAAAGATATGATGATATCTTAGAATTTAAAATATTTAAGATCAGAAGATGATGAAGAAATTCGTCTGCAAGAATTTAGAGTAAGGAGCAAGGTATTCGCTAAAGATTTCATCAGCTTTTTCAAAACTCAGAAAACTGATTCATATGCTAAAGCGCTTTTCAGAAATTCAGAATTGAAGTTGTGTAAATCCAGGAGATAGAATATATATATATATATATATATATATATATATATATATATATATATATATATATATATATATATATATATATATATATATATATATATATATATATATATATAATTGTTGTCGTAGAATTGCTGAGGAATTCAAGATTATCGATTGATGCCTCTCAGTATTCGGTATGGTAATTATCGTTACAAGATGCCGATGAGTTCATGATAAGACTCCAATAGATAAATATAGTGATTTTTTGGAGAGATTTAAGCCAAGGAGCAACGAGGTTGCTGGTACGTCTGCTGGTAATATAATGGAATATAAAAGGTTCCCCGGTAACAATAAAAGAGCACGCATATATATCAAGGTTATAATAAGGTTGTTTCGAATGAAGAGTCGAAGTTGACTTGCTGGAGTTGTGACAAAATTGGCTAATTTGAAAAAAAATTGCAAAGTTATTTCCAATAATAATAACACTAAGGGAGTTAGCTTAGTTACGTATTAAATGTTTACTCAGGTTCCGAGTATTTTTAGGTGCATAACTATATGCATAAATCTTTCCTTTCGTAGATGAAGTACGGTTAGTTCATCCCCTTGATTGAGGTGTTTTCAAGAATTATGAAAGGTTTGAATGCAGATTATAATCGTCAAGATACAAATGAGGTGTAAGATGAAATCAAGTGGCAAACTTGAAGAATTGTTTAGTTTCATAGGTTATAAACAATATTTTAATTCATTTTAATTGTCCAATGTTGATAGTCCTAAGTTGATAGTCCTCAGTTGATAGTCCACAGTTAGCAATTTAATAATTCACATATAGTTTAATATATAATATTTGAATTAATACGTATCGTGATCCGTGTACATGTCTCAGATTCGATCACAACTCAAAGTATATATATTATTGTAGAATCAACCTCAACCCTGTATAGCTAACTCCAGCATTACTGCATATAGAGTATCTATGGTTATTCCAAATAATATATATATATATATATATATATATATATATATATATATATATATATATATATATATATATATATATATATATATATATATATATATATATATATATATATATATATATATATGCGTCGATATGATATGTCAAAACTTTGTATACGTGTCTCGATATTTAAAGTGCGGAAAATAAATAACAGAAATTAAATGACGATAAATAAAATTGTGAGAATATAAATTGCGATAATTAATTTGCGATAAATAAAATGTAATCAGTTAGCTAGGAACAGTTAGCGTGGATTCTTAATAGAATTTTTCATAGTTAATTTGTTTGTTTCTAACAAATTTTATTTTGTCTAATGTTTTCATCATTATGCCACTTGTTGGATTCTGATAGGTCAAAATTCAAATATGAAATTGAATGAAAATGGTTATTCTGGGGTGAACGGATACGTATATCGGTGGTTGTAAGTAGGATAGTAAATGACTGTTGAATCAGATTCGAAGAATGTACAGTGTAACTTATTAATGTGAAATCTAAATATTCCTCGGGTATTACCTACCCGTTAAAATATTTTCATCATTAACAGTTTATACGAAAGAATTTTCAATTACAATCTTTATGAAAATATATATACATATATATTTTCTTCAGATGTAATTATGGATTTAATGAGTCAATATGATATTAAACTCATTTGATTTTCGGTTTGAGCTAGAATAAATAATCTCTCAAACTTTTAGAAACCACATATTCTTCGCAGAATATTTCTTCAATGAAGTTATGAATTAATACTTCATCGTTCATTGTTGTTGGTACTCCTTGGTATCTATGGTGCGTATGACGTTGATGTTCGTGTGACAGATTGTGAAGTTGAGGTTTGCGATGCGGTTGTTATTGGTGGTGGTAATGGTACTATTGGCGTTGATGATGGTGGTACTGGTTATGCTGCTGGTGCTGCTGCTGGTGTTTGTAACCTTTGCACCATATTCTCCAAAGCCACTACCCGAGCGCGAAGCTCGTTGACTTCTTCTATTACACCGGGGTGATTGTCGGTTTGGATGAGCGGATAAATATGATCTAGAATTTGATATAGTATATAATCATGACAGGATACTCTGGAAATGAGAGAGAAAATGATGTTTCGGACAGGTTCGCCGGTAAGTGCTTCAGGTTCTTCGCCAAGAGGGCAATGTGGTGGATGAAAAGGATCACCTTCTTCTTGTCTCCAATGATTGAGGAGGCTACGAACCCAGCCCCAATTCATCCAGAATGGGTGATGACTGATTGGTTGATCCATTCTAGTCACACTGCTTTCAGAGCTTGAGTGGGATTCCATTTCAGAACCCGAGGAACTTGAACTAATGACGAATTCCATTTCGTACGATTGAATAAAGGATTTTTCGTTATGAAATGATTTTCTGGCTATCGGATGGTATTCTAATTACATAGAATATCCATATATATAGAACAAAAGATTTCGTAGGTTACGGAGGAATTTACGAAATATGTTAGGCAAAGTTTACAGTAACAGATACGCTAAGATATGAATTTTGTCTATACACTTTTCATGCAGTCAATGCAGTAAAACGTGTCTAGACTAAGAATGATACGCAGGTAATTTCCGACAAGAAATGATAAGCAAAACTTTTGACATGCAGACACGGTCGAAGTCCAGACTCACTAATGCATCTAAACAACTATCAGTTAGGCACAGTAATGCAAGACCTGGTTCGCTAAGACCACCACTCTGATACCAACTGAAAGGCCCCGTCCTAATCCATCTGGAAGAAGTCTTCAACAGTTGGTCTCATTGCGAGGTTCTGACCTCTATATGCCATAAACGACTCCATGTAATATGAGCGCATGCACAGCGGAATATTTCTTTCATACCTGAGAATAAACATGCTTTAAAGTGTCAACCAAAAGGTTGGTGAGTTCATAAGTTTATAATAAAACAATAAAAATTCTGTAATTTTGATAGACCACAAGATTTAAATGTTGCATGGTACAAATGGGCCCGAATCCTATACCCACCTGTAATGTACATGCGATATCTTTTAAATACAGTACACCTTTTTCGTGTACGAAATCATCTTTCATAAATCTTAGTAACCGTACACATATCTTGTGCACAAAAATAACATACACATAACCTGTGTATAAAATCATTCTCTCGATACATAACATTCACTTTTCATTGCTTTCATAGCTTGACTTGGTAACTGTGACGATCGCTCCAAATCTATATGGATAATACGTCATTCATCGATTTCATTGCGAGGTATTTGACCTCTATATGATACGTTTTGTAAACATTGCATTCTTTTGAAAAGGCACACCATAAATGCATATTTAAATCAAAGATTTTCGACATCTGATGATTTCTACATATAGACAATCATCGTAATATAATAGTTTACAATGATACTTCCGTTGACAATGCAGTCAAAATAAGATACATGGTGATGATTTGGTGAATGCAACATTTCCTTGAAAAGTATGTCCTGTAAGACTCAATGCACATAGCTTGTCTAACATATAAGCAAACAGCGGAAGACTTCTAGGAAACCTGAGAATAAACATGCTAACAAGTGTCAACACAAAGGTTGGTGAGTTCATAGTTTTAGTGTTTCGTATAATCTGTATATAAAAGTGGATCACAAGATTTCAGTTGTTTCATCCGAAAACGTTTATCAAAATATTCTACAAGATTGAGCACCCTGGTAACTAAACTTAATGTATATATAATTTATACCCTTTGTATAATCATCTTAATAATACACGCAAACCAACGTGTACGCTTCTCAAATAGCATACGTCCGTTAAAAGGCTAGTGCTCTAGCTCGGACGGGGATATCAAGCCCTATGGATCCATATACTATTATTCGCACCCACCAGTCCATATCCTATGTACTGGCAGTTACTAGTTACCAAAGCTAAGGGATTTTCGATTTAAACTCAGTGTAGAATTTAGTTTGTACTTGTATCCATTGCGTTTAAAATAAAGTGCATGTATTCTCAGCCCAAAAATATAAATTGCAAAAGCAATTAAAAAGAGAGCAAATGAAACTCACCTTAGCAGCACATAAGGTCATTCATCAAAAAGTGACCGTAACTCGGAATGCAAGATTAACCGTAGATCTCAACCTAGAGAACATATGTTGGTCAATACATGTCTAATAAACTAGGTTGGGTTATAGTGTATCACAATCCTAATGCTCGAGATCGACATACAAAAGTTATCAAAAGTCATTTCAAAAAGTCAATTTTGACAATTGTTCAACAAAACGAGACGTGCATTATATAAGGATTCATTTACTTGGCTAGTAGTATTTTATCAATCTCATAAACAGGTTGTTTAAATATTAATTGCAGATTCAAAAGCAATTCCAATTAACGTCAATTATAATTCAGTTGACCATATCTTTTGATTCGTTCATCGAAATTACGCGATTTCTAAATGAAAAGTTATTGATTTTTCGTCAGCTTTTTGAAAACATGTATATCATATACCTTTTACCAGTAATATATATATTTAATTCGTGATTCATTATAAACTGTTTAACGATGAAATTTAGCATACAAGCATGTATAAATATATACTCGAGCACTAGACATGTATACACTATTAATATATAAAAGATAAGATATGAATGCTCACGTATCAATATTGAGATTCAATATTGCAGGAAAGTACGTAGACGCAACACAGATGATAAATACTAGGTTTGACTTGCGAACAATACCCATGAACATTACCCATAACCTCCATAGCTATAACCCATAATTTCCTTAGTTCTATCCCGTTTGAAGCTTGTTTTGAAAGTGACACGCTCATGACCTCATCGTAATATTTTATGTATAATATTACTAAAAATATTAAGATTAATAATAATAATAATCTTAATAATAATATAATAATAATAATAATAATAATAATAATAATAATAATAATAATAATAAATAAATACTTACTGAGTAATATGTGTAAAAAAACATGCGCAAGAAACCTGATATTTATAGCCATAATTCCTGATTCTGATGCCCATGCGATCGCATGGGTTTTATGCCTATTTCTCATGCGATCGCATGACCGTCAGATCCAGCTCACATATTTTTTGTTTTCTTATTTGTCGACATAATTAAATATAATATATATAATATATATAATTTAAATAATTAATTATATATTATATTAAATTCATGTGCATAGTTGACTTGTAATTTTCGTTCCGATGACTCGTACGTTGTCACTCGACTTATGTCCCGGTTCCGGTTTCTCGAACGCATTTTCGTACGCTTAGAAAACTCGTAATTTACGTTTTGTGACTCGTACTTTTGTCAAAATATAGTCTTAAATTATCAATAAACTATATCATTCAAAGTGTATCTTAAACTTTCGAGTGTTTTGGTCATTTACTTCTATAAATCATTGTCTCGCTATTTGTTAATATATATATATATATATATATATATATATATATATATATATATATATATATATATATATATAATAACAAATCATTTTATGACCAAGTTAATATATATTTTCAACATTCATAAACACGCTTTAAATATACGTCGTAAGTTATTCATACAATTAATATTCCAACTTATCATATATATTCAAATAAATATTTAAACCAATAAGTTTAATGTACGGTATCAAAAAAATTAATACATTGTTACGTTTTCAAGTTATAGTATATATATATATATATATGTATCTATATACATATAATTGTTCGCGAACCGTCGAGAACAACCGAAAGGTATATGAATATATGAAAATAGTTCAAAAATTTTGAGATTCAGTTTTACAGACTTTGTTTATCGTGTCGAAAATGTTACTCATACGAAGATTAAGTTTAAATTTTGTCAGAAATTTCCGGGTCATCACAGTACCTACCCGTTAAAGAAATTTCGTCCCAAAATGTGAGTGAGGTCGTCATGACTAACAATAAAAATGTTTTCATGCCGTATATGTGTTGATAAATAGAGTTTTATCACCGTTGAATAATATGGATAAAACAATCCGATTATTCGAAGCGTATGAGAGAAGTTATCGTAAAAGAGTGAAATGGATAATAGAGATTCGTCTTAACTCTTAACGTATTAACGATTGATTTCTGTAATTTAAGGAATAGAAAATCTTCATAATCTAAATAAGATTTGATTCTTGAGAATTTAAGAAAATTAAGATTTCTTTTGATTAAATGCGTAATTTGCCTCGATTGCCATGTTTGATATTTCGCTATAAATTGACCTCTTCCGTTTCATTATTTTCATCACTCTTACATCTTCTTCCCCATTTCCTATTTTCAAAAGATTGTAAAAATGCTTCATCCAGTTTTGATTCTTGATATACTCCTAAATTTCATATTTGTCATTCTTCTTTTTCATCTACCACCGGAGGAAGTTATTTTCTTCTACCATTACCTTGGGGTTATAGTGTTTTTCATTCTCCTGTGTCTTTATATTGCTATATGCATTGATATACACGGTTTGTAATTTCTGGGTGGTTGTTCGGTTTTATATCTTCCCTTATATTTCGATGTCTCTGCTTCTGTCTTTCCATAATCATTGACATCCACAGTTAATACTCTCTCCAATCAACTGTGATTTATATATACTCCCATTGATATTTTGAAGCTTCATGCTTTTGTTTTATCTTCCCGACTTTAAATCAAGCGAATAATGGTCCAGAATTCGTAGGTATGTATTTCGGAATGAACATAATTAATGTTAAAAAAAACGGTAATAGCACAATCTGACTTGTCAAATTACCAGAATACCTCGAAAAAGACCGAATCATTGAGAAAATATTTTCTTGATAGTTTAGAGGTTAAATAGAATGAAAGAGTTATGTAACATGGTTTATAATGAGGGTATGATCTATGAACCTTTATCACGTTCCATTAGAAACTCAGCATGACTTACTGTAATATAATCACGTTGATCAAGTGTCATTATATTATACTAACTCATGCTTCAGTTCCCAACACCACTTCAAAAATATTCATATTTTAAACTCGAAGGTTTCAGAATTCAGAAACTAAAATAGTTTCTTTTATGATGTTACACAGATATCGCAAGGAGAAAATTGATTTCCGATGAGAATGATTATGGAATTATCTCCAGAAATATGGATGATATTTATAATGAAAGATACGATGATATCTTAGAATTTCTAATATCAGAGGATGATGAAGAATATTGTCCGCAAGGGTTTAGATTCGGAAGCAAGGTATTCGTTAATGGCTTCAGCAGATACTGAATAATTTGGATTCTTTGAAGGCAGGTTTAGTCTTTGTGATTTATCCACAGCCTCCTTCATACTTTGCTCAATCCGTTTTCGAGTTCCAAACCTTCTCTTTTTCTGAACTTTGCCAACACACTATTCTTTATCATCAAACTTTTGGCTGTTAAGGTCGTTTACAATTTTTGCTGCTTCATCAGCATTCAAAGTTATCATAACCGAATCGTTGGTTATCAATCCGAGGTGTTTTCAAAATTTTGAAGGGTTTGCATGAAGATTGTAATTGTCAAGATACATATGATGTTCTAGAATTTTGAACGATACAAATTTTTTTTCCTGGGTTTATGAATAGAAGTGATGTTCTAGCACAGTTTTGAAGTTAAAGTATAACATTTGAAAGATGTAAGAATCTAAGAGTGATGTTTTCTGTTAAATCTTGGCTTGGATTCTGATTTTTGAAAATCAGAATATGTAATTGAATATGTATGGAAACGATTGTATATCGCTGTGAGCATAGTTAATAATTTTTGAATCAAAGTTGAAGAATGTACAGTATAACATATTAATTATGAACTTATATATTTCCCGAGTATTACCTACCCGTTAAAGATTTCACAATTAATACTTTGTACAAAAGAATTTTTTTATTACCGTCTTTATGAAAATATATGTATGTATATTTTCTTCAGATGTAATACAGATTTGATGAGTTAATATCATATTAAGCTCATTTGATTTTTGAATTGAATGAATAATCTCTAAAACATTAAGGATTACATAATCTTCGCGGAGTATTTCACTAATGAAATCAATACTTCATTATTTATTCTTATTCCTCGGTGAAGGATGTTGATGCTCGTGGAATTCTTATGAACTTCATAAGATATAAATGATGTTTTCTAGAAAGTTTCGAGTACATCGAAGATAAAAGTATAAAATCAAACATGTAATTGATTAATACACTAAGTTCATTATGAAATGGAATTCATTGAGTTGAAACAGATATTTGTAGTTAACGATGGTTAAGTTGTTAACGAAGGATGTACATCATAGCGTATTAGTAATATGAATTAACCGAGTAGTATCTACCCCTTAAAATTCACACGTAATAGCTTAGTACGAAAAGATTCATGATGGTTTTAAAATTTATATATATAAGATATACATATATATTCTTTAGATGAATTGAGTTATTACTTCATAACTCATTGATACAATATACTCGTTGTTGACTCGTAATGATGTCTACGGTGCTTTCTTGAACTGACGGAGCTTGTGATGTTAGAGGTGATGCTGATTCTGACGATGTTGACAGCACTGACTGTGCTGGTGAGGCTAAGGGTACTATTGATGCTGTTGGTAAAACAAGTCTAGCTTGTATCTTACACCATTCGGATAAGGGTTTCTACTCTATCTGATTTAGGGTTAAGGCTAGAATAGATAATCTCTAAACTTTAGAAATTAGATAATCACCGTAGAATGTTTCTCCGATGAAGTTATGAATCCATACTTCATCGTTTGTTGTTGCTGGTATTTCTTGGTACCTATGGTGCGTATGATGTTGATATCCGAGGTACAAATTGTGATGTTGAGGCGTGTGATGCGGATGTGGTTGTTGGTGGTGGTAATGGTACTATTGGTGTTGTTGTCGGTGGTACTGTTGATGCCGGTGATGCTGCTGGTGCTTGTAACCTTTGCACCATATTCTCCAAAGCCACTACCCGAGCGCGAAGCTCGTTGACTTCTTCTACTACACCGGGATGATTGGCGGTTCGGATGAGCGGATGAATAAGATCCAGAATTTAAGATAGTATATTATCGTGATGAGATACTCTGGAAATGAGAGAGAAAATGGTGTCTCGAACAGGTTCGCCGGTAAGTGCTTCAGGTTCTTCGCCAAGAGGGCAATGTGGTGGATGGAAGAGATCGCCTTCTTCTTGTCTCCAATAATTAAGTAAGCTACGAACCCATCCCCAATTTATCCAGAATAGATGATGGCTAATTGGTTGATCCATTCCGGTTACACTGTCTTCGAAATTCAGTTGAATATCCATATCGAAATAGCTGTCGGAATTTAAGGAATTTGAACTAGATACGGGATCCATCTTGTATAATTAGAGAGATAATTTTTGATATGAAATAGATTATAGAATTTAGATTGGTACTCTTCAATACATAATTTACATATGTATATATAATACCAAAATCCCGTAAATTACGGAGAAATTTTCGGAAGATGGCAGTCAAAGTTTACTGTAATAGATATGCCAAGATATGAATTTTTTCTATACACTATCTATACAATCAATGCAATAAGACGCGTTTAGACTTAAGATGATAGACAGGTAATTTCTGACAAGAAATGATAAGCAAAACTTTTGACATGCAGACACAGTCGAAGTCCAGACTTACTAATGCATCCTAACAACTATCAGTTAGACACACTTATGTAAGACCTGGTTCACTAGGACCAACACTCTGATACCAACTGTGACGATCGCTCCAAATCTATATGGACAATACGTCATTCATCGATTTCATTGCGAGGTATTTGACCTCTATATGATACGTTTTGTAAACATTGCATTCTTTTGAAAAGGCACACCATAAATGCATATTTAAATCAAAGGTTTTCGACATCTGATGATTTCTACATATAGACAATCATCGTAATATAATAGTTTACAATGATACTTCCGTTGACAATGCAGTCAAAATAGATACATGGTGATGATTTGGTGAATGCAACGTTTTCTTGAAAAGTATGTCCTGTAAGACTCAATGCACATAGCTTGTCTAACATATAAGTAAACAGCGGAAGACTTCTAGGAAACCTGAGAATAAACATGCTAACAAGTGTCAACACAAAGGTTGGTGAGTTCATAGTTTTAGTGTTTCGTATAATCTGTATATAAAAGTGGATCACAAGATTTCAGTTGTTTCATCCAGAAACGTTTATCAAAATATTCTACAAGATTGAGCACCCTGGTAACTAAACTTAACGTATATATAATTTATACCCTTTGTATAATCATCTTAATAATACACGCAAACCAACGTGTACGCTTCTCAAATAGCATACGTCCGTTAAAAGGCTAGTACTCTAGCTCGGACTGGGATATCAAGCCCTATGGATCCATATACTGTTATTCGCACCCACAGTCCATATCCTATGTACTGGCAGTTACTAGTTACCAAAGCTAAGGGATTTTCGGTTTAAACTCAGTGTAGAATTTAGTTTGTACTTGTATCCATTGCGTTTAAAATAAAGTGCATGTATTCTCAGCCCAAAAATATAAATTGCAAAAGCAATTAAAAAGGGAGCAAATGAAACTCACCTTAGCAGCACATAAGGTCATTCATCAAAAAGTGATCGTAACTCGGAATGCAAGATTAACCGTAGATCTCAACCTAGAGAACATATTGTAGTGACCCGAAATTTTCCATGTTTATATATATTAATTGAGATTGATATTTACATGATTAAATGTTTCCAACATGTTAAGCAATCAAACTTGTTAAGACTTGATTAATTGAAATATGTTTCATATAGACAATTGACCACCCAAGTTGACCGGTGATTCACGAACGTTAAAACTTGTAAAAACTATACGATGACATATATATGGTTATATATATAGTTAACATGTTTTTATTATAAGTATGTATCTCATTAGGTATTTTAACAATGAGTTATATACATAAAAATGAGACTATTAATTTAAGAAACTCGAAAACGATATATATAACGATTATCGTTATAACAACGTCTTACTAGGTACATATGAATCATATTAAGATATTGATACACTTGGTTAATTATGTTAAATGATAAGTAAATATATTATTAAGTGTATTAACAATGAAATACATATGTAAAAATAAGACTACTAACTTAATGATTTCGAAACGAGACATATATGTAACGATTATCGTTGTAACGACATTTAACTGTATATACATCATACTGAGATATATTATATATCATAATATCATGATAATATAACAATTTAACATCTCATTTGTTATAATAAACAATGGGTTAACAACATTCAACAAGATCGTTAACCTAAAGGTTTCAAAACAACATTTACATGTAACGACTAACGATGACTTAACGACTCAGTTAAAATGTATATACATGTAGTGTTTTAATATGTATTTATACACTTTTGAAAGACTTCAATACACTTATCAAAATACTTCTACTTAACAAAAATGCTTACAATTACATTCTCGTTCAGTTTCATCAACAATTCTACTCGTATGCACCCGTATTCGTACTCGTACAATACACAGCTTTTAGATGTATGTACTATTGGTATATACACTCCAATGATCAGCTCTTAGCAGCCCATGTGAGTCACCTAACACATGTGGGAACCATCATTTGGCAACTAGCATGAAATATCTCATAAGATTACAAAAATATGAGTAATCATTCATGACTTATTTACATGAAAACAAAATTACATATCCTTTATATCTAATCCATACACCAACGACCAAAAACACCTACAAACACTTTCATTCTTCAATTTTCTTCATCTAATTGAACTCTCTCAAGTTCTATCTTCAAGTTCTAAGTGTTCTTCATAAATTCCAAAAGTTCTAGTTTCATAAAATCAAGAATACTTTCAAGTTTGCTAGCTCACTTCCAATCTTGTAAGGTGATCATCCAACCTCAAGAAATCTTTGTTTCTTATAGTAGGTTATCATTCTAATACAAGGTAATAATCATATTCAAACTTTGGTTCAATTTCTATAACTATAACAATCTTATTTCAAGTGATGATCTTACTTGAACTTGTTTTCGTGTCATGATTTTGCTTCAAGAACTTTGAGCCATCCAAGGATCCATTGAAGCTAGATCCATTTTTCTCTTTTCCAGTAGGTTCATCCAAGGAACTTAAGGTAGTAATGATGTTCATAACATCATTCGATTCATACATATAAAGCTATCTTATTCGAAGGTTTAAACTTGTAATCACTAGAACATAGTTTAGTTAATTCTAAACTTGTTCGCAAACAAAAGTTAATCCTTCTAACTTGACTTTTAAAATCAACTAAACACATGTTCTATATCTATATGATATGCTAACTTAATGATTTAAAACCTGGAAACACGAAAAACACCGTAAAACCGGATTTACGCCGTCGTAGTAACACCGCGGGCTGTTTTGGGTTAGTTAATTAAAAACTATGATAAACTTTGATTTAAAAGTTGTTATTCTGAGAAAATGATTTTTATTATGAACATGAAACTATATCCAAAAATTATGGTTAAACTCAAAGTGGAAGTATGTTTTCTAAAATGGTCATCTAGACGTCGTTCTTTCGACTGAAATGACTACCTTTACAAAAACGACTTGTAACTTATTTTTCCGACTAGAAACCTATACTTTTTTTGTTTAGATTCATAAAATAGAGTTCAATATGAAACCATAGCAATTTGATTCACTCAAAACGGATTTAAAATGAAGAAGTTATGGGTAAAACAAGATTGGATAATTTTTCTCATTTTAGCTACGTGAAAATTGGTAACAAATCTATTCCAACCATAACTTAATCAACTTGTATTATATATTATGTAATCTTGAGATACCATAGACACGTATACAATGTTTCGACCTATCATGTCGACACATCTATATATATTTCGGAACAACCATAGACACTCTATATGTGAATGTTGGAGTTAGCTATACAGGGTTGAGGTTGATTCCAAAATATATATAGTTTGAGTTGTGATCAATACTGAGATACGTATACACTGGGTCGTGGATTGATTCAAGATAATATTTATCGATTTATTTCTGTACATCTAACTGTGGACAACTAGTTGTAGGTTACTAACGAGGACAGCTGACTTAATAAACTTAAAACATCAAAATATATTAAAAGTGTTGTAAATATATTTTGAACATACTTTGATATATATGTATATATTGTTATAGGTTCGTGAATCAACCAGTGGCCAAGTCTTACTTCCCGACGAAGTAAAAATCTGTGAAAGTGAGTTATAGTCCCACTTTTAAAATCTAATATTTTTGGGATGAGAATACATGCAGGTTTTATAAATGATTTACAAAATAGACACAAGTACGTGAAACTACATTCTATGGTTGAATTATCGAAATCGAATATGCCCCTTTTTATTAAGTCTGGTAATCTAAGAATTAGGGAACAGACACCCTAATTGACGCGAATCCTAAAGATAGATCTATTGGGCCTAACAAACCCCATCCAAAGTACCGGATGCTTTAGTACTTCGAAATTTATATCATATCCGAAGGGTGTCCCGGAATGATGGGGATATTCTTATATATGCATCTTGTTATTGTCGGTTACCAGGTGTTCATCATATGAATGATTTTTATCTCTATGTATGGGATGTGTATTGAAATATGAAATCTTGTGGTCTATTGTTACGATTTGATATATATAGGTTAAACCTATAACTCACCAACATTTTTGTTGACGTTTTAAGCATGTTTATTCTCAGGTGATTATTAAGAGCTTCCGCTGTCGCATACTTAAATAAGGACAAGATTTGGAGTCCATGCTTGTATGATATTGTGTAAAAACTGCATTCAAGAAACTTATTTTGTTGTAACATATTTGTATTGTAAACCATTATGTAATGGTCGTGTGTAAATAGGATATTTTAGATTATCATTATTTGATAATCTACGTAAAGCTTTTTAAACCTTTATTGATGAAATAAAGGTTATGGTTTGTTTAAAAATGAATGCAGTCTTTGAAAAACGTCTCATATAGAGGTCAAAACCTCGCAACGAAATCAATTAATATGGAACGTTTTTAATCAATAAGAACGGGACATTTCAGTTGGTATCCGAGCGTTGGTCTTAGAGAACCAGAAAATTTGCATTAGTGTGTCTTATCGAGTTTGTTAGGATGCATTAGTGAGTCTGGACTTCGACCGTGTTTTCTTTAAAAATGATTGCTTAACATTTTTGTGGGAAACTATATATTTTTAACATATGAATATTATGTGATATATTAATCTCTTAACGTGTTTGATATTATGTGATAGATGTCTACCTCTAGAACAAGTCTCATTGACTCACCTAATAATAATGAAGAGTCAAATGTAAATTGGAATGATTTGTGGACTGATTCACAAGTTCCCGAAGAGGAACCGGAAGAAGAGTCGGAACCGGAAGAAGAATCGGAACCGGAAGAAGAATCGGAACCGGATGAAGAAATAGAACCGGTGGGGGAAATAATAAAACGGTTAAGTAAAAGAAAATCCTCAACCAACCGACCAAAGTTAATTATGGTCAATGGTGTTTCCGCCAAGGAAGCAAAATATTGGGAGGATTACCAATTCTCCGATGAATCGGATTTCGACGAGAATTCCGATGATGTTATAGAAATTACCCCAACTGAATTTAAAAAGGCAAAAGAAAATAATAAGGGAAAGGGCATAAAAATAGAGAAATCTAATTCCAACCCCGATGAACTTTATATGTATCGTCAACCCCCGAAGTCCTTAAGTTGTAACAATGACCCGGGAACCTCTAAACCACCAGGTTTTTCTAAACCAATGTGGACAACGACGGCTCGTATTAGGGGAACATCATATATCCCTAGAAACTTGGCAAAACAAACCAAAACCGAAGAAGAAGAAACGAGCGAGTCGGAATAAGATAGTTGTATTCGTGTGGTGTAATATATGGAATATAGTGTTCTTATGCTTTATGATATATGTAAAAATTGCTTGTATTAGTAAGTATTTGTTTATGAATCTAACTCTTGTCTATTTTACAGTTTAAAAACACAAAATGGATAGACAACCCAATATTTTAAGAGACCTACCCGGAGACATGATTGATGAAATCTTGTCTAGAGTCGGCCAGAATTCTTCGGCACAACTATTTAAGGCGAGATCAGTTTGTAAGACATTCGAAGAACGTTCCAAGAATGTCTTGGTTTATAAGAGACTTTCGTTTGAAAGATGGGGGATATCACATTGGGAAACCCATAAATTACGATGTGTTTACTTTGACGCATATATTGCGGGGAACCCAAATGCTATTTTACGCAACGGGTTAAGAAATTATTTTGACTCAATATATCCGAATATTGGACTTCGTGATTTAGAAAAAGCGGCTAACATGCAACATAAAGAAGCATGTTATGCTTACGGATTAGTAATGTTCGCTTCTCACCAAAGTGAGAACAAGAACATCGGGCTACAACTATTAAACAAAACGTTTCCACAAGTGACGGAGTCGGTAATTGGGGTAAGAAATGAGGTTTTTAGATTATTACGGGACTGTTGGACATTACGTAACCCTCGTCCCTTTGATGACGTTACAACACGCTGTCTTATCAACGGCCATAACGGTTATGTTGCACAAGACCAAGGATGGGAAGTAGTCCTAGTAAAACCAGAATGCATGACTTGTTTCTGGACGTATGAATTACGTGTCTTTATTGCCTTTGCCGAACGACTTGTGTACTAGCTAGAATTGTCTTCACAACTATCTTGTATCAAAGTTATTGTGTGCTATATTTCATGCTTTATGTAAAATAAGCGGTATTGTAAGTTTGTAAAATATTGTATAAAAGTTTGAACGCGAAATATTATTACAATCAGTTTTTCATATAGAATTGTAGTAGTTGAATTGTATATTAGCTACTAAGTATGAACTTAACGGGTAGGTACTACCCGAATTTAAACTTATAAAACGCTAATATGAAGAAAAAGCTTTTATAAATGAGTTCATATTATGCTACGAAATACTATTAACTACTCTTAATATTCTGTATGATTAACTTGTTCCATTTAACTATTTTGAAGGAAATGGCACCGACTACTCGACACACCGTGAATATGAATGAAGAGGAATTCCGTACTTTTCTAGCTTCAAACATATCCGCAGTACAGGCTGCGCTACATACCAACAATAACCTTGGATCTAGCAGTACAGGAAATCGTGTAGGATGCACCTACAAAGAATTCACTGCCTGCAAACCTTTGGAATTTGATGGAACCGAAGGACCGATCGGATTGAAACGGTGGACCGAGAAGGTTGAATCGGTGTTTGCCATAAGTAAGTGTACTGAAGAGGACAAAGTGAAGTACGCTACGCATACCTTCACAGGTTCTGCGTTAACATGGTGGAATACCTATCTAGAGCAAGTGGGACAAGATGATGCGTACGCACTACCGTGGTCAGCATTCAAGCACTTGATGAACGAGAAGTACCGTCCCAGAACCGAGGTCAATAAGCTCAAGACAGAACTTAGAGGGTTACGAACCCAAGGATTTGATATTACCACGTACGAAAGACGATTCACAGAATTGTGCCTATTGTGTCCGGGAGCATTCGAAGATGAGGAAGAGAAGATCGACGCGTTTGTGAAAGGATTACCGGAAAGAATCCAAGAAGATATAAGTTCACATGAGCCCGCCTCCATACAACAGGCATGTAGAATGGCTCACAAACTAGTGAACCAGATTGAAGAAAGAATTAAAGAACAGACTGCTGAAGAGGCCAATGTGAAGCAAGTCAAAAGAAAGTGGGAGGAAAACGGTGATAAGAATCACCAATACAACAACAACAGCAATTACAACAATAATCGCAACAATTATCCCAACAATCGCAACATCAATCGCAACTACAACAAACGGCCCAACAACAACAACAACAACAACAACAGCAACTACAACAATCATCCCAACAACAATAATAACCGCAACAACAACAACAATCAGAAGCAACTATGCCAAAGGTGTGAAAAGAATCACTCGGGGTTCTGCACCAAATTTTGCAACAAGTGTAAAAGAAATGGTCATAGCGCGGCGAAGTGTGAGGTCTACGGACCAGGGGTTAATAGAACGAAAGGAACAAATGGTGTCGGAACGAGTAATGGCGGAGCAAGTAGTGTCGGAGCAAGTTATGCCAATGTAGTTTGTTATAAATGTGGAAAACCAGGCCACATTATTAGAAATTGCCCGAACCAGGAGAACACGAATGGACAAGGCCGTGGAAGAGTTTTCAATATTAATGCGGTAGAGGCACAGGAAGACCCGGAGCTTGTTACGGGTACGTTTCTTATTGACAATAAATCTGCTTACGTTTTATTTGATTCGGGTGCGGATAGAAGCTATATGAGTAGAGATTTTTGTGCTAAATTAAGTTGTCCATTGACGCCTTTGGATAGTAAATTTTTACTCGAATTAGCAAATGGTAAATTAATTTCAGCAGATAATATATGTCGGAATCGAGAAATTAAACTGGTTAGCGAAACATTTAAGATTGATTTGATACCAGTAGAGTTAGGGAGTTTTGATGTGATAATCGGTATGGACTGGTTGAAAGAAGTGAAAGCGGAGATCGTTTGTTACAAAAATGCAATTCGCATTATACGAGAAAAAGGAAAACCCTTAATGGTGTACGGAGAAAAGGGCAACACGAAGCTACATCTTATTAGTAATTTGAAGGCACAAAAACTAATAAGAAAAGGTTGCTATGCTGTTCTAGCACACGTCGAGAAAGTACAAACTGAAGAAAAGAGCATCAATGATGTTCCCATTGCAAAAGAATTTCCCGATGTATTTCCGAAAGAATTACCGGGATTACCCCCACATCGATCCGTTGAATTTCAAATAGATCTTGTACCAGGAGCTGCACCAATAGCTCGTGCTCCTTACAGACTCGCACCCAGCGAGATGAAAGAACTGCAAAGCCAATTACAAGAACTTTTAGAGCGTGGTTTCATTCGACCAAGCACATCACCGTGGGGAGCTCCTGTTTTGTTTGTCAGGAAGAAAGATGGTACATTCAGGTTGTGTATCGACTACCGAGAGTTGAACAAACTTACCATCAAGAACCGCTACCCACTACCGAGAATCGACGACTTATTTGATCAACTACAAGGCTCGTCTGTTTATTCAAAGATTGACTTACGTTCCGGGTATCATCAAATGCGGGTGAAAGAAGATGATATTCCAAAGACTGCTTTCAGAACACGTTACGGTCATTACGAGTTTATGGTCATGCCGTTTGGTTTAACTAATGCACCAGCTGTGTTCATGGACCTTATGAACCGAGTGTGTGGACCATACCTTGACAAGTTTGTCATTGTTTTCATTGATGACATACTTATTTACTCAAAGAATGACCAAGAACACGGTGAACATTTGAGAAAGGTGTTAGAAGTATTGAGGAAGGAAGAATTGTACGCTAAGTTTTCAAAGTGTGCATTTTGGTTGGAAGAAGTTCAATTCCTCGGTCACATAGTTAACAAAGAAGGTATTAAGGTGGATCCGGCAAAGATAGAAACTGTTGAAAAGTGGGAAACCCCGAAAACTCCGAAACACATACGCCAGTTTTTAGGACTAGCTGGTTACTACAGAAGGTTCATCCAAGACTTTTCCAGAATAGCAAAACCCTTGACTGCATTAACGCATAAAGGGAAGAAATTTGAATGGAATGATGAACAAGAGAAAGCGTTTCAGTTATTGAAGAAAAAGCTAACTACGGCACCTATATTGTCATTGCCTGAAGGGAATGATGATTTTGTGATTTATTGTGATGCATCAAAGCAAGGTCTCGGTTGTGTATTAATGCAACGAACGAAGGTGATTGCTTATGCGTCTAGACAATTGAAGATTCACGAACAAAATTATACGACGCATGATTTGGAATTAGGCGCGGTTGTTTTTGCATTAAAGACTTGGAGGCACTACTTATATGGGGTCAAAAGTATTATATATACCGACCACAAAAGTCTTCAACACATATTTAATCAGAAACAACTGAATATGAGGCAGCGTAGGTGGATTGAATTATTGAATGATTACGATTTTGAGATTCGTTACCACCCGGGGAAGGCAAATGTGGTAGCCGATGCCTTGAGCAGGAAGGATAGAGAACCCATTCGAGTAAAATCTATGAATATAATGATTCATAATAACATTACTACTCAAATAAAGGAGGCGCAACAAGGAGTTTTAAAAGAGGGAAATTTAAAGGATGAAATACCCAAAGGATCGGAGAAGCATCTTAATATTCGGGAAGACGGAACCCGGTATAGGGCTGAAAGGATTTGGGTACCAAAATTTGGAGATATGAGAGAAATGGTACTTAGAGAAGCTCATAAAACCAGATACTCAATACATCCTGGAACGGGGAAGATGTACAAGGATCTCAAGAAACATTTTTGGTGGCCGGGTATGAAAGCCGATGTTGCTAAATACGTAGGAGAATGTTTGACGTGTTCTAAGGTCAAAGCTGAGCATCAGAAACCATCAGGTCTACTTCAACAACCCGAAATCCCGGAATGGAAATGGGAAAACATTACCATGGATTTCATCACTAAATTGCCAAGGACTGCAAGTGGTTTTGATACTATTTGGGTAATAGTTGATCGTCTCACCAAATCAGCACACTTCCTACCAATAAGAGAAGATGACAAGATGGAGAAGTTAGCACGACTGTATTTGAAGGAAGTCGTCTCCAGACATGGAATACCAATCTCTATTATCTCTGATAGGGATGGCAGATTTATTTCAAGATTCTGGCAGACATTACAGCAAGCATTAGGAACTCGTCTAGACATGAGTACTGCCTATCATCCACAAACTGATGGGCAGAGCGAAAGGACGATACAAACGCTTGAAGACATGCTACGAGCATGTGTTATTGATTTCGGAAACAGTTGGGATCGACATCTACCGTTAGCAGAATTTTCCTACAACAACAGCTACCATTCAAGCATTGAGATGGCGCCGTTTGAAGCACTTTATGGTAGAAAGTGCAGGTCTCCGATTTGTTGGAGTGAAGTGGGGGATAGACAGATTACGGGTCCGGAGATTATACAAGAAACTACCGAGAAGATCATCCAAATTCAACAACGGTTGAAAACCGCCCAAAGTCGACAAAAGAGCTACGCTGACATTAAAAGAAAAGATATAGAATTTGAAATTGGAGAGATGGTCATGCTTAAAGTTTCACCTTGGAAAGGCGTTGTTCGATTTGGTAAACGAGGGAAATTAAATCCAAGGTATATTGGACCATTCAAGATTATTGATCGTGTCGGACCAGTAGCTTACCGACTTGAGTTACCTCAACAACTCGCGGCTGTACATAACACTTTCCACGTCTCGAATTTAAAGAAATGTTTTGCTAAAGAAGATCTCACTATTCCGTTAGATGAAATCCAAATCAACGAAAAACTTCAATTCATCGAAGAACCCGTCGAAATAATGGATCGTGAGGTTAAAAGACTTAAGCAAAACAAGATACCAATTGTTAAGGTTCGATGGAATGCTCGTAGAGGACCTGAGTTCACCTGGGAGCATGAAGATCAGATGAATAAGAAATACCCGCATCTATTTCCAGAAGATTCGTCAACACCTTCAACAGCTTAAAATTTCGGGACGAAATTTATTTAACGGGTAGGTACTGTAGTGACCCGAACTTTTCCATGTTTATATATATTAATTGAGATTGATATTTACATGATTAAATGTTTCCAACATGTTAAGCAATCAAACTTGTTAAGACTTGATTAATTGAAATATGTTTCATATAGACAATTGACCACCCAAGTTGACCGGTGATTCACGAACGTTAAAACTTGTAAAAACTATACGATGACATATATATGGTTATATATATAGTTAACATGTTTTTATTATAAGTATGTATCTCATTAGGTATTTTAACAATGAGTTATATACATAAAAATGAGACTATTAATTTAAGAAACTCGAAAACGATATATATAACGATTATCGTTATAACAACGTCTTACTAGGTACATATGAATCATATTAAGATATTGATACACTTGGTTAATTATGTTAAATGATAAGTAAATATATTATTAAGTGTATTAACAATGAAATACATATGTAAAAATAAGACTACTAACTTAATGATTTCGAAACGAGACATATATGTAACGATTATCGTTGTAACGATATTTAACTGTATATACATCATACTGAGATATATTATATATCATAATATCATGATAATATAACAATTTAACATCTCATTTGTTATAATAAACAATGGGTTAACAACATTCAACAAGATCGTTAACCTAAAGGTTTCAAAACAACATTTACATGTAACGACTAACGATGACTTAACGACTCAGTTAAAATGTATATACATGTAGTGTTTTAATATGTATTTATACACTTTTGAAAGACTTCAATACACTTATCAAAATACTTCTACTTAACAAAAATGCTTACAATTACATTCTCGTTCAGTTTCATCAACAATTCTACTCGTATGCACCCGTATTCGTACTCGTACAATACACAGCTTTTAGATGTATGTACTATTGGTATATACACTCCAATGATCAGCTCTTAGCAGCCCATGTGAGTCACCTAACACATGTGGGAACCATCATTTGGCAACTAGCATGAAATATCTCATAAGATTACAAAAATATGAGTAATCATTCATGACTTATTTACATGAAAACAAAATTACATATCCTTTATATCTAATCCATACACCAACGACCAAAAACACCTACAAACACTTTCATTCTTCAATTTTCTTCATCTAATTGAACTCTCTCAAGTTCTATCTTCAAGTTCTAAGTGTTCTTCATAAATTCCAAAAGTTCTAGTTTCATAAAATCAAGAATACTTTCAAGTTTGCTAGCTCACTTCCAATCTTGTAAGGTGATCATCCAACCTCAAGAAATCTTTGTTTCTTACAGTAGGTTATCATTCTAATACAAGGTAATAATCATATTCAAACTTTGGTTCAATTTCTATAACTATAACAATCTTATTTCAAGTGATGATCTTACTTGAACTTGTTTTCGTGTCATGATTTTGCTTCAAGAACTTTGAGCCATCCAAGGATCCATTGAAGCTAGATCCATTTTTTTCTTTTCCAGTAGGTTCATCCAAGGAACTTAAGGTAGTAATGATGTTCATAACATCATTCGATTCATACATATAAAGCTATCTTATTCGAAGGTTTAAACTTGTAATCACTAGAACATAGTTTAGTTAATTCTAAACTTGTTCGCAAACAAAAGTTAATCCTTCTAACTTGACTTTTAAAATCAACTAAACACATGTTCTATATCTATATGATATGCTAACTTAATGATTTAAAACCTGGAAACACGAAAAACACCGTAAAACCGGATTTACGCCGTCGTAGTAACACCGCGGGCTGTTTTGGGTTAGTTAATTAAAAACTATGATAAACTTTGATTTAAAAGTTGTTATTCTGAGAAAATGATTTTTATTATGAACATGAAACTATATCCAAAAATTATGGTTAAACTCAAAGTGGAAGTATGTTTTCTAAAATGGTCATCTAGACGTCGTTCTTTCGACTGAAATGACTACCTTTACAAAAACGACTTGTAACTTATTTTTCCGACTAGAAACCTATACTTTTTTTGTTTAGATTCATAAAATAGAGTTCAATATGAAACCATAGCAATTTGATTCACTCAAAACGGATTTAAAATGAAGAAGTTATGGGTAAAACAAGATTGGATAATTTTTCTCATTTTAGCTACGTGAAAATTGGTAACAAATCTATTCCAACCATAACTTAATCAACTTGTATTATATATTATGTAATCTTGAGATACCATAGACACGTATACAATGTTTCGACCTATCATGTCGACACATCTATATATATTTCGGAACAACCATAGACACTCTATATGTGAATGTTGGAGTTAGCTATACAGGGTTGAGGTTGATTCCAAAATATATATAGTTTGAGTTGTGATCAATACTGAGATACGTATACACTGGGTCGTGGATTGATTCAAGATAATATTTATCGATTTATTTCTGTACATCTAACTGTGGACAACTAGTTGTAGGTTACTAACGAGGACAGCTGACTTAATAAACTTAAAACATCAAAATATATTAAAAGTGTTGTAAATATATTTTGAACATACTTTGATATATATGTATATATTGTTATAGGTTCGTGAATCAACCAGTGGCCAAGTCTTACTTCCCGACGAAGTAAAAATCTGTGAAAGTGAGTTATAGTCCCACTTTTAAAATCTAATATTTTTGGGATGAGAATACATGCAGGTTTTATAAATGATTTACAAAATAGACACAAGTACGTGAAACTACATTCTATGGTTGAATTATCGAAATCGAATATGCCCCTTTTTATTAAGTCTGGTAATCTAAGAATTAGGCAACAGACACCCTAATTGACGTGAATCCTAAAGATAGATCTATTGGGCCTAACAAACCCCATCCAAAGTACCGGATGCTTTAGTACTTCGAAATTTATATCATATCCGAAGGGTGTCCCGGAATGATGGGGATATTCTTATATATGCATCTTGTTATTGTCGGTTACCAGGTGTTCATCATATGAATGATTTTTATCTCTATGTATGGGATGTGTATTGAAATATGAAATCTTGTGGTCTATTGTTACGATTTGATATATATAGGTTAAACCTATAACTCACCAACATTTTTGTTGACGTTTTAAGCATGTTTATTCTCAGGTGATTATTAAGAGCTTCCGCTGTCGCATACTTAAATAAGGACAAGATTTGGAGTCCATGCTTGTATGATATTGTGTAAAAACTGCATTCAAGAAACTTATTTTGTTGTAACATATTTGTATTGTAAACCATTATGTAATGGTCGTGTGTAAATAGGATATTTTAGATTATCATTATTTGATAATCTACGTAAAGCTTTTTAAACCTTTATTGATGAAATAAAGGTTATGGTTTGTTTAAAAATGAATGCAGTCTTTGAAAAACGTCTCATATAGAGGTCAAAACCTCGCAACGAAATCAATTAATATGGAACGTTTTTAATCAATAAGAACGGGACATTTCACATATGTTGGTCAATACATGTCTAATAAACTAGGTTGGGTTATAGTGTATCACAATCCTAATGCTCGAGATCGACATACAAAATTTATCAAAAGTCATTTCAAAAAGTCAATTTTGACAATTGTTCAACAAAACGAGACGTGCCTTATATAAGGATTCATTTACTTGGCTAGTAGTATTTTATCAATCTCATAAACAAGTTGTTTAAATATTAATTACAGATTCAAAAGCAATTCCAATTAACGTTAATTATAATTCAGTTGACCATATCTTTTGATTCGTTCATCGAAATTACGCGATTTCTAAATGAAAAGTTATTGATTTTTCACCAGCTTTCCAAAAACATGTATATCATATACCTTTTACCAGTAATATATGTATTTAATTCATGATTCATTATAAACTGTTTAACGACGAAATTTAGCATACACGCATGTATAAATATATACTCGAGCACTAGACATGTATACACTATTAATATATAAAAGATAAGATATGAATGCTCACGTATCAATATTGAGATTCAATATTGCAGGAAAGTACGTAGACGCAACAGAGATGATAAATACTAGGTTTGACTTACGAACAATACCCATGAACATTACCCATAACCTCCATAGCTATAACCCATAATTTCCTTAGTTCTATCCCGTTTGAAGCTTGTTTTGAAAGTGACACGCTCATGACCTCGTCGTAATATTTTATGTATAATATTACTAAAAATATTAAGATTAATAATAATAATAATCTTAATAATAATAATAATAATAATAATAATAATAATAATAATAATAATAATAATAATAATAATAATAATAATGATAATAATAATAATAATAATAATAATAAATAAATAAATAAATAAATAAATACTTACTGAGTAATATGTGTAAAAAAACATGCGCAAGAAACCTGATATTTATAGCCATAATTCCTGATTCTGATGCCCATGCGATCGCATGGGTTTTATGCCTATTTCTCATGCGATCGCATGGCCATCAGATCCAGCTCACATATTTTTTATTTTCTTGTTTGTCGACATAATTAAATATAATATATATAATTTAAATAATTAATTATATATTATATTAAATTCATGTGCATAGTTGACTTGTAATTTTCGTTCCGATGACTCGTACGTTGTCACTCGACTTATGTTCCGGTTCCGGTTTCTTGAACGCATTTTTGTACGCTTAGAAAACTCGCAATTTACGTTTTGTGACTCGTACTTTTGTCAAAATATAGTCTTAAATTATCAATAAACTATATCATTCAAAGTGTATCTTAAACTTTCGAGTGTTTTGGTCATTTACTTCTATAAATCATTGTCTCGCTATTTGTTAATATATATATATATATATATATATATATATATATATATATATATATATATATATATATATATATATATATATATATATATATAATAACAAATCGTTTTATGACCAAGTTAATATATATTTTCAACATTCATAAACACGTTTTAAATATACGTCGTAAGTTATTCATACAATTAATATTCCAACTTATCATATATATTCAAATAAATATTTAAACCAATAAGTTTAATGTACGGTATCAAAAAAATTAATACATTGTTACGTTTTCAAGTTATAGTGTATATATATATATATATATATATATATATATATATATATATATATATATGTATATATATGTATCTATATACATATAATTGTTCGCGAACCGTCGAGAACAACCGAAAGGTATTTGAATATATGAAAATAGTTCAAAAATTTTGAGATTCAGTTTTACAGACTTTGTTTATCGTGTCGAAAATGTTACTCATACGAAGATTAAGTTTAAATTTGGTCAGAAATTTTTGGGTCATCATAGTAACCGACCTTAACATATAATGCGCATAATAATATCCCCAAAACAGAACATCTCGTCTGTATAATAATCATATAAACTTCGAAGTACTAAACACCACGCCCACTAGCCCTTCCGTCTAGTGAACATTCTGGGTGGGGGTGTTAAACCCGGTAGCTACCTTTAGGATTCGCGTCAATTAGGTGTGCACTAATTCTCAAAATTAGTGATGTTTCCTAATTCTTAGGTTACCAAGCAATAATAATCAGGGGAAAAATATTCATATCAATTGTGGAAATTATCACGTCCACATAATTCAATGGTGGCAATTATCACGTCCACATAATTCATTCGAGGAATGTTTTGATTGTGTCTATCTCGTCAAACATTTATAAAAGCATTTCATGTATTCGCAGTTCAAAATGTATTTCAAAAGCATTTAATAAAGCAGTTGTAAAAGTAGCGCATGTATTCTCAGTCCCAAAAATGTAAAGAGTAAAAGGGAATCAAATGAACTCACAATATTGTATTTTGTAGTAAAAATACATATGACGACTTTGAACAACTGAACAATGCAGGGTTGGCCTCGGATTCACGAACCTATATTATTCATATATATATTAAAACATATAATCGTATTTGAATAAGTTTATATATATTAATGATCATACTAGTTATATTATGTGTTATATAGATAAGTTTAATATATTTAATTTATATATTTCATATAACTAATATTCATTATAACATATTAATAATACTAATTTATATTAATGTTTATATATAAAAAAATATATATTTATATATTAGTTGATATATATTTATATATAGCTTAGTTAATATCATTTTAATAACAAGAATATAGTGATATGTAATATTAATATTATTATAACTTATTTTTATATTAAAAAATATCTATTTGTAATTATACTAAAACGATAAGGATGATAATACTAATGATAGTAATAACAATAATAGTGTTAATTTTTAATAATAATAACTTTACTAATTTTGATAAAAATGATAGTTTTAATAAATAAATAAAAATAATAATAACTTTGATAAATTTTTAATTATAATGGTACTTCATTTTAATAATAAAATGATGATAATAATAACTTTGTTAATAATAAGTTTTTATTACAAACCTCGTGTTAAATATCTAGACTTATAACCACAGTTTTCTATAACTTAATTCTCATAATTATATTCATAATTATACAGGTATTCATATAATTTATAACCAGTTTCCAAATTTTATCTTAACAACTTTATTACTAACTTCATAATATAGTTGTTATTAACATGTTCGAAATCATAATAATTGATAATAACAATAATAATGCTACTAACAATAATAATGTTAATACTAATAATATTAACAATGATAATAATATAACCTATATAAATGATAATACTTTTAATAACCATTTTATTAATAATAATGATAA
Organism: Rutidosis leptorrhynchoides; assembly: GCF_046630445.1. Taxonomy (NCBI): domain Eukaryota; kingdom Viridiplantae; phylum Streptophyta; class Magnoliopsida; order Asterales; family Asteraceae; genus Rutidosis; species Rutidosis leptorrhynchoides. Next base: position 394,890,951 of record NC_092334.1, read on the forward strand.
TAATTTGTAATACAATAATCCTAGTAAATAATAATTATAACATAATAATAATAATAATAATAATAATAATAATAATAATAATAATAATAATAATAATAATCATAATAATAATAATAATCATAATAATAAAAATAAAATACAACATTTGAAGACTTACTAAAAAAAATATGCCACTTCCGGGGCTCGAACCCGAGACCTCTCGCATACCCGAAAACGCTCTAAACCACTCGACCATTGCTGTTTTTCTGATTATAACAGAACCTATATCTAGTTAACCCATTTGAGTCTGTTTCCCTCTTCCATCTTCTTCTTCACAATATTCAATCGATCAGAGACTTAACAACTATCATACAACCAAATACCCATGTTTTAAACTCATTAACTAAAGCGTGAATGATCTGTTTGATTGTTTGTTTTGACAGAAAACAAATTATAAAATAACAGTCACGAAGAACACTCATTTGAACCAAAAATTGAATTTCAAATTTAAGAAAGTTTTAAACTGAGATTATAAAACGAAATAGGTTGCAATTCACCTTTTGAAGCTAATGGAATCATTGATTTAACTTAATTCATCACAGAAATTCCAAATTCGATTGATGAACTTCGGTTTGACTTTTAAGAACAAAAACTGACTCGACAATTGATATTCGATATTATGAATTGGGTTTTGAAACTTTGCAGAAAGTTTCACTAAAGGATTCCTAACATAATGGCTTTATTACTTTTTGAAATTGAATTCTAATTCGAGGAATTGATCAAACGGTTCAAGAACAGAGGTTTCCTGGTTTTTCTGTTTCTTCTGTTTTAAATTCGATTACCTACAGACTCTAAAGGGTTTTTGAGATTGATAAATGAGAGTGTGAAGGTGAACGTTTTTCCAATAGCAAAATTTAATTATCTGTTATATACAAAAGGAACTTGTTCGACAGATAAAATCAAGCAGAAGAAGGAAACAACGATAAACAAATAAAATAACAAAAGCAGACATCGACATTCAACAGCTTTTGGAAGGATTCGTGATTCGAAGTCAACAAATTACATAGCACGAAAGTGATTGTAAACGAATTTGGGTTTTTAATTGGTACGTATGACATTTATATAGATATTATTAATAATTAATAATTAATAATTATAATTATATTAATAATAAATAAATACTGATTTCCTAAAATATATAACTATATATATAGCTGCGTATATGTATATATTATGTATACTTATATATATATCTATTTCTATATATGTATATCCATTATATTTATGTATTTATTCTTTATAGATTATAATTAATATTATTAATAAATGTAACTATAATGATGATATACTTAATATAATTATTACTAATATAATAGTAAATATAATAATATCTTTACTAATGAAAATGATAACAATTATTATAACATTTATAAACCATATCATCATTAATAATAATATTACTAATTATAATAATACTATATTAATTTATATATACCAATTTTTATATTTATATATCATTCATTGGTATTAATAATATGTCTAACTTTGATTAAAAAAATATATAAAATATTTTTATTACTAATTGTACTAATAATATTATTAGTTATAATATCATAACAAATCAAATGTATCAATTCTAATATTATAACTTTTAATAATTTTTAATAGTATTGATATTAAATAATAATGTATATAATAATATGACAACTAAAATCAACTTGTAATTACATTATATATATTAATATTACAATTTGTAAGATTTATTAATTGTATAATATATAGTTTAATATTTTAACACTATATATATATATATATATATATATATATATATATATATATATATATATATATATATATATATATTTCAACATATATTTTATTATAATTATTCTTAGAATCATATCTATATATATTTAAACTCATTTTAAATTACAATATAATTATTTTATATTTTGTTTTACATATATAATTTAAATTATATTTTATTATTTCAATTTATTATATATATACTTTCATTTGTATATATTTACATATTTATTGTAAACAATTGTTCGTGAATCATCAGGAATATTCAAGGTCAAATGCATTCATGAAAAATAGTTCTATCATTTTGAGACTTGGTATAATAGACTTTGCTCATCTTGTCGAAATCATATAGAGATTAAGTTTAAATTTGATCGGAAATTTCCGGGTCGTCACAATGATTACTTGGAATGGATTAGAAAGCTTGGAAGTAGACTTGCAAACTTGAAAGTATTCTTGATTTTATGAAACTAGAACTTATAGAATTTATGAAGAACACTTAGAATTTGAAGATAGAACTTGAGAGAGATCAATTAGATGAAGAAAATTGAAGAATGAAAGTGTTTGTATGTGTTTTTGGTCGTGACTCATGGATTAGATATAAAGGATATGTAAGTTTGTTTTCTTGTAAATAATTCATGAATGATTTATAATATTTTTGTAATTTTGTGAGATATTTCATGCTAGTTGCCAAATGATGGTTCCCACATGTTTGATGACTCACCAAGGGATGCTAAGAGCTAATCATTGAGTGTATATACCAATAGTATGTACATCTAGGAGCTGTGTATTGTACGAGTACGAATACGGGTGCATACGAGTATAATTGTTGATGAAAATGAATGAGAGTGTAATTGTAAGCATTTTTGTTAAGTAGAAGTACTTTGATATGTGTCATGAAGTCTTTCAAAAGTGTACTAATACATCTTAATACACTATATGTATATGCATTTTAACTGAGTCGTTAAGTCATCGTTAGTTGTTACATGTAAGTGTTGTTTTGAAACCTTTAAGTTAACGATTCGTTAAATGTAATTAATCCCATTATTATTATATCTAATGAGAGGTTAAATTATTACATTATAATGATAACATGATGTACTAATATATCTTAATATGATATATAAATATTAAGACGTTATTACAACGATAATCGTTACGTATAGATATCGTTTTGAATTTCTTAAGTTAGTAGTCTTGTTTTATGTATAAGGTTCATTGTTAATATACATAATGAGATACTTATTTATCATAATCTCATGTTAACCATATATATGTCCATATATATATATCATCCTGTAGTTTTTACAAGTTTTCAACGTTCGTGAATCGCCGGTCAACATGGGTGGTCAATTGTCTATATGAAACTCATTTCAAATAATCAAGTCTTAACAAGTTTGATTGCTTAACATGTTGAAAACATTTAATCATGCAAATATAGTTTTCATTTAATATATATAATCATGGAAAAGTTCGGGTCACTACAAAAGTAACACGTCCTACTTATCATAAAAGTGGAAAAAGACAGGTGACATCAAAAGTAACATCACCCATCGTTACAAATAGTCTAATATAATTACACATAGTTCTTCAATATGTGTGTTAATCATCTCTAGTAATTACACATAGCTCTTACTTTGTAGACATCGAAATTATTCGACATCTATCATTGATCTGTTTTTGGCCAAAACGACATAACTAATTTCATCACATCAACGTATTTTTTTATCTGAATGTTTGTTATTAACAAAACAAAATCACGTTACACTTAAGTAAAAGATATTCATTTCCCATTCCACTAGCAAGTCAAAAGGTAACCATAACCTATACTGTATTATGTATTCTCTACCTTCACTTATCACTTCACTCTTATCTATAACTAGAAAAAAGGTCTGCCACTTCGTTGGCCAAAATACAACTGGAAAAAAGTATAAAAAACAATGTTCATCGGCTCGGTGGTTCGGCTCCGGTTATTGTTCATCGGCTCGATGAGTTGGGAAAAAGGTATAAAAAACACTGTTCATCGGCTCGGTGTTTCGGCTCCTGTTACTGTTCATCGGCTCGATAAGTCGGCTTACTGTTCATTGGGAGCCTGTTATTATTATGCATAATTAGAAAAAAAAATTATGATGTCAACATTTATTCCCGAAACTCACATAGCAAAATTCCATCCATTAGATGGTTTTGCTTAGTTTAAATCTCAGCCATCTAAATTGTTAATGGCATCATTTAGACTTTTAATCGGCAGTTACATCTCTCAATTACAATGGTGCCCTTAATACAATATTAAATAAATAAAATAAAATAGATTTAAGAAGTTGATTCCCACACATCACTTATAAACTGCTACCAGAGAGTTGAACTTATATTTTTGACTTATACTAATAGAGAGTTGAACTTATATTATTATTATAAATATAAATATAATTAAAGATAAAATAAGTAATTAAGTATACATGTATAAAAATATATATATATATATATATATGGTGCTTGAGAATATCTCCCCTAAATTAAGGAAACAACTGTTTCTCTTATAAACTGCTCCGGTCAAAAAGTACGTACAAGTATAAAGAGCCTGAAGGTGATGAGTTGATTCCGAAGAAGGCGATGATGATGAAGACGAAGACGAAGAAGAGGGTATGGATTTCGTATAATTTGTATGTTTAATGTTTAATTTAATTAATAATTGTTACCTAATTTATTGATTACCAAATTTTATCAGGGTTTACGATCATCAATCCTTTGATGTATATTGCTTTTTCATTGTTCACTACATGATTATATGGAACAAGTATTCAAAGCTTCCGTTTAGGGAAAATCAAGGTAAGTATATAAGTGGCTTAGGGATTTTATTGGGTTTTTGATTACGTTTTTTCAGGGTTTATTCAAAGCAGGTAATCGACTTTCGGCTACAATTGGTGAAAAGAGTTTTGAATGTGACAACACGGGATTGTGCAAGATGTGTGGTTTAAGTAAGTATAACCGTTTTTAAAATTTTATTGCTTTATACATGTTTTGATCATAAATAGAATGTTTCATGGAAATGAATGTTCTTGATGTTCGTTAAAGTATGTTTTGATTAAGAATCAGAACAATATTAAAGGTGAAAGAAGAAACAAGACTAACCTATTTGGTTATGTTTGAAATGAATTGTCAAATCATTGACAAAATTTCAGGAACAAGAAAATTGAGAAATCTCAGAGTTTCTTATGCTTGCTAAGCCTGCATATATTAACCGACTCATGATCTGTCAATTCAATTAATTATTGCTCGGGAAGATTAACTACTTTGTTTATGTATCTCGGAACAATTGGTAGAGGATCTTGAGCTGTTATACACATGATGCTGCTAGAATGTCTGTGAATGTAAACGACAAAAATAACTGGTATGCCTATCAATATGTGTTTACCTTGCCCGGTGAACTGCTAACGGGTTACTGTCTTTCTTGAACAGAACGAGAGGGACACTGTTTAGATTTCCATTCATCTATATTCGGTTGTGCTCCCCTTGCTGTTTATTGACCAATTAGATCAATTTGACCCGTTCTTAACATTCTAAATATATTAACACCTTTACAATTTTGATCTGTTAGATATGAAACTTAACTAAAATCTTTCCATTTAATGATAAGTGGCTTGAAGTTATAAATCTAATGGTTACCTTTTCTTGGATTGTAAAATTTGCATCATAATGTCAAAGATATGTATGTTGCATTCTTGATAGAAACTTGGCAAGAGAATGATGATTTTTTTTTTTTTTAAACAATTCATGTACATTAGTCAATAATTTGGTGTATGTGCAGACCAAATTACTATTTTGGTTTGTGGTATTCATCATTTTTGCCACTTAAAAATTGGACGCATCTCACTTATTGTTGATATTATCGTCTTTTTACTGTTTAAGCGTGATTTTATATGCTTATATTGCATCAGGAACTGCTAGCCATTTAATAGTTTGGAAGCACATGCTGGTTAAAAGTCATTACAAAGTACACCCTATGGTGATGATGATTATGAAAAATAAGGTGAGCTATAAGAGTTTTACGATTAAAGCGACGACTTTGTATCTTCTTTGTTCTCGTGATATTGGTCAACACTTTTCTCAGCTGTCTAGACATCTTTTCTATGCTACCTCAATGAAACGTGTATCGATGTAAAACATCCACATAGAATCGTTAGAAGTTTAGGCTTATGGATGATCTAATATTCTCTTTTCTTGTGTTAGTTCTATGGATCTGGATGCAAATGGAAAACATATTGTTTCGGCGGATGATAATAGAACTTGGGAGTGGTGGGTCTGAGCTCGTCATAACTTCGGAAAGTGGTGATACAATATCAACCAAAGCAATTGGTTCACAGAATATCATCGTTGCTATTTTTAGAAACAACACCCTTCATAATGATGTTCCCTTTACTGTTGTATAGGCAGCAAGGTAAGCCTGATTTTGCTTATGTTGAAATAGGTTGAATCATATTGATAAGATTGCAGATGTGTATAGTGTAATTCAAATGCTTTCTACGTAATAATAGTTTTCCAATATGGTTTCTATATTTTGTAATCATCTAAAGTCAGCAACTATGTACGATATTGACTCGGAGATTAATGTGTACAAGGGTTTTAAATTTTGCTAGCCCGTACCAAACCAGGTTATCTTTTGAAATCAATATCAGTAGGTCCCCTTCAGACCAACGTTTATGCTGCATGAGGGTCTGGTCAAGTGTGGTTGCAGCAACGCCAAAAAAATGCCTATCTTTCCGGATTGTAGAACACTGATTTATAACCTCGACAGTGTATTGATAGCCCTGTTATTACATCCTCAACCGGACACCCGTATTTCAACGCAATCTACATTGCAAAAAATATGAACCTTAACTTGTATTTAGCAATAAATTGACCAACTACCCACCCTGAAATAATTGTTCTTAATCCAAACTTGAACCCATCAACTGACCCGCCCATTTTGTCACTTTCATACTTATATTAGTATAAGCTTTTCGGATCTAACAAAATTCAAAAGAAAAAAAAAGATATAATAAAGCTCGACTTTCCTCTTTTCCCCATTCAGTATTAGTTTCGAAGGTGCAAGTTGCCAGACTTCTTATTTTGTCAATCGCGTTTTCCATTGAGTTTATGTGATCATTCACCATTTTCCAATCAAATTTACTTCCGTGATTGACGCTTTTACCTGCTATAATAATATCTTTACGGTGAAAACAGTTTGTTCCATCATATAAAGGCCCGCCCACGCCATCAAAACCATGAAAATCCACCTTCATAAATCAACAAAAACTTATTATACTTGTAGTAGTTTAATCAGTATAAATGACCAAAATGAAAGTAAAATAAAACGGGGGTCAAACGTGTCTAATGTGTTCAAAGTAGCCGAAAGTATACTTGAATGTGCAAAACTTTCTACTTTTTTTATTTAACAAGTTGAATAGGCTGCATACTTGTAAAAATACTCCCTTCCCTAGTAGCCTGATTAGGGAAAATCTTATTTATTTACATGTTTATTAATAATCATATCCGACACTATATATCTGCTAAAAAAAAACTGAAGGGTTTAAACAAAAAGTATTTGTGACAACCCAACCCATTGACCCAACCCAAAAAAATAAAAAATAAAATTTCTCTTAACTAATCATCACCAAATGTACCCATTTTGTCATCTGTAGATTAGTAATCAATACTACTCACCTCACGAATGATTCGAGGAGAACCACCATAAACTTCATTCTTAGTAAGATTTACAAACGATTGTGGGTACTGAACAAAAGCAACCTCGTGACCTTTTTCTTCGTCCATGAAGAAGCAAATGGCGTCTCTCACAGTATCTCTGCAATTCGAATGCATATCACAATCAACAGTCAGACTTATCGCACCATTATTTATCATCGAGGACACCCGTATCTGCAATAAACATCACGTTTTCATCAGACCTGCACATAATGAAAATATGCAAAATTGAATGTAAATATTACGTACCAATGCATTCAAGGCTTCGGCTTTGAAGTTATGAAAATGGGTTGGTCTCTTTTCCCTAGCCATATATGCTAATTTCGGAAGCCTGTGCCCCTCTATATCTTCATTATCGTTAAGCAAAACCTGCAAAAATCACATAACGGTTATGACTTATGACACTACAATTTCAATCTATTTCACTATAAGTTTAATTCGTGTAGTGTTGTGTGTGAGTTTGCCTTTAAAAAAAATGTTTACTTGGACAATGACGCAGTGATCGTTTGGAGATGTAAACGAATCCCATCCATAAATCCTTCGTGTTCTACGCGTAGTTCTTCAGAAACTCTTCCAATCTTTGTCACAAGTTCAATTCGATTCTTCATGTCTTCAGAGGCGGAGCCCGGATTTAGTGATAGGGGTGGCTAACTCGATATTCATAATTTAGGAGACTCTTCCATAATATTTTTATCATATACCGTCTTAGTGTCATTAACAACTTTTCCTATGTAATATAGTTTCTCGCTTGATTGTTATCATCAACGACATTACCTATTAACGTGAAAAACATGAATTCTTTTTTCTTACCTATGTTTGTATGAGGTAAAATCATTTTAATAAAAAATATTACAACTTAGGTGATGAAAAAATCTAAAATAGATAACAATATAATATCATAAAGATTATAACCATGAATACTCTAATAATTAATAACAATTAACTTTTTTTTTTGAACGGCAAGCTTGCATCAATGTATCATTTATTTCAACGGCACTCATCATTTGCACACACACGCGTTCGAGAGGAAACCCGAATCGCATTACAACCTAGAATAAAATAATGTGTTAATAACTAAAAGTTATCTTATAAATTATTAAGTAATGCAAATACAATAAATAGTTTATGGAATATTATTACAGAGAAAAAATATGAAAACTTACAGCAATATTAAATTTAATTACGCTGGTACTTAGAATAATTGAGTATTGAGCATGTGTTTAATAATTATATTGTATCATAAACAACAACGTGTATATAATAAAATAAAAAGTGATTTCTCAATTCCTCTGCTCTTCCATTAACAAACGAAAAGGTAAAACGGGGAAATATAACAGGTTGGGCTTAGAGTAAATAAAATGCGATGGGCCACAATAATAAAGCATATATAGATTTTGAAGGGCCTACTAAAAATACATACACGTATGCTTTGGAAATTCATCATGTTTGGGCTGTTGGGGGTGGCTGAATACCCCCATGCCCCCTACTCCCTCCGCTATTGCATGTCTTCGAACAGTTTCTACAATAATCCAACTAAAAACACTCACTTATACTCATAATTAGTAGTTAAAAAATGTTAGTAGTTGATAAGAATGGTGATTATTATAAGTACCTGAATTATAATAAAATCTTGATTGTGTTTCTCATTTGAAGGTTGCGATGCAGATTTGAAGTAAGCAGTTGGGGACGGTGGCTCAATTTTGTATTTCCTGCAGTAGGGCAGCCAGTGTTTGGAGAAAACCGCAGCCTGAGTGAGAGTGTACAATGTAAGTTCCGAGCCACCGTCATCGGAGAGATAGACCATACGCTTTGTGAATATATTTAGCCTCGGCTTATATATACTTTGCAAAACTGATATATTAAGGTGACAATATGGACGAATGTAAATAGGACACTCTAAGGAGATAGTTATTGCCAAAAAAAATGGTCAAAAAAGTTGTAGCGGGTAAACCCGATATAAGCACTTTTTAAGAAAACCTATTTCAATCTGAACCCATTTACATATGTTCCCCAAGCCATCAGATCCCATTCCCATTTTGCCACCTCTGTTTTATGTGGAAATCCAAACATCTGGATTTGAACTTAAGTAAAACATGTACTTGCTACTTGCTACTTAAAACCAATCTTTAGACATATATATCACATATGTTTCACAAGAATTACTATTAATGTTTTTACTATTGTTGCTTTATTTATCACATATATTTCACAACTATTACTTATATTCTTACCATTAACAAATTTTTAAGAATAAATTTTTTTAAAAGAAATTTGTATGATAAAATACCCGCTGCGGGATATAAACTAGTATCCATTAAAAGTCATTACATTCCACTTACAAGTGGGCCATTTTATCTCCAACCAATAGCATCTTTGATTATTTTTTAATTTAATAATCGCAATATTAAAAATTTGTACATATATATTATTATACCACCATAAACCCGGATCTTGTTTCATCATAAAGTCAACCAAAGCATTTCTTTCTTTTCCCCTAAAAATGGCAGAGAAAAGCAAAATCTTGATCATCGGAGGGACCGGATACATCGGAAAGTTTGTCGTGGAAGCAAGTGCAAAACAAGGCCACCCGACTTTCGTTTTGGTCCGTGAAACCACAACCAAACAACCCGAAAAATCGAAACTTCTAGACAACTTCAAAAGTTTTGGTGTCACGTTACTTATTGTAAGTGTTTTAATTGTGTGTTACATTCTTTTCAGTTGGCTTTAATGGGTAAAATTTAACAGAAGCTTATGTATACAATGAACAATTTTAGGGCGATATTAATGATCACGAAAGTTTGGTGAATGCTATAAAGCAAGTTGATGTTGTCATATCGACTGTTGGTGGAAAATTGGTTGCTGACCAAGTCAATTTGATTGCAGCTATTAAAGAGGCTGGAAATGTGAAGGTACCCTCTGTAATTTCTTTTTTCTTTTTTTTTTAAAAAAAATTTATATTAAAAAGAAAACAAACGAATGCCAAGTGTTAAAAATAAACATTTTTGAGTTTTACCACGAAAATAAATAAAATAGAGGAAGTGAGATTAAAAGTTGCAGACGTCTATTGCTCAAGTTACACATAAAACACATTTTTTCAGTAAGTTCTATGAACATTAATTTTATATCATTTGAAAAAAAATGGTAATTTTTCAAATGGCAAATTGCCCCAATTATGAACAACTTTAAATCGAAATGAAAAAAAGTATCACACTTGTGCTATTATTTACATTTTTTTATCAGTTTTATAGTTTATCATTCATTAAATGATAGAGATTTTTACCTTCGGAATTTACAACCGATGTTGATCATGTCACCGCGATCGAGCCAGCCAAAAGTTCCTTTGCAGCAAAGGCAACCATTCGTAGAGCCATCGAAGCTGCACAAATCCCACACACTTTTGTATCATGCAATGGTTTCGCGGGGTACTTTTTACCAACTGTTGGGCAATTGGACATTCAGACACCCCCTAAAGAGAAAGTTACCATAATTGGGGACGGAAACACAAAAGGTACAACAATTTATGCATAAATACGACATCATAATGCAAAAACTAATAACCCGCGTGACATTTTTCTCTCTGTTAAATATAGCTATTTTTGTCAAAGAAGAAGATATAGCTTTGGTTACCATCAAAGCAGTGGACGACCAACGTACCTTGAATAAGACATTGATTTTTAGACCTCCTGGCAATATATTATCATTTAATGAAATTGTTGCCATTTGGGAAACTAAAATCGGGAAGACCCTCGAGAAAACGTACGTTTCTGAGGAGCAACTTATCAAAAACATACAGGGTGAGTAAAACAGAATGATACATATTACATATTCCATATAATATGAACTGATAAAAATATTCATGTTATCCTGAATCGTTTCTAATCATTTCTCTAGCCACATTATGTATATAAAATAATAAGCAGATTAATTATATATTTGCAGAGGCACCTTTGGGATTAAGCATTGATTTGGCAGTAATGCATTCTGTTTTAATCAATGGAGTTACAACAAATTTTGAAATTGAAGCTTCTTTTGGTGTGGAGGCTAGTGAGCTCTATCCAGAAGTGAAGTTCACTACAGTTGATGAGTATCTTGATCATATTGCTTAATTGAGCTTTCCTTTATGTCCGTTGCAATGATCGTCTTCATAATGTGTTAAGGGTGCTTAATTAAATATATGATTGTGTTTATAATCTTCCTATTTTATCTCTTGGTAATGTTTGTGTTTTTTGTTATCTAACCTTGTGTGTCGTTTTCAAGTTTAATATGATTACACATAGTTATGCAATACGTGTGTTAATCATCTCTAGCACTTCTTTTTTTTTCTTTTCATTTTTATTCATATTCCTTTGAATACAAACTACACAAGCTTCTATTTATGTGGAAACTTTTAGTTGATCCTGAAGGGGGTGTCAACAGACTATATATAATGATTAATATCGATTATTTGTAGTGTAAAGGATTAGTCGCCAACAAACCCACCAATATCGCACTATAGATGAAATATGCTTGATCAGTGGTCGTATATTTATATGTGACTGGAGGTGGTAATTTCAACCCATTTAACTTTGAACGAGTTGATTAGGGTTAAATTTCATCTCTAAAGGGTCAAATGAGATGAACTGAACCGCCCATTTTATCACGTCTACTTAGATCGCCTTTTTGTGTTTTATGGAATCATGAATTTGTTTTATATACCACTAAAACTTGCATGAAATGAACTCCATGAATATGTATGAGCTAAGTTCTCCTCCTTTTTCATCTGATGTTCTCTGTCTTAAATTCTCAGATCATTGAAGTTCTTATTCATTTAAAAGTAAGAATTTTTATAAACTATTGTGTTATAGCTCGTCAATTTAATTTTATTGTAGCCAATGAAGCCAAGACCACATCTGTGTACTTGCAACAACTTGTTTATATGAACCTAAGTAAATTCTGTTTGACCATAAAGTTTATGTAAAGGACACAAAAGAATTAAAAAGAGAGCAACAATAAGAACAGAAAGTTTTCACTACGAGGTTTATATAACGAAAGAGTAAAATGAGTAAGTTTTCAATATATAGTGAAACTATAAGTTTATATAGTGAAAGAGCAACTACAAAGTTTTCCCTAAAAAGTTAGGGTAAAGAGTAAAAACGAGTAAGCTTTAAAATGCAAACAAACATGGTTAGTAAATCTTAACATAAGCAAGGTTCTAACTGAGACCAGAATCAATTCATGGTAAATCTTAACAAACATGGTAGATTCGTAGATACAAAATTACTTAAACCGAGACCAGAATCAATACTGCAAACTTGTACATATGTGCAGGAAAAAATATATGGTACGCTAAGCAATTCTTTGATTACCAAAGAGACGATGATTATACAAATACATATGACATAAAAAAATGGTTATAACAAAATAAACATGTTGGAAGCTTCGACGAGCCCAACACACCCACTATAGAGGATCTAGACTATACTAGACTCACTACACCAACACTTTGACGTTGATTAGCCTTTAATTTTATGAATTCTTAGTGCACAATAGTACTTAGGCGACAGTGTCGACCATATATCATTCAGGCGGTATAACCGACCATATATCACTTAGGCGGCAGAGCCGACCATATAAGAAGAACAACACAAGTGCACTAAGAACTTAAACACAAACTGAGGCTTAACCGGGAAACTTAACAAAGAACACTTTTATTAATACAAAGAAACAATTACAATATTGTGGACTCAACTCACACTCTTACTTTTTCACAACTTCTACTTCTAACTCTTCTTCACTTCTTACTTCTTCTCTACTTCACACTTCACTTACTCACACCTTGATTACAAATGAAACTCCTCACACATATTTATACTTGTCCATGGAAGTTTCTACACACTAGATATTTCCATGGATAAATTAATATCTAGATATTTCTATACAAATATCTAGATTTTTCTTTTCTAGATTTTTCTTTCATTTTCTAATATCTAGATATTTTCTTATACATATTAATATCTAGATATTTTTCCATACATATTTACAAATTTCATATTATTCCAAATTTGCATTGTATTTTAACACTCCCCCTCAATGCAAATTTTCTTCCAACGACGTCTTGCAGACCATTCCAAGTGCTTCTCTGAATTTTGTAAACTTCGGTTTACTTAGGCTCTTGGTGAATATATCTGCAACCTGTTCATCTGTCTTTGTTGGCATCATCTTGATTTTCCCTTCAAGGACCTTCTCGCGAACATAATGATAGTGCACTTCTATATGTTTTGTTCTTGCATGAAAGACTGGATTCTCTGCTAGACGTATAGCTGATAGGTTATCGCAGAAAATCTTTACTTGATAATCAGTTGGTTGGTGAAGATCTTCCATTAGTTGCTTCAACCAAGTAATTTCTTGTGTTGCTGATGCTGCCGATCGATATTCTGCTTCAGTGCTTGATAAGGATACTGTTGGTTGCCTCTTGCTACACCGTGATATTACTCCCGATCCAAGACTAAACATGTATCCAGTTGTTGACCGTCGTGTATCATAGTCTCCAGCATAATCGGTGTCACAATATCCAGTCACATGACATTCTTTTGTTTTCTTGTATAAAATACCAAAGTTGATAGTGCCTTTAACATACCTTAAGATGCGTCGTACAACATCAAGGTGAGGCTTCTTCGGATTGCTCATGTATCGACTAACCACTCCAACTGCATAAGATATGTCTGGCTGGCTTAGTGTGAGATAAATAAGACTTCCGACCATCTTTCGATACATGGTAACATCTTGAAGACTTTTTCCTTCATCTGCTCGTAGTTTTGTATTCGGATCCATCGGAGTTGAGATAGGTTTGCAATTAAGCATTCCGTACTTTTGTAAAAGATCTCGCGCATATTTTTGTTGTCCCAGAAATAATCCTTCTCTTTTTCGCTCTATTTCGAGTCCAAGAAAATGTTTGAGTTCTCCAAGATCCTTCATATGAAATCTAATAGACAGATTCTCTCTTGTTCTTTGGATCTCCTCATAGTGATCTCCCGTGATGATTAAGTCATCTGCATATACTAGCACTATGGCTAGTTTTCCTTGATCTTGTTTCACAAATAAACTAGAATCTGAAGGAGCAACTGTGAAACCACTTTGTACCAAAAACTCACCAATTTTCCCGTACCAAGCTCTTAGAGCCTGCTTCAAGTCATATAGTGCCTTCTTTAATTTGCAGACATGCTCAGGATGAATCTTGTTCTCAAAGCCTCTTGGTTGCTCCATATAAATGTCTTTGTCAAGTTCTCCATGTAAGAAAGCGTTCTTGACATTCATCTGCCACAGCTTTCAAGATTTGCTAGCGGCTAAAGCTAGTAGAGCTCGAATTGTTGTGATCTTCGCCACTGGACTAAACGTTTCTTCACAATCCAGCCCATATTGTTGAGAAAAACCTCTAGCAACAAGTCGAGCTTTATACCTTTCAATGGAGCCATCTGATCGAGTCTTCACCTTGTAAACCCATTTACAAGATATTGGTTTTACATCTTTTGGCTTTGGAACTAAACTCCATGTCTGGTTTTCTTTTAGTGCAATAATTTCTTCTTCCATCGCTTTCTGCCATTCTCGACTTTGCGCTGCTTCTTCATAAGTAGAAGGCTCAATAGGTATTGATTCATCAACATGAGCAGCATTGGCATACCTCGGATTAGGTTGCCTCGGTCTTGTTGATCTCCGTAACTCTTGTACATGCTCCTCGACATCCATTTGGCTTGGACGAACCTCCTTGGATACAGATTGATGCACACCAGTTTTTCATGGACTCGTTTCCTTAGAGTACGACCCATCTCCTTCTTTAATTGGATCCGATATGTGCTCTTTATGTTCTTCTTTTTCTTCTGGAACTTCTTCTAATCCTTGAGATTCTGGAAGCTCTATCTTTTGAGTTGACCACCATGAAGAAGCTTCATCAAATACTACATTTCTTTAAGTATGGCACTTTCCAGTATTTGGATCACAACATCTCCATCCTTTTCTTGATTCATCATAACCGAGAAAAATGCACCGAATTGCCTTCTTATCAAATTTGCTTCGTAGATGATCTGGCACGAAGATATAGCATACACATCCAAAAACCTTGAGATGATTGACGGTTGGCTTGATCTTCCATAATCTTTCATATGGTGAAATATATCCCAACTTTGTTTGTGGGATTCTGTTAATCACGTATGAAGCCGTCCTCATACATTCGGCCCAAAATCTTCCTGGTACATTCTTACCATGAAGCATACTTCGACAAGTTTTAGCAAGATGACGATTCTTACGTTCTGTCACTCCATTCTGTTGTGGAGTATTAGGGCAAGTTAATTGCCTTCTGATCTTGTGCTTCTCAAGATACATATTGAACTCAGTCGATAAATATTCTCCTCCATTATTTGTGCGTAAACACCTAATCTTATTATTGAGCTCACTTTCTATCTTCTTCTTGAACTCTTTAAACTTCTGAAAAGTCTCCGACTTTTCCTTCATGAAGTAAACCCACACATACCTTGAGAAGTCATCAATGAATGTCACCATATACTTCATTCCTCCAAGTGATGTTTGTTTCACTGGGCCAAAGACGTCTGAGTGTATGAGCTCTAGTGGTGTCTTGGACTGATGCGCTGACTCCTTGAATGGCAGTTGGTGAGCTTTGCCAAATTGACATCCAGTACATATTGTATCTGTTCGGATATCAATTTGAGGAAGCCCATTTACTATGCGTTTCACCATCATCTCCTTTAACTTATTGTATCCCACATGCCCAAGACGTTCATGCCACAGATCAGCCGTCTCATTCTTTCGAGTCTTATCCACATAAGCTGTTTCAGCAGATAATACATAGACCGATTCTATTCTTCTTCCATGCATAACTGGATTGCCAATCACCTTTACTCTCTTGAATACGGACACATCTTCTAGTCCAAAGAGCACATAGTTCCCTTCTGCTGTTAATTGTGGTACTGACAGTAAATTCTTCTTTAGGCCAGGGACAAGATACACCTTCTCGAGTTGGAGCTTTTGAGAGTCGCCTTCATTTGGAATTATTGTCTTTCCAATGTGAGAAATAGACAACCTTGAATTGTTGGCTGTCAACACGACTCTCTTTCCTTTGTAATCCTCCATTTCTTGCAGCTTTGTCCCATCTTTGGTCATATGATTTGAGCACCCAGAATCGATGATCCAATCATCTTTGTAGTTTATTTTTGACTTTAAAATTGTTGTAAGAGCTTGATCATCTATGTCAGCTTCAACAGAGAGTCCAGCTTCTGCATCCCATGTTTCTTCATTAATGGTTGCTTCGAATGTGACCTCTTTCTTCTCATCTCTTGTGGCGGCCACATTTCCTTCGAAAGTTCGCCTTTTGGGGAATCTACAATCTCGAGCAAAATGACCCTTCTTGCCACAATTGAAGCATTCACCATTCTTTCTCTTATCATTTTCCCCGTATTATTGGCGATGATCTCTTCTTCCTTGTTGAGCTCCCCCTGAAGCGTTGCCTTTTGATTTTGGGTGACCCTTCCACCCATATGTCTTACTTTCTTTCATCGCCTCTTGTCTTCGAGATGTTGCTTTCTTCTTATTGGTGAAGAGTGCATCTTCTCCGTCTTTTATGGTTACTTCATTCATCTGTTTGGCTAATGCCTCTTGATTAGCCAATAGATTCTCCAGCTCTATTAATGATGGTTGAGTAGGCCATCCTCTCACAGCGACTATAAATCCATTATACTCGGATCTTAAGCCGTGGATGATAATTCTTTTCATCCTTGCATCACTCACTTTCTCTTCAGGAGCAAGTTGAGATATCTCACGGCAAATAGATTTCACCTTGGTGAAATATTGGGAAATAGACAAGCTTCCTTGTGAGATACCTGCGAGCTCATTTTCCAAGAGCTGGAGGCGTGCTTCATTCTTTTTTGAAAACAATTTTTCAAAAGTTTCCCAAGCTGCCTTTGGTGTTTTCTCGTCACGGATGTGCTCCAATAGATCCTCCTCGATTGTAGTCTTCAATATAAATAAAGCCTTCCCGGCCTTGATGTTCCATTTTCTCAAGGCTTCGGCATTTTCTTTCGGTGGAGGCGTTGTGTCACTGCCAGCAACTATTTCCCATAAATCCTGTCCTTGTATGTAGGATTCTATACAAGTCCGCCAATAACCATAGTTGTGGTTATTGAGTCTCTTGATTCCAC
Source organism: Rutidosis leptorrhynchoides (assembly GCF_046630445.1). Classification (NCBI taxonomy): domain Eukaryota; kingdom Viridiplantae; phylum Streptophyta; class Magnoliopsida; order Asterales; family Asteraceae; genus Rutidosis; species Rutidosis leptorrhynchoides. The sequence goes on from NC_092334.1 coordinate 394,908,656, forward strand.
TGCTCGTACTTGCAGGATCTGCCATCATGACGTCCAACGCCCAATAAGCTTGGTCCCAGACCGATGAGCTTTCACAGTTCCTAACTGTACTCCGACAGAATCTCCCTTAGGGCCTTGGTGTTAACAAGACGATGTAAACGTCCAACGTTCACCGATGAGTACCTCCACTAGCAATGGTCCCGAACGACCCGCTCTGATACCAATTGTTGGAAGCTTCGACGAGCCCAACACACCCACTATAGAGGATCTAGACTATACTAGACTCACTACACCAACACTTTGACGTTGATTAGCCTTTAATTTTATGAATTCTTAGTGCACAATAGTACTTAGGCGACAGTGTCGACCATATATCATTCAGGCGGTATAACCGACCATATATCACTTAGGCGGCAGAGCCGACCATATAAGAAGAACAACACAAGTGCACTAAGAACTTAAGTACAAACTGAGGCTTAACCGGGAAACTTAACAAAGAACACTTTTATTAATACAAAGAAACAATTACAATATTATGGACTCAACTCACACTCTTACTTCTTCACAACTTCTACTTCTAACTCTTATTCACTTCTTACTTCTTCTCTACTTCACACTTCAGTTACTCACACCTTGATTACAAATGAAACTCCTCACCCATATTTATACTTGTCCATGGAAGTTTCTACACAATAGATATTTCCATAGATAAATTAATATCTAGATATTTCTATACAAATATCTAGATTTTTCTTTTCTAAATTTTTCTTTCATTTTCTAATATCTAGATATTTTCTTATACATATTAATATCTAGATATTTTTCCATACATATTTACAAATTTCATATTATTCTAAATTTGCATTGTATTTTAACAAAACATGATATATATTTTCTCGGTCCCATTATAATTTATAAGTGTTCATTTTTCAAAGTTTATTTTTGTCAATTTTAATAGTAAATATTTTTATTTGCATTGTATAATATTTAATAAAAATTATATTATATGATTGAAAATAATATTTAATTAAAATTATATGAATGAAAAGGCATTTAAAACTAAATTCATATATTATACATATATTCAATTGGAAAAAAAAAAAGACAAAAAACGGTCACTGTTCATTTGAAAATTTAATCCATTTTCTACAATTTCAACACCCCTTTTTACATTATGTTCACCGTTATATTTTAATTAGTATAATTTTGTAGTTGATATCGTAACTTCCTTACCTAACATTTACATGGTCAAGAGTTCGAGGTTTTCACAGTTTTTTTCTTCTCATTTTCTTATTCACTTATTCTCATTTTTATTTTCTTTATGATTTTCTCTTTTAATATCTTTTCCATTTCATTTTCTTAATTTTATTTTAGTCTTTTTTAGATACGGATCCAAAACCAACGGCGGCTTTTTACCACCCAATCAATAGTTCGGTGGCTATTTTAGTCTTTTATATTCACTTTTTTCCCTTCTTCTTTATTTTATATGTTTCTTTTTTACACTCTCAAACTATTTTAATGTTATTCTTTTCAAATCAGACATTCTTTTTTTTTTCTTTTTTCTTTTTACCATTTCTCGAAATTTGCGCGTTATTTTTTGCGCAGAGATCATGCTAATCTTTTATGTATCGTTCTTATTTTATCGGATGTCCTTGACGAGACTAAACGAGACATTCTATTGCTGATTATTTAATATATGTGATGATGATGTAGAAAGTGTAGATCATGCGTTGATTTTTTGCAAAAATGCTTTTGATGTATGGTCTAGAGTGTACAATTGGTGGGGTTTTTGGTCCGTTCTCGAAATTAAGTATAATTGAAGCTTTCGATGGTACGGTTAATCAAAGATGTTCGGAAGTTGGAAGATTGATTTGGAAAGCAGTCGAGTGGACGTGTGGGTATTTGTTGTGGAAAAACCGTAATACAAAGATTTTCAAGAATAAAAAGTGGTGTGTGCCTTCGATAGTTAATGAAATACAAATCTTAAGCTTTGATTGGATCTCTAGAAGGATGAAAAACTCGAGTTTAGATTGGCTTTCGAATCCTAAATCTTATCTAACAATTACATAGTCTAGTCGATTTTTAGTGCTATCTCAGCATTTGTAGTGTATATGTAATAGGAATTGGTGCTGTAGACATCTGCTTTGCATAAGCAGCACTTGTATCACTCTTATTAATATATAAAATTTCTGTTGCTTTTCAAAAAAAAAAGCAATCTAAAACCACATATGTTGAAATTAAAACTTTTAAAAGTAAACATAACTAATAAATAATAATAATAATAATAATTTTTTGAGTTATCAATAAAAGTTTCTACTTGCTTTAAAAAAAACATAACTAATAGAGTAAAAATAAAGACCAAACAAAACCAAGATTCATAGACAAACATACTGTTTGGAAAAACAATTTGATCTAACTAACTCAACTTTATAAATCCGATGAGTAAAAGTCTGGTTTATAGTTAGAAAATTACTAAGTGTGGAAAATTCAGACTTGAAGCAACAAAGTTAAAAATTCAAATTATGTTAGGAAAATTTCAATTGTAGTTATGGAGATTACACGTATAGCGGAATTAGCTTGATTTCTAGAAGAAGAAATTAAATTTGAAGATAGCTAATCCTCAAACCCTAGGTCATATAGTATAAATGATGGGTTAGGCAAACCCAACTTATTCAATTTCCAATCCCTACTATCTGAACTATTAAATTAGACTTGGGTGTGTTTGGATGAAATGGAAATAAGCTCTACTTTTTAAAAAATTCAAGCTCCCATAAGCTCTTGCGCCAAACACACCTTGAACTAAATTCAATCTCAAAAGTTAATTCAAGGAGATGAGGAACCCAAGTTATTATAAGTAGCTTAATATTTGGATCTATAACCGATGTGGGATGAGATGAGACAACTCAATACTCAACAATACAATTCATTGAAGTGGTTGTTCAAAATATTATTATTCCCCCACTTGATTAATTATTCTAACGTTATGTATAAGTGTGGTAATCTTCTTTGAATTGAGTTTACGGTAAACTGCCCGTTACTAGAGCCCGACACATTCCTGAAGCTAGACAATCATATGGCCCTGGCGTCTCATCAAGAGTTTTGGTAAAAAAGAACTGGCGAAAAAACGAAAACTTTAGACAAGGAACTTCCATCAGAAAATGAAAGAATCTAACGAGGATTACAAGCAACAAACGAGAGTCGAAACTAAAAAGCGTAACCAAAAAGCGTAACCAAACAAAACAAAAAAGTAACCGCTATATATCTAAGATCGAGCCTAACTAGACTAAAATCCGAATTCACGACACAAAAAACTAACGACAACCAACAAAGGAAGAGAAAGAAACAACAAGACAAAAACATTAACCAACAAGACAAATACGTTAAAATAACCGATAAACATCGATCCAACGAGCCCGCAAGTGATTATTTCAAGACTCTTGTCTTTATTTATGACCAATACCTTAACCCATAATTTGTTAGTTGATGCATACACCCACAACTCTATATAAATATAAACCTTAAAGTTAACTAATGTTCATGATTATTTCAGCACACAAAATTACATATTACCAACTGCTCCGTAATTAACAAATGTGCACTTTCGAAAAGCGTGGTAACCTATTTTTCCTAACACTAACCGGAAATGGAGTAGATGATGAACACTACCTTAGTCCTATTCTCATCACCTCTATCTTATCAGTTGTCTCCGATGCTAAGATTCAATCAACTCGAGGCTCTGTATGGATCACTGTTGCACAAGGCAAATTCTTTTCAAATGGTTTAGCAAACCCATCCACTTTCACTTCTCCTTCCAAAGCCCATGATATAATCGTCCACGGGTTAAAAACCTTCAAGGCCTTAGTAGCCGACTTTATATCCCTCCCTATGCCGACAATTGCTATCGTCACCGGCCATGCTGCTGGTGGTGGAATGTCATTTGCATTATGCCATGACTACGTGTTCATGCGACGTGATAGGGGTATACTGTATATGAGTGAGATTGATGTAGGATTTCCTGTGCCGGATTTTGGGCTTGAATTGATTAAATCTAAGGTGGGAGATCCAAATTATCGACGAGATATTTTGTTGCGTGGAGTGAAGGTGAAGGCGGATGAGGCGGTAAAGATGGGTATAGTTGATAAGGCTTATGACAGCCGAGAGAGTGCGGTGGAGGGTGGTTTGCGAATGGGGGACGAGTTGTCTAAGAGGCAATGGGATGGTGAGGTGTATGTCGAAATGCGTAAGTCGTTGTATCCTGACTTATGTAGAACACTTGGATTGATGAGTTCTAAATTTGTCGTAAAACCAAGGCTTTAAGCATGACATTTACTCGAATCATCTAATTAAGTGTTACGTATAACCTAGCAAAACGGTGTTAATGAGCCCGAAGGATTCGAATAAAGGGTGTTATGGCCTTCGTTTATTAGATAAAAAAAAAAAAAAAAAAAACTATATAGATTATGCCACCATTGGCAACTCGAATAAAGAGGCTGTTTACTTTTTTTTATGTATTAAGTCTTGTTTTCATTTATCCCTATTTAAAGAGGTCTGATTCTATATTTTTTTTAAAACAGATAAATTTTCAGATTAAATAATAAAGAAACATTAGTTTTACTTATTGAATTAAGATATTCTAAAATAATTCATTAAATAGAAAGTAAAACGGCCCCGAGTCTTTGTATACCCATTTCCTAGTTTTTTCTTTCCCGCGAAAAAAAATTATATTATACCATAACACTTTCATCAAAACGATGAAAGAAGATACAAAGTACACGAGAAAGAAAAAGAACATTGGCACAATTACAATATAGGAAACAAATCTATAACACTAATGGCAAAGTAAATACAGATTTTGTTCTCACACGTATGCTTGGAGTCCATGAACAAGCTTGAGGTTGGACGCCCATAGAAACACTTTAAGCTTTATATTTCGAACCACAATCGAACAACAAGTGAATTTGTTGTTGAAGATATAATCGTTACTCGCCACCCATTTCCTAGTTCATCATATAGTCAGTATAACACAAATGAAACTATTTATTCAACGTTGACAAAGAATTATAACTGCTACGGTACAAAATAACCTTTTGTTAACAGAAACATCACCTTCTAAACGGTTATGATTTGTGGGGACCGAAAATATTTGTGGTAGTAATTTAATTTTAATGCATTGTTGGATGAATGCCAAAATGTACTTTTAAGCGCTACATTTTTTCACAAGCCATGAATAGGAACGAAAGAATCGTCTTTTTGTTTCCTCCATTTTTCTAATTCCATCATCTATCTATCTATTTCGTTTTATTGGAAAAAGGTACAACTCATTCATGTTTTTATGTTTATTTATTTATTTTTTCTGTTATTACGATTCAGGTGCTGCTAACTTATTCAACTAAATGTTTGATTCAATGTAATCTATTATATGTGATGAGTGCTGCTATTTCATTTGCATTTTGGATCTGCAATGAGAATTTGTGATGTTAATTGATGTAATGATATCCTAGGTTCAGTATTTAATTTGATCAAACTGTTTTTTGCTTTTGTTCTGTGGATCTACAGTTCGAATTGTTGATGTTATCATGTTTTGCATATGCAATTATAATTTATTATGTCCATTTAGATTGTTTATCATATACTAGGGTTTCAATTCAGCCAACAATCAAGGACTTTGATTGATATCTAAATCTTATTACTGCATATTATGTTTCCTACATTAGGGTAAATTTGAGGCGAATTAAGCTTGGAAGCATAAATCCGTGTAAATCGAATAATTGCAATGTTATTTTGTTAATAGTGCTGATACTGTGTAAACCAACAGGCCACATCTTGATGCAGCAAACTATTTTTTTGCGTTTGAAATTTGAATTCTCTTAAGAAAATGTGTAATCTGTGTATTGATATTGTTTGTTTTTTTTTTTTTTTGTGATGTATAGAGACTTTAAAAGCAATACATATATCTTTATGGTACAATGCCTACCTTTACAACAGTAGCTTTGGATAGTTTAATAGAACCAAAAGCTTCTAAGCTGGCAACAACAGACAAAACTAGGCCTGAACCGAAACTGGAGAGAAAGAATCGTACAATGACTATTCAAAGAAAACATCATTGGACCCAAATTTCACCTACACTTTACACTACTCCCGAGCCGACACCTGTTCCACATACTCCGTTATCATTTCCTACATCACCTTACATAGTTGACCATAAGAGGCGTGGGCCCCGGCTTTCAAAGACTTACTCAGATGATGGTACTATTCTTCATAAAGCTGTAACCGATGACAATACTGTTGAGATCAAGAAAAGTGTAGAAGCAGAGGATATTGGTTCTACTAAGGCGCTCGACTTAACGGATACAGTTGTTTCTGGTGACATTAAGTATAAATATGTCAAGTTTCAGCCTAATCAAAATAGTGGCTCGGGTGATATTTCAGCGAAGTCTGATGCATTGGAACGAGAGGGCGAGGTAGATGATTTTTATGATCCGAACGATACAACGAGTGTTAGAAGCAGCACTGATGGTGAAACTAATCATGGGCTAGAACGGTCTTTAAACACTCCGTTTGCTGAGTTTTATGATGCTTGGGAAGGTAATCTTGTTTTCTGTATTTTTATATTGTTAGAGATAGCAAAATGGGTGGGTCAAACGGATTGGGTAACAGGTTAAAACATCTAAATTTGGGACAGGCCGGGTTAGGCTGCCTTAAATTCGCTGCATGTTTATATGAATTATATTACAGTGTGTCAAATATTGTCACAAAAGATATATGAATTCAATAACAATCTAATTTTATCAATAAAATGATTAATGAGATTTTATGCATATTAATATTGAATGACTATGGTTTTATGCGTTAAAAGTACATATTTGGTAGATTTTGACTTGTATCCTTTTATCCTAAGTTTATGTTTTGACCCGTAAAGATAAATTCACTGAGATCAACCCATTTTTAATCGGCTAGAAATTGCTGCTTCTACATGACCCAAACACAGCTTTTTCTCAAAATTCATGCTGTCTTTACATTTTTCGTTAAAATTCCGTTGTATAAATTATCAATTCACGTTCTTTGGAATATGCTTTTTATCTATTATTGTAGTTAACTTACTACGAAAATGACTTAATACAAACGGTTCACACACATTAATTCCGCAGAATTAGCATCTGAGACTGGAATTCAGCATACTGCAACTGATACCGAAGGTGAATTACGTGAATTACAAACGGGATTTTTAATCGAGATGGAGAAAAGGAAACAAGCCGAAACCCACCTGAACGATATCAAAAGCCAATGGGGGAGAATTCGTGAACAATTATCTGTTGTCGGGCTGAGTTTTCCTGCAGATCCTAGTGTGACGGACGATGAACAATCCAACGATCCTGGAGAAGACGTATCCCGTCAAGTTCATCTTCTCCGTTTTGTGTCGAATTCCGTTGGGCGGGGAATGGCGAGGGCGGAGCTTGAAGTGGAGATGGAAGCCCAGTTGCAGTCTAAGAACTTTGAGATTGCTAGGTTATTGGATAGACTCCATTACTATGAGGCTGTAAATCATGAAATGTCTCAAAGGAATCAAGAAAGTGTTGGTGAGTCTTAAGTAGTTTAGTGTATTTCAAAGTTACTTTTTGCAGCTCTTTTCAGTAATGGTTACTAGTAGATACTGTTGTAAAAGTCGGCCGATGCGTCGGTTTGGGTCGCCCAAAACGCCTTAAAAGTCATTCAACGCTAAAAAGTCAGTTCAAAGTCGGGCTGAGTTGGCTGAGCCGGGTCTGATTCGGTCAAAGTCAAAGTTGTCAAAAGATTTGTATTTTTAAAATTATATTTTTTGCCATATATCCATGTTTGAAATATTTATGTTTTATGTTTGATATATTTACTAAAAGTCAATATTGGTTAACGCCCGACTCATCTCTGACTCGACTGATTCGTCCCTCCAAGGTCCTGACCAACTCGTCCCCGACTCGCGACTTTTACAACCTTGCGAGTAGAAGTGAAAATTTGTACATCTAGCGGCCCAAATGGGTATAATCATTTTAAGGTAAAGGAAAATGGTCGAAAGGTGGAACGGGCTGAAAGTTGAACAAACTGTGTATTTGATGTATACTACCTCCTAGATTGTTCTCTTTTCAAAAAATAAAAATTTGGAAATCTGTAATCAAATTCAACACACTTTTGTTGTTAATCCAACATTGCGTGACCCAGTGCATCTGTATCTAAAAAATGACCCATTTGACCCAAACATGTTTGCCTTGCCTAGTTGATCCATTTCTAGTTACAGTCCTAAAAATGTATGCTTCTGTTTTCCTATATGTTTCAGAAACCATGCGACGTCTTAGGCAAAGGAGGAAAACAAGACAGAGGTGGATTTGGGGTTCGATCGGTGTTGCGATTACACTTGGCAGTGCTGCTTTAGCATGGTCTTATCTTCCAACTGGGAAAGCGTCTTCTCAAACGCACACTTCGGAAAGTAAACATTCTGTCAAGTGACAACTAACCTGACTGGGCCCGCCAAAGATGACATTTAAGAAAACTAAACAAAAAACCGAAGAAAGCTTTAATGGTGATTATCATGTTTTCCGACCTCCAAGAATGTATAGCTCCAAATAAAAGTAGAACCTAAGGAAACCATTCGTTGTAAGTTTCTTCTGTTTTCAATTTCGTTACAAGATTTTGCATAATAAGACCAACTTTGTTCTGATAACTTATTGTTTTTGGTTGGAAAATTTTGTAAGTTAAGGCTAGAAAAAACATTTTGTGACGCAATATGTATGATGCGAGAAAAGTTACCAGTCACATTTTTAAAGGTTCCCCGAATATTCCATTACACATATGAAGTTGGTCAAATTTAGATTGTTGCTTATGCTCATAGTTTAGTCTTTGTTACACATCAAACGGGTTAAAAGTTAACCAAATAAAATTTTATTAGATAATATTCGATTAGTTTAATTCTAGCAGTTCAGCATTTGGGATTTTTAATCTGGTTACTCCATGTCAAAACTTTTCAGTGTTAACTGAAACACAATTTGAATAAAATTGGTTTATATTTATGGTATGGATTTTGCTAACAACCATTCAGGATGTCGTTAGTGGTGCTTTAAAGTGTTGTACAGAGGCAGTTACTTACTGGACTTGAAAACGAAATTGTTTGACTTGTACAGTTAATTTATACACGTTAACGACAACCCTTAATTTTTCGGACATGATGCAGGTTAGAATGGAGGTTAGTCTGACAAAGAACAGCACTTAAAGTCTTTCGACCAGGTTAGTTACGTACATAATACACATATATGTAGAGAGGTAAAAACATGGATCTACTACATACATTTTTTTGCAGTAATAAAAAGTACGCATTTCGGTTTACACCATCAATGGAATAATAACTGTCTAATGTTTCTATTGTTCATGATCTGTATATTTAACTTTTTAGAATATGGAACCAAGTTTGGCTTATGTGATATTTATCATTTTTCTGATTATCCATATTCACCTTTAGAAAGGTAGAAAACTAAGCTACATTACTACCGTACTTTATATTGTCTTTGTATCTCTTTCAAAAAAAATATGTTCAGTACAATTGTTGATGGACTTTTTATAAATACACAGACCTTTGCAAGGATAGAAAAAGAAACTGTAAGCAGTACTATATAAGAGAAAATCACTCTTGTTATTGTAAAACTTCGAACATTCTAAAGCGAAAAAATTCATATTCGAAAGGGTGAAGTAAAATGAAACTTGTAATGTTTTCATAACTAGCGTCTCCAAAATTTGAACTTATGTCATGATTTACAGCAAGATATGAAGACCAATGAGATGCCAAAAGGTAACAAATAAGAATTCGTAAATGAATTCTAAACAAAGGTAGTGATAATGTTATAGTATAAATTATGTAGTATACTATGATTTTCTATCTTAAAAAAATAACTGAGTTGTAATACCTTGCATCCATTAATTTGCTTGAAATCCAAGGACCAATGAGAGTGTGACATGTGGCGCGAAAAGCACATGTGATTGAAGGGAAAAAAAAAATTCAAAAATTTTTTTTTTGAAATTTTTTTTTCGAATTTTTTTTTTACAATCACACGTGATTGTAAACCCAATCACATGTGATTATGCATGTCAAATCCAATCACATGTGATTGTAAAAAAATTAAAAAAAGAAAAAAAAATTGAATTTTTTATTTTTTCGAAAAAAACATGTTTTGAATTTATTTCCCAATCACATGTGATTTTCGCGACACATATCGCGCTCTCATTAGTCCCCTGGATCTCAACTAATTTATGGAATTTATGGATTCAAATGAATATTCCTCAAAAATAACTAGTAAATACCATTAAGCTTTTTAATTTACTCTCAAAGTAATACGGAGTACTTTTAATCATTTACAGTATCTATAGTTTCTACTAAAATACTATAATAATAATGTTATTATTAGACTAATTATTTTGTTAAAAAAAATTAAAAAACAAAAGAAAAAAAATCTAAGCATTATGAGCAAGGTTGAAAAAGACGTGAGACGGGGCCGAACCGTTAGCGACCTTAAAACGTCGCAACGGAAAAAACGAGGTCGAAACGGATGTTGACTTATATATATATATATATATATAAAGTTGACCGTTTTTTCGTCTTTGACCGTTTCTTTTCGTTTTTTTCCATCTTTGATCGTTTTTTACCGTTTTTAAGCGTTGACCGTCTTTTTGCCGTTTCAAGGCCCGTTGCAACGATACTAAGTCAAATCCGTTGCGGCGTCCGTTGCGGCGCCCGTTTCGGCCGTTTTTTACAACACTGATTATGGGTGATGTCATCAATCTAAACAATTATGAATTAAAATGAAATCTTATTAATTAACTTTAAATCTTATTAATAATTATTTTAATTATTAAAATTAAATAATTTTAAATTATTTTAATTAATTATTTTGAATTGAGTACAAGATTGTATATAAGCTAGGTAGAAGGAAACTAATTTTAAATTTATAATTTAATTTACACTTTTAAAATAAAATGACAACCAATATTATCTCTTATTATTGAATGTGGATTGTTTAATAAGCATTTTAGGTGTTTGATAAAATGTTCAGCTGACTGACGAGTTTCTTAGTCGGACTCTGTGGTTCCACGGGTCATTAAACTAAATGATTTTAGCATTTACGTTCACTTAATACTTAAAACATATCATTAAACTGTTTCGTTTAAACAAACCCGTAGTTCCACGAGTCATTTCACTAGTTTCTTTAATATTTAACCAAACTTACTTAATATACCTTGAAAATAGTGATTTGGAACAAAACTATTATGCAGTGGCGGAAATAGTAAGGGGCAGAGGGGCGCAGTCGCCCCTAGTGAATTTGCAATTTTCAGTGTAAAAAATTTAGATTTTTCGACTTTCCCCCAGTGAATTTTTTTTTTGCCCCTAAAGCCTTCATATTTTGTCCTAAAACTTTCATGTTTTGCCCCAAATCTTCCATATTTTGCCCCCAAACCTTCAAATTTGCCTAAAAATTTCTAAATTTTGCTCAAAAACCTTCATATTTTGCCCAAAAACTTTCATATTTTGCCCGAAAAACCTCGATATTTTACCCAAAAAGTTGTTACATTTTTAAAAAAAAATTCGCCCCGGTTGAAAAAAATTTCTGTTTTCGCCACTGCTATTACGGAGTATATACTGCTCAAATTTCACATTCTATGCAAGTGAAAATCAACTAAAAAAATCACAGAATATATTAGTGAACGAATGTTCATATCCTATACACAAATGTGCGCATGTGAAAAAAAAATATAATTTTGATCTAAAAGTAACTTTTAAGATTTTCTCAAGCTACTATGTGTTTAACTTTAATCTATATTGATATTGATATTTGTTTGTGACTGAATCTACTCGGATATAAAAATCTATATAACCTATTGATTTTGCACTTCGAACGATTTTATAGATTTTCATTTGAATATTTGACTATATCCATATCAAATATCAAAACTATACATTATATATTATTTATGTACTCCATGGTCGCTAATTCATTTGTCTCAAATTAATAGTCCACTTTCATAAATAGATAGGAATAAGAACATAAAGTTCTTTTATGCCCCTTATTTTATACATATTAGACAAAAATGTAAGTAACAATTAAAGGGTAAAAATTGTATATATATTAAACAATAGTATCGGTGATTGATTATGGTATGCAGGCAGGAGCAAGAGGCACATTGCTCCTTGCTCTCAGGTAGAAGCAAGGTCGCAAGAGGCACCTTGCTCGTTGCTTCCAAGTGGAAGCAATTTCGCAAGAGCACCTTGCGTCCTTGCTTCCATCGGGGAGAAGGAGCAAGATGACACCTTGCGTCCTTGCGTCCTGAGTGGACAAATTGGCAAGTAAAAAAAAAAAAAGGTTCTAAAGCAAAAAAAAGGTAACAAAAATGAGCATTTAAGTGACACTCTCATTTTAAACTCAAATAAAGCATCATTTGATTTAAGCAAAACGAAATAATTTGGAACCCATTTAATTGGGCCTACAAGTAACATTCACTGGCTATAAGCTATCTCTACCACAATAAGTCAATAACATTAACATTAATATTAATTAATATTAATATTAATATTATACTCTATACTCTATTATTAATATTAATGTATATTTCTTTGCCTTTTTATATTCCTAATCAATAATCATTTTGTAGTATGATTTCTCTTTTACTCTTATTTTATAATTTTATAATTAATAAAATATATTAAATATTTGGAAATATTATTATACGATCTTTGGGCCGTTGGTCAAGGTGCGGAAAATATGGACCTAATGGAGTCCACAGGCGATAAGATTAATTTATTTCTTTTCTCCACCTTTTTCTTTTTCATTTTAGCAAAAGATAAAAGCTACTACTGCACTTTTCTTCCTAACAAATTTATATTTATTATTATCTAATCTAATTATGTATTATTATTATTATTATTATTATTATTATTATTATTATTATTATTATTATTATTATTATTATAATAATAAACTTAAAAGTTTTAAAACTTACAAAAAATTAGTGGGAAGCCTAGAGACAATCTGGGCCCCCACACCTCTAGCAATAGCAAAACCTATCCTAGTAAAAATATGAGCAGCAGCACCGGCACCAATATCTTGCGCCATCGAACTCTTCTGAACCCGCTTAAGCAAAGAAACAGCCTCCTTCTCTAATTCCCCAAGGGAAGAAAATGAGAAAGGAATGAAACCATAACCAATCGCCTGACAGCAAGATTCGTACTTGACCCGCTTCCGACGAGCCGCCTCAACCACAGCACGTCCAGGGACAAAGTCAGAAAGCCCAGACTGTGTCAAAGGAGAAGACCCTGTCAAGTCAACACAGACATCGCGACCACAATCCCAGGAATAAAGTAACACATCTGCAGGTCTGAGGGCCCTGTCGTTCCCTCCAGACAACCCAATGTCAACCTCCTTTCTCGCAGAAATCCCAGATCGATAACAAACATCAACAAGGGAATCCCGAACAATATTATGTCGATGCTTAATACCCACCATACCAGCACAAGACACCGCGTGATCCCCGAAAATATCCCCAGTAAAAACCCTTGAACAGGCAGAGCATGCCGTCGAGATAGAGAACAATGGAACACCTAACCGGTAGCACAACACACATCGGTAAGTCTTTGCGTTCATCGTCTGACCCAACCCCAAAATAGGGACTGCCCTTAGCCAAGCAGAGGTGTGAACACCCTGCTGTGATTTCCATAAGGCCGATTGTCGGGGAGATAACGAAAAAGTGAATTCTGCAGAAGCGGTAACCTTTGTGAAATAAACATCTCTATAATGATTATTATTATTATTATTATTATTATTATTATTATTATCTATTTGTAGTATCTAATAAATCTCTATAATGATAATGTTATAAATAAGAATTATTTATGTTTAAAAAAATTCAAAAATAAAGATAAAAATTCTAGTATCTCATGTTGATGTCATTAAAATAATTAATTATATCTAATAAAAGTATTAACATGTTAATTGTGTAATATATGAAACATTATGTACAACTTTATGATAAAACACCCTCACGATCATATGTACAACCTTATTGTACATAAATGTACCGCGTAAGTATTGCCCTTAAAGTTTCCTTGTTGCCTTGTTTGATATCATGACATTCTATATGTGTCTTCTTCTGCGGTAAGAGATTATGAAAGTGCGGCAAAAATTTATTGCGAAGATCAATGAAGCCAATAATACTGCGAGCTTGCAAGCTATGGAACCACTCCCTGGCGGATCCTTGCAAAACCATAGGAAATACCCTACACTCAACCGGTTCATCCCAATTATAGGTGCTTACCACACCTTCAAATCGCTGCAAAAAATCCAAGGGATCAGTTAACCCTGAGTAAACTCCCAACGTTGTCGGCACAATGGGTGGTGTAACAATTGGATAATCAGAGATATGTTGGACAAACTTGTCTGCAGCCGTGGTAATCTCAGTCGCCTTTTTTGTGCGGGTATCAGTATTTTCCGCACAAAATTTGGCGATCATATCTTGCAAGAAATTCGGTTGTTCAAACTTATGTTGCATTGACTTAGGCGCAATGCTTCTAAAAGCATCCGCTAAAAAATGTTGAGCATTTTCTCTGCGAACAACATCAGATGCTTCACCGTCGTCCCCATGACGAGGGAAAGGTGTTGGTGGTCGCCTTCGCTTAACATGTAGAATTTTTACAAATTCCTCTGCATTGTCCGAATCATCAGAAAATTCACTTTCTTCTCTTGGCGCTTTCGCAGTCTTTGAATTATAAACAGAATTTAAAATAACACGTTCATCCGCGCCATCGCTATCACTATCGCGATGGTCAACAACTAAGCGATCAACTTGTGATCCAGAATCATTCAACGGCCATAGGTAAGTTCGCAGTATGCGAGATTCACGACCATCCTTTCTAGCTTGTTCAATAGCAGTGCCAAGGACTTTGTCTGCTTTTTCAGCCAAAATCCTTAATCGCTTGCCATCAGCGACAGTTTCTTCACGGTGTTGTTGTAAATTCCTACGCGCAATCATTTTTTTAGCAGCAACCTTTAGTTGCGAATCAGTATTAGCAGGATTGCCACTAGGCGCTTTAGCTAGCAGTTCTTGCCCTGAACTTCCCGCGATAGTATTAACATTTGCCTGCATACTACTTGACAAGGCATTTTGCGAATCATTAACTAACGTATCAGCATTGATGGAACTTCCTGCTTGTTTCGTATTAGCTGCCATATTCAACGATCAAATCAGCTAATACGCCTCAGCGACTTCCTGTAAATCATCGTATCAATACACGATTTAAATTAAACAAGGCAATTGATTGTTTGTCAGCACAAAACAAAAAATTTCGAGTTTAATTTGTAAAAAGTGTCCCACGGATGGCGCCAATTGATCAATCATATATCAAGTTATTACCTAATTAAGGATTGAGTGCAATGATAAAGATGGAGGATGGGATGTTTGATGATTATTTTGGGCCCTGATGATCGTCTTTCACTTTTCAATCGAGTGATCAACCACCCCGACCCGGTCTTGATTGTTAATTAGCATGATTCACCTTAACTCAATGTAGAAATTCCTTGGACGAAGTCACAAGTGAAAATCACAAAGGTCTAGGCAAATGGCAGAGAATCAACAACCTATAAATGAGAGGCCAAGCACCCTATTTATAGTATTCGAAATATCCGCGGTCTGCGGGCTATTTAACTATCCGCGGAAACTTAGCGGAATGACCCGCAATCTTTTATTAGCGCGAAAACTGATCCGCTATCTTTATTTTCAGCGAATATTCCAAGCCTTTTGATTATAGTTCGCGTAACTTCTGCTTTTAGCCTTTAGCTAATAAAATATACATATACAATGTTATGTATATGATCATACAACCTTATGGTAACACACACATCTAACTATATGTACAATATTTGAATCATTATGAACAACCTTATGATAAAACACCTCATGATCATATGTACAAATTTAAAAACAAATTGTACAATCTTTTACATAATACCTCATAAACACATGTACAAACTTCGAAGCATATTATACAGCCTTTATATGATAATTGTATTTTAATTTTTTTTTTTTAAATCAAGAGACATTTGTTATTATTAATGATTATTATTAAATCTATAAATACTCAATTTTAAAGCAAACCTTATTATTATTATTATTATTATTATTATTATTATTATTATTATTATTATTATTATTATTATTACTATTATTATTATTTATTTATTATATTATTATTATTATTTAAATATGTGTTCTCTTTATGGAATTAATTACGTTACATATGTAGAGAGTTTGGTTGGTGAGAATGAGGATGAAAATGAGGATAAGATATGATCTTGGGACTTAAAACCGTCAATAAGTGAAAAGACCAAATTCCCCTCTTAAATTTTACAAAATTACAAAAATAACAAAAGTCCCGTTGTGGACCGCCGGTTCACTTCTGACCTGCTAGAAAATAATCTAGTGCGGGACTGCCGGACCAATCTGGATCGCCTGTCCAGTTTGCTCCTGATTTGCCTTTGAACTGAGGTTGGACCGCCGGGCCAATCTAGACCGCCACTCCACCCAGCTTTTGAAAATTTGAATGTTATAACTCTCCCCAACTTAGAATGGATAACATCCCTGTGATCCGCACCACACACCATTAAGCAAGTAATCTAATACCCGCACACATGCCATCCACAACTCGGAACCAAATTTAACGATCCTACAAGCACATCTAAAATTTCTGAAGTCGAAAACACCCATAGAACTCACCACACATTACCATGAGCTCTAACTCACCGAGTACTTTTGCTACCACCGACAGTACACCATACATCCAACATTCGAGTCGTTTTCTGAGGGAACACGTAGAGCCCCATGTAATCCTACACTTTCCTCTCAGGCTCCAACCCGCAACCAACCACGTTCAAATCCAAATCATCCATTGTGATCCACTAGGTTCACCACGATGTGAACCAATCCTTGCACTAATCCAAATCGAGAAGGAATCATGTCGTGATAATACTCCGTACTCCAACGGATTATTTACGCACCACTCAATCGGTCGCACATCCGCTTATGTGCAAGAATTGATCTTCCACAACTACCACCGGTAGATAAAAATTGACAAGTCGATGCCAAAGGGCAACCGACACGCTCCTCCAATGAGCACTAATACTTAGCACAAAGCTACCATCGCAATGGAATTCTACTGATGGAAATAAGCCATACCAACACCGGTCAATCAAGAATGTTCCCTAATTCAAGAACCAACTTCCCCCGTCACCACAACCGGGTTATTCCTTCAACAAAGAAATTTCGTTGTTCACCAAATAAACACTCTAGGAACACTAACATTCCCATCAATCGATCTGCACACGACCATCCGTCTCTTAATTAATCCAGGACACACCACGAGTTAGACAATGCATCAACACTCGACACGAGGTTTCTCCTCTAAACCCTACCACACAACCACACAAGACGGCTTCCTAGTACTAGCATGGAAACTATTCATATACTAGAATCCCGTCAACAGCAAATTATCATCACAACAAATTTCGCAATTCACCACACGATCCACAAAAATATCCACCAACGCCTGGTGAATCCTCTTACCTCGACAGTCCGTTAAGGATGGTCTTGACATTTCAACGCAATCAAATGCCCACAACACTAGGGATCACACCCTCGCAACGAACAACATTCGAGTGTCTCTATGTGAGACAATCGGAACCGGCACTCCACGTCTCACAATTGCCCATAAAGTGGAATAATCCACTGACGATTTCCATGATCACGTTTCCTGATAAGGAAAAAATGCCATAATCACCTCGACACAAAACTCGTAATCACAAATTAACATCATCTGAGATTCACGCCATCCCGTATTTACACTACGAAGCATCCTCAACGATAAATTTATTTTCTCGAATTAGGATCTTAAGTGTTCACATTAGGTCTCATACCGTATTGGGTATTACGCGACCTTCCTAGTTAAGAAAACTTACATCTAACACAATCCCATCATCACAAAGTCTGCACATAGCATTCTCGAATCACGACTCATACCCGTAACGCACGATCCATTGTCGATGCTAATAGCCTATCACTCCACCTCGTTAGGAAATCCCAATCCATGTTGAGGCCTAGTACGGTACACTTCCGCCTCCCTTCAAGTTATATCACCACTGGAGCTTCCTCGGGCGACAGTAAAACTCCCCCACTTAGAACTCAGCTCCGCACTCTCACCGCCAAGATGATAACATCCCGCGAAATCGTCATTCCTCAACACATAAGATCATTCTCATCATTGGTAATATAAACCAAATTGACGTTATTTCACTTCAGGCTCTTAGAGCTGGCATACACAATCACATGAGATGTCATACACGCGATGACATTGCACTTTCACATCACACATCTCACTGTCACCCCCAAGGTAGAAGCTATCGAAGTCCCACATACGCCTCTAAGCCTAGGAATATGCCATTTCACTTCATCAATCGTATGTGTCAGTCGAGATCACCCGACCTTCAATTCAACGAACAGTTAACAACTATTGCTCACCTTCATGGAGAAGAGTGACCCATCCGACACCATAACTGTGTCACCCGCGATATCAACACCATAACATATCCTTCGACCTAACCTACCGTTACGTCCATCACCGGCTCACCGGTCATCTTTACCCGTCAATCACTTAAGAGCAACAAGATTTGCCCATCCCATAAGCTCATCAAACACCCGAAATTCATTCTGCTCCGGATTGCGCATAACAAGAATGACGAAAGTTCATTCGTCATCCTTCACTTCATAAGAAGTATTTATCTTAGTACTCTTAAACTTCGACTTTCGCAACTGTCGAATTACTATCACCTGTCGATTACCATTGTAATCACCGCTGCTTCCAAGGATATCTCACGGGAAACCTAAGCACAAAGTGATCTCACCATCATAGGAGTTGAACATTACACTAGTAGGTATAAGAAGTGCAGTGTCATGCAGACTCCCACCACAAACTACCGAGATTCTAGAAACTCGATCTTTGGATTTCATATCCCCGACGTTGAAATGTCCCGTTCTTATTGATTAAAAACGTTCCATATTAATTGATTTCGTTGCGAGGTTTTGACCTCTATATGAGACGTTTTTCAAAGACTGCATTCATTTTATAACAAACCATAACCTTTATTTCATCAATAAAGGTTTAAAAGTTTTACGTAGATTATCAAATAATGATAATCTAAAATATCCTGTTTACACACGACCATTACATAATGGTTTACAATACAAATATGTTACAACAAAATAAGTTTCTTGAATGCAGTTTTTACACAATATCATACAAGCATGGACTCCAAATCTCGTCCTTATTTAAGTATGCGACAGCGGAAGCTCTTAATAATCACCTGAGAATAAACATGCTTTAAAACGTCAACAAAAATGTTGGTGAGTTATAGGTTTAACCTATATATATCAAATCATAATAATAGACCACAAGATTTCATATTTCAATACATATCCCATACATAGAGATAAAAATCATTCATATGGTGAACACCTGGTAACCGACATTAACAAGATGCATATATAAGAATATCCCCATCATTCCGGGACACCCTTCGGATATGATATAAATTTCGAAGTACTAAAGCATCCGGTACTTTGGATGGGGTTTGTTAAGCCCAATAGATCTATCTTTAGGATTCGCGTCAATTAGGGTGTCTGTTCCCTAATTCTTAGATTACCAGACTTAATAAAAAGGGGCATATTCGATTTCGATAATTCAACCATAGAATGTAGTTTCACGTACTTGTGTCTATTTTGTAAATCATTTATAAAACCTGCATGTATTCTCATCCCAAAAATATTAGATTTTTAAAAGTGGGACTATAACTCACTTTCACAGATTTTTACTTCGTCGGGAAGTAAGACTTGGCCACTGGTTGATTCACGAACCTATAACAATATATACATATATATCAAAGTATGTTCAAAATATATTTACAACACTTTTAATATATTTTGATGTTTTAAGTTTATTAAGTCAGCTGTCCTCGTTAGTAACCTACAACTAGTTGTCCACAGTTAGATGTACAGAAATAAATCGATAAATATTATCTTGAATCAATCCACGACCCAGTGTATACGTATCTCAGTATTGATCACAACTCAAACTATATATATTTTGGAATCAACCTCAACCCTGTATAGCTAACTCCAACATTCACATATAGAGTGTCTATGGTTGTTCCGAAATATATATAGATGTGTCGACATGATAGGTCGAAACATTGTATACGTGTCTATGGTATCTCAAGATTACATAATATACAATACAAGTTGATTAAGTTATGGTTGGAATAGATTTGTTACCAATTTTCACGTAGCTAAAATGAGAAAAATTATCCAATCTTGTTTTACCCATAACTTCTTCATTTTAAATCCGTTTTGAATGAATCAAATTGCTATGGTTTCATATTGAACTTTATTTTATGAATCTAAACAGAAAAAGTATAGGTTTATAGTCGGAAAAATAAGTTACAAGTCGTTTTTGTAAAGGTAGTCATTTCAGTCGAAAGAACGACGTCTAGATGACCATTTTAGAAAACATACTTCCACTTTGAGTTTAACTATAATTTTTGGATATAGTTTCATGTTCATAATAAAAATCATTTTCTCAGAATAACAACTTTTAAATCAAAGTTTATCATAGTTTTTAATTAACTAACCCAAAACAGCCCGCGGTGTTACTACGACGGCGTAAATCCGGTTTTACGGTGTTTTTCGTGTTTCCAGGTTTTAAATCATTAAGTTAGCATATCATATAGATATAGAACATGTGTTTAGTTAATTTTAAAAGTCAAGTTAGAAGGATTAACTTTTGTTTGCGAACAAGTTTAGAATTAACTAAACTATGTTCTAGTGATTACGAGTTTAAACCTTCGAATAAGATAGTTTTATATATATGAATCGAATGATGTTATGAACATCATTACTACCTCAAGTTTAGTAGGTAAACCTACTGGAAGTGATAAGAAATGATCTAGCTTCAAAGGATCTTGGATGGCTTGAAAGTTCTTGAAGTAGGATCATGACACAAAAACAAGTTCAAGTAAGATTTTTGCTCGAATTAAGATAGTTTATAGTTATAGAAATTGAATCAAAGTTTGAATATGAATATTACCTTGAATAAGAAAGATAACCTACTGTATATAACAAAGGTTTCTTGATCTTAGATGATTACTTGGAATGGATTAGAAAGCTTGGAAGTAAATTAGTAAACTTGAAGGGATTTTTGAAGTATTCTTGAAGTGTTCTTCCTATGATGATTATAGCTTGATTCTTGAAGTGATTTTTGATGAAGATGATGATTAACTACTGGAAAAATACGTTCATAATAGTGTGGGTGTGTTGAGAGAGAATTAGAAAGAGATTTGGAAGTGAAATGGAGTGAATGATGAGTGTTAATTGGTGAGTGGTGAGTGGGGTTAAAAGGAGTTCTAGTTAGTTGACTAGCTCATGGTAGAAGTTAAAATTGATTAGTCATACATGACATAATCAAGAGTGGAATCCCATGCTAGTTCCTATTGGTATATACCCATAGTAAGTACGTTTTGAAGCTGTGTATAATACGGGTAAGAATACGACTAGAATTCTTGATGAAAGAAAAGAATGGGAAAGTAACTGTAACCATTTTCGTTAAGTATGAGTGTTTTGATATATGTCTTGAAGTCTTCCAAAAGTATTTTAATACATCTAAATACACTACATGTATATACATTTTTAACGGAGTCGTTAAGTCATCGTTAGTCGTTACATGTAAGTGTTGTTTTGAA
This sequence comes from Rutidosis leptorrhynchoides, assembly GCF_046630445.1. Taxonomy (NCBI): domain Eukaryota; kingdom Viridiplantae; phylum Streptophyta; class Magnoliopsida; order Asterales; family Asteraceae; genus Rutidosis; species Rutidosis leptorrhynchoides. The sequence goes on from NC_092334.1 coordinate 394,930,480, forward strand.
ACCTTTAAGTTAACGATCTCAATTAATGTTGTTAACCCATTGTTTATTATATCTAATGAGATGTTAAATTATTATATTATCATGATATTATGATATATTAATATATCTTAATACGATATATATACATTTAAATGTCGTTACAACGATAATCGTTACATATATGTCTCGTTTCGAAATCCTTAAGTTAGTAGTCTTGTTTATATGTATATAACTCATTGTTAATATACTTATGGAGATACTTACTTATAATAATCTCATGTTAACCATATGTATATCCATATATATATCGTCAAGTCATTTTTTACAAGTTTTAACGTTCGTGAATCGCCGGTCAACTTGGGTGGTCAATTGTCTATATGAAACATATTTCAATTAATCAAGTCTTAACAAGTTTGATTGCTTAACATGTTGGAAACATTTAATCATGTAAATATCAATCTCAATTAATATATATAAACATGGAAAAGTTCGGGTCACTACAGACGTCACCCATCACGCCTCATAATGACCCGAAGTCATACCTACCCGACAAACCTTACGGTTTAATGTCTTAATAAAAGTTCCTAGAGATTACACGCTACCAACATATCCACCAAGGCCCAACGATATGGCCTAACAAAGCCTTTCATATAACACTTTAAGAGATGCTCGGGAACACCAAGCCTTACACCCTTCCACACACCGATACAACCACTAATGCAAGGGATATTCCATTAGGAACGTTACCCTATAATCACAACAAACTAACACATTCATCGTCATACGGGTCCCACTCCCGTGAGTTTAACTACCCGAAGACTCCTCGATTCGCCAATTCCAAGGCGACTCACAACTAGAATCATGACATGATTCTCCTAACCACACACTCTACCGAGTCGTAACACATATCACTATCACAAGACTTGTTATATCCCATCACGGGGTCAAGTCTCCGCCACGCACATCAGTCATCCTAGTTACGCTATGTGACGATCGCTCCAAATCCATATGGACGAATACGTCATTCATCAATTTCATTGCGAGGTATTTGACCTCTATATGATACGTTTTATAAACATTGCATTCTTTTGAAAAGGCAAACCATATATGAATATTTAAATCAAAGGTTTTCGACATCTGATGATTTCTACATATAGACAATCACCGTAAATAATAGTTTACAACAGTACTTCCGTTGGCAATGCAGTCAAAATAAGATACATGGTGATGATTTGGTGAATGCAACGTTTTCTTGAAAAATATGCCATGTAAGACTCCATGCACATAGCTTGTCTATCATATAAGCAAACAGCGGAAGACTTCTAGGGAACCTGAGAATAAACATGCTAACAAGTGTCAACACAAAGGTTGGTGAGTTCATAGTTTTAGTGTTTCGCATAATCTGTATATAAAAGTGGATCACAAGATTTCAGTTGTTTCATCCAGAAACGTTTATCAATAGATTCTACATAACAGAGCACCCTGGTAACTAAGCTTTAACGTTATAATGATAAATACCCCATACGTTTTAATACACGCAAACCAACGTGTCCTAAACTCAAATAACACACGTCCGTTAAAAGGCTAGCGCTCTAGCCCGGATGGGGATGTCAAGCCCTATGGATCCAAATACTGTTATTCGCGCCCACCAGTCCATATCCTATGTACTGGCAGCTACTAGTTACCAAAGCTAAGGGATTTTCGGTTCAAACTCAGTGTAGAATTTAGTATGTACTTGTATCCATTGCGTTTTAAAATAAATTGCATGTATTCTCAGCCCAAAAATATAGATTGCAAAAGCAATTAAAAAGGGAGCAATGAAACTCACCTTAGCAGCATATAAAGTCGTTCACCAAAATGTGACCGAAACTCGGATTACCAAATAACCATAGATCTCAACCTAGAGAACATATGTTGGTCAATAAATGTCTATCAAGCTAGGTCAGGTCATAGTGTATCACAATCCTAATGCTCGATATCGACATACAAAAGTTATCCAAAGTCGTTTCAAAAAGTCAATTTTGACAGTTGTTTAACAAAACGAGACGTACCTTATATAAGGATTCATTTACTCGGTTGGTAATGTTCAAAAATCCAATTTATCAATCTCGTAAACAAGTTGTTTAAATCTTAATTGTAAATTCAAAAGCAATTTCAATTAACGTTAATCATAATTCAGTTGATCATATCTTTTAATCCGTTCATCGAAATTATTCGATATCTAAATGAAAAGTTATTGATTTTTCGCCAGCTTTCCAAAAACATGTATATCATATACCTTTTACCAGTAATATATGTAATTAATTCGTGATTCATTATAAACTGTTTAACGATGAAATTTAGCATACTCGTACGTATAAATATATATACTCGAGCACTAGACATGGATACGCAATTAATATATAAAAGATAAAATATGAGTGCTTACGTATCAATATTGAGATTCAATATTGTAGGAAAGTACGTAGACGTAACGGAGATGATAAACACTAGGTTTGATTCATAAATATACCCCCGAACATTACCCATAATTTTCTTAGCTCTATCCCGCTTGAAAACCATTTTGAAAGTGACACACTCAAGACCTCGTCGTAGTATTTTATGTATAATACTAATTAATAATATTAATAATAATAAGATTAATAATAATATTAATCTTAATAATAATAATAATAATAATAATAATAATAATAATAATAATAATAATAATAATAATAATAATAATAATAATAATAATAATATAAATAATAATAATAAATACTTACGGAGTAATATTAATAGTGTGAGAAAACATAACTGAAATCGTGCAATTTATAGAACCTTTTCTGAAAAAGTACCCCATGCGATCGCATGGGATTTGTGCTTCAAGGCCATGCGATCGCATGGCCCTCTGATCCAGCTCACAAACTTTTAACTTTTTGTTTGTCGACATAATTTTATATAATATATATAATATATTTAATTTATATAATTAATTATATATTATATTAAATTCACATGCATAGTTGATTTGTAATTTTTGTTCCGATAAGTCGTACGTCATCACTCGACTTATGTCCCGGTTCCGGTTTTTCAAATGTCCTTTCGTACGCTGAGAAAACTTGTATTTTACATTTCGTGTCACGTACCTTTGTCAAAATATAGCCTTAAATTATCCCTAAACTATACCACTCAAAGTATATCTTAAACTTTCGAGTATTTTGATCATTTACTTCTATAAATCATCGTCTCGCTATTTGTTAATATATATATAATAACAATTCGTTTTTATGACCAAGTTAATATTATATTTTATCGTATTGTTAAATATATATTTTCAATATTAATAAACACGTTTTAAAATACATATCGCAAGTTATTCATATATCTAATTCCAACAGTTGATATTCCTTATTATTGTATGTGTCCAAATTACGTTATTTAAACAGACACTTTACCATTTATTCCGAATACCATTAATAATGAATGATTTCCCAAATCAACGTGGACCTTACAACAGAGACCCGTAATAATATCATAATCCTTAAGGGACTCAATAATTATCTTTTAATTCAATCGTTTGGCATAATCTTTTAACTCTGTATCTAAATATATCAATCAGATAATCAAACCAATAAGTTTAATGCACAGTATCATATACTCAACACTTTGTTATGTTTTCAAGTTATGGTATATATATGTATCTATTTACATAAAATTGTTCGCGAATCGTTGAGAACAATCGAAAGGTAATTGAATAGTTCAAAAATTTTGAGATTCAACTTTACAGACTTTGCTTATCGTGTCGAAAACGTTAAAGATTAAGTTTAAATTTGGTCAGAAATTTTCGGGTCATCACAGTACCTACCCGTTAAAGAAATTTCATCCCGAAATTTGAGTGAGGTCGTCATGGCTGACAATAAAAATGTTTTCATGACGAATATGAGTTGGTAAATAGAATTTTATCACCATTGAATAATACGGATAAAACAATCCGATTACTCGAAGCGTATGAGAGAAGTTATCATAATAGAGTGAAATGGAGAATAGAGATTCGTCTTATCTCTTGATGTAGTAACGATTGATTTCCAGAATTTAAGGAAATCTTCATAATTTAAATAAGACTTGATTCTTCGGAATTTAAGGAAATCAGGATTTCCTTTGATTAAATGCGTAATTTGCCTCGATTGCTATGTCTGATATTTTGCTATAAATTAACCTTTTCCGTTTCATTTATTTTTACCACTCTTATAATCTTCTTTCTTATTTCATACTTACAAAAGATTTGTGAAAATGCTTCATCCAGTTCTGATTCTTCATATTTTCTTGGTTATCATATCATTCATTCTTCTTTTTCATCTGCCACCAGAGGAGGTTATTTTCTTCTACTATTACCTTGGGGTTATATTGTTTTTCATTCTTCCGTGTCTTTATATTGCTATACGCATTGATATACACGGTTTGTAATTTCGGGGTTGTTTTCGGGCTTTATATTTTCCATTATATTTCGAAGCTTCATGCTTTCGTTTTCTCTTCCCGACTTTAAGTCAAGCGAATAATGGTTCAAAATTCGTAGGTATGGATTTTTAAATGAACATAATTAATGTTCTAAGAAAGAAACGGTAATGGCACAATCTGATTTGTCAAATTACCAGAATACCTCGAAAAAGACCGAATCATCAAGAAAAATATTTTCTTGATATGTTTAGAGGTTAAATAGAATGAAAGAGTTATGTAACATGGTTCATGATGAGGGTATGATCTGTGAACCTTTATCACGTTCCATTAGAAACTCAGTATGACTTACTGTAATATAATCACGTTGATCAAGTGTCATTATATTATACTAACTCATGCTTCAGCTCCCAACACCACTTCCAAAATATTCATATTTTAAACTTGAAAGTTTCAGAATTTAGAAACTAAAATAGTTTCTTTTATGATGTAACACAGATATCGCAAGGAGAAAATTGATTTCTGATACGAATGATTATGAAATTATCTCCAGAAATATGGAGGATATTTATAATGAAAGATACGATGATATCTTAGAATTTATAATATCAGAGGATGATGAAGAATATTGTTCGCAAGGGTTTAGATTCGGAAGCAAGGTATTCGTTAATGGCTTCAGTAAATACTGAATCTTTTGGATTCTTTGAAGGCAAGTTTCGCCCTTGTGATTTATCCACAGTCTCCTTCATACTTTGCTCAATCCGTTTTTCAGTTCCAAACTTTCTCTTTTTCTGAACTTTGCCAGCACACTATCCTTTATCATCAAACTTTTTACTGTTAAGGTCGTTTACAGTTTTTGCTGCTTCATCAGCATTTTTCAAGATTTCGAGAACTAGTTCGTAGTTTAAGGTGTTTTTCAGAAACTTCACATTCGAAATCTGTAAGTCTAGAAGATCGATGTTATCTATATATAACTGTTGTCGTAGAAAATGCTGCGAGATTCAAAATACTGATTGTTAATTCCCGGTAGTTGTAATGGCAATTATTGTTACAAGATGTGGATGAGTACATGATAGGGTTTCAATGAGTATAAGGATTTTTCGAAAGGTCAAGGATTAATAAAGTTGTTTGGTAAATTTACTGCTAATGTGGTGGAACATGAAAGGTTCCCCACTAACAAAATGTATACATCAAGGTTACAATAAGGCTTAATCTGAAAAGTTGAAGTTGTCTGGTTGGAAGTGTGATAAAACTGGATACTTTGAAAAGAAATTGCAAGATTATTTTCGGTAATAACAATGCTAAAGGATCTTTCACCGTTTTGAAGTCAAAGTATAGCTTTGAAAGATGTAGAGATCTAAGAATGATGTCACTTGTTAAATCTTGACTTGGATTCTGCTCTGTCAATATCAGAATATGTAATTGAATTTGTATGGAAACGATTGTATATCGCTGTGAGCATAGTTAATAATTTTTGAATCAAAGTTGAAGAATGTACAGTGTAACATATTAATTGCGAACTTATATATTTCCCGGGTATTATCTACCCGTTAAAGATTTCACAATTAATACTTTGTACAAAAGAATTTTTATTACCGTCTTTATGAAAATATATGTATGTATATTTTCTTCAGATGTAACACAGATTTAATGACTTAATATCATATTAAGCTCATTTAATTTTCGGCTTGACTTAGAAATGATTAATCTCTAAAACATTAAAGATTACATAATCTTTGCGGAGTATTTCGCTAATGTAATCGATACTTCATTATTTATTCTTATTGATATTCCTCGGTGAAGGATGTTGGTGCTCGTGGAATTTTTGTGAACCTTACAAGGCACAGATGATGTTTTCTGAAAAGTTTCGAGTATTTCGAAATTGAAAATGTAAAATCAATTATGTAATTGATTAATACACTTGGTTTATTATGAAATGGAATTCATTGGGTTGAAACAGAGATTGTAGTTAACAATGGTTAAGTTGTTAAGGAAGGATGTACATCATTGCATATTAGTAATATGAACTAACCGAGTAGTACCTACCAGTTAAGATTCACACGTATTAGCTTAGTACGAAAAGATTTATTTTGATTTCAAAATTCATATATATTAAATATACATAAAATTTCTTCAGGGAAAAAATGAATTAATACTTCGTCGGTTATTGTTGCTGGTATTTCTTGGTAACTATGGTGCGTATGACGTTGATGCTCGTGGAACAGATTGTGAAGTTGAGGTTTGCGATGCGGATGTTGTTGTTGGTGGTAATGGTACTGTTGGTGTTGTCGGTGGTACTGTTGATGCCGGTGATGTTGCTGGTGCTTGTAACCTTTGCACCATATTCTCCAGAGCCATTACCCGAGCGCGAAGCTCGTTGACTTCTTCTACTACACCGGGATGATTGGCGGTTCGGACTAGCGGATTAATAAGATCCAGAATTTGAGATAGTATATTATCGTGACGAGATACTCTGGAAATGAGAGAGAAAATGGTGTCTCGAACAGGTTCGCCGGTAAGTGCTTCAGGTTCTTCGCCAAGAGGGCAATGTGGTGGATGGAAGGGATCACCTTCTTCTTGTCTCCAATAATTAAGTAAGCTACGAACCCATCCCCAATTCATCCAGAATAGATGATGGCTAATTGGTTGATCCATTCCAGTTATACTGTCTTCGGAATTCAGGTGAATATCCATATCGGAATAGCTGTCAGAGTTTAAGGAATTTGAACTAGATACGGGATCCATCTTGTATAATTAAGGAGATGATTTTTGATATGAATTAGCTTATAGAATTTAGTTTAGTATTCTTCAATACATAATTTACATATGCATATATAATACCAAATTCCATAAATTACGGAGAAATTTTTGGAAGATGTCAGGAAAAGTTTTCAGTAACAGATACGCTAAGATACGAATTTTGTCTATACACTATTCATGCAATCAATGCAGTAAAACGTGTCTAGACTAGGAATGATAAGCAGGTAATTTCCGACAAGAAATGATAAGCAAAACTTTTAACATGCAGACACGGTCAAAGTCCAGACTTACTAACGCATCCTAACAACTATCAGTTAGACACACTCATGCAAGACCTGGTTCATTAGGACCAACGCTCTGATACCAACTGTGACGATCGCTCCAAATCCATATGGACGAATACGTCATTCATCAATTTCATTGCGAGGTATTTGACCTCTATATGATACGTTTTATAAACATTGCATTCTTTTGAAAAGGCAAACCATATATGAATATTTAAATCAAAGGTTTTCGACATCTGATGATTTCTACATATAGACAATCACCGTAAATAATAGTTTACAACAGTACTTCCGTTGATAATGCAGTCAAAATAAGATACATGGTGATGATTTGGTGAATGCAACGTTTTCTTGAAAAATATGCCATGTAAGACTCCATGCACATAGCTTGTCTATCATATAAGCAAACAGCGGAAGACTTCTAGGGAACCTGAGAATAAACATGCTAACAAGTGTCAACACAAAGGTTGGTGAGTTCATAGTTTTAGTGTTTCGCATAATCTGTATATAAAAGTGGATCACAAGATTTCAGTTGTTTCATCCAGAAACGTTTATCAATAGATTCTACATAACAGAGCACCCTGGTAACTAAGCTTTAACGTTATAATGATAAATACCCCATACGTTTTAATACACGCAAACCAACGTGTCCTAAACTCAAATAACACACGTCCGTTAAAGGGCTAGCGCTCTAGCCCGGACGGGGATGTCAAGCCCTATGGATCCATATACTGTTATTCGCGCCCACCAGTCCATATCCTATGTACTGGCAGCTACTAGTTACCAAAGCTAAGGGATTTTCGGTTCAAACTCAGTGTAGAATTTAGTATGTACTTGTATCCATTGCGTTTTAAAATAAATTGCATGTATTCTCAGCCCAAAAATATAGATTGCAAAAGCAATTAAAAAGGGAGCAATGAAACTCACCTTAGCAGCATATAAAGTCGTTCACCAAAATGTGACCGAAACTCGGATTACCAAATAACCATAGATCTCAACCTAGAGAACATATGTTGGTCAATAAATGTCTATCAAGCTAGGTCAGGTCATAGTGTATCACAATCCTAATGCTCGATATCGACATACAAAAGTTATCCAAATTCGTTTCAAAAAGTCAATTTTGACAGTTGTTTAACAAAACGAGACGTACCTTATATAAGGATTCATTTACTCGGTTGGTAATGTTCAAAAATCCAATTTATCAATCTCGTAAACAAGTTGTTTAAATCTTAATTGTAAATTCAAAAGCAATTTCAATTAACGTTAATCATAATTCAGTTGATCATATCTTTTAATCCGTTCATCGAAATTATTCGATATCTAAATGAAAAGTTATTGATTTTTCGCCAGCTTTCCAAAAACATGTATATCATATACTTTTTACCAGTAATATATGTAATTAATTCGTGATTCATTATAAACTGTTAACGATGAAATTTAGCATACTCGTATGTATAAATATATATACTCGAGCACTAGACATGGATACGCAATTAATATATAAAAGATAAAATATGAGTGCTTACGTATAAATATTGAGATTCAATATTGTAGGAAAGTACGTAGACGTAACGGAGATGATAAACACTAGGTTTGATTCATAAATATACCCCCGAACATTACCCATAATTTTCTTAGCTCTATCCCGCTTGAAAACCATTTTGAAAGTGACACGCTCAAGACCTCGTCGTAGTATTTTATGTATAATACTAATTAATAATATTAATAATAATAAGATTAATAATAATATTAATCTTAATAATAATAATAATAATAATAATAATAATAATAATAATAATAATAATAATAATAATAATATAAATAATAATAATAATAAATACTTACGGAGTAATATTAATAGTGTGAGAAAACATAACTGAAATCGTGCAATTTATAGAACATTTTCTGAAAAAGTACCCCATGCGATCGCATGAGATTTGTGCTTCAAGGCCATGCGATCGCATGACCCTCTGATCCAGCTCACAAACTTTTAACTTTTTGTTTGTCGACATAATTTTATATAATATATATAATATATTTAATTTATATAATTAATTATATATTATATTAAATTCACATGCATAGTTGATTTGTAATTTTTGTTCCGATAAGTCGTACGTCATCACTCGACTTATGTCCCGGTTCCGGTTTTTCAAATGTCCTTTCGTACGCTGAGAAAACTTGTATTTTACATTTCGTGTCACGTACCTTTGTCAAAATATAGCCTTAAATTATCCCTAAACTATACCACTCAAAGTATATCTTAAACTTTCGAGTATTTTGATCATTTACTTCTATAAATCATCGTCTCGCTATTTGTTAATATATATATAATAACAATTCGTTTTTATCACCAAGTTAATATTATATTTTATCGTATTGTTAAATATATATTTTCAATATTAATAAACACGTTTTAAAATACATATCGCAAGTTATTCATATATCTAGTTCCAACAGTTGATATTCCTTATTATTGTATGTGTCCAAATTACGTTATTTAAACAGACACTTTACCATTTATTCCGAATACCGTTAATAATGAATGATTTCCCAAATCAACGTGGACCTTACAACAGAGACCCGTAATAATATCATAATCCTTAAGGGACTCAATAATTATCTTTTAATTCAATCGTTTGGCATAATCTTTTAACTCTGTATCTAAATATATCAATCAGATAATCAAACCAATAAGTTTAATGCACAGTATCATATACTCAACACTTTGTTATGTTTTCAAGTAATGGTATATATATGTATCTATTTACATAAAATTGTTCGCGAATCGTTGAGAACAATCGAAAGGTAATTGAATAGTTCAAAAATTTTGAGATTCAACTTTACAGACTTTGCTTATCGTGTCGAAAACGTTAAAGATTAAGTTTAAATTTGGTCAGAAATTTCCGGGTCATCACACGCTAGGTAACTACAACCAATGACAATCTCGATAGTGCACCCACTACTTAGGGTGACTAAGCACGCACCAAACTCGTGAGTTCACCCACTCACATTAGATTATAAATCCACCGTAACACTTCCTGACTCACAATGAACCCGATGTGACAAAAAGCACATCACCCGAGACAACTATATCCTAGGAACCAATACATAATTCCTAATTCGTCCCGAATCTACCCCAACCATGCCACGTTTCCTCCGTTCGGTACTCGTCATGTCCTGCTTGGTGTCAAGATAAATGATTGTAATAATGGAGATCAGACACTATTACAATTGCGTACCTTAGCAATTCCACATGGCCAAGCAAGGTACTTTATCCAGACATGCGCAACATTCACACAATACAACGCACAATCACCTCTAAACAAATGAATTCCCGTCGTTAAACTAGACTATCCAAAACCCCCAAGCACCTGAGCCCCACCATTTGTAACGATCCCAAATTCGTTTACCAAAAACGAAGCATTTTTTTTATAAGCTAGGTCCCATTAAAACATTCATAATACATAACACCTCCAACTCTGTTTTAATCAAAACATAGTATCCTAATGATACGTTTAACAATTTAGAATGACCCTTGGTACACAAATTACACATTACAAAAACATTTGTAATAATGACCCAATCACACGAAATATGGGTTAATACATAATAACCCAACCCGATACCAAGAGCATAATCCCGGGGGCTACTAAATCCCCAATCTGCGTCTAAATATCCAAAAGCTACCCCATCGAGCCCAAACGCTCCTACGCATCTAGTCTAGCAACTAGCTAGCTTCACAACACAATACTTGTAAAAAGGTAAACAACGAGAGGGGTAAGCATAAAGCTTAGTGAATGCAATAATTATACATATACATATATAATCTACTTACTTGCAATCACTTACACAATTACCGCATACACGCTAGCAATTTAATTAGCATACCATCGCAAAGTATAACGCTGAAATCTCCAATACGCAAGCTAGCACAAACAATAGCATATAATCCAAACAATATAATATGCTACACTACAACACATAACCATGGTTAACCGAAATCCAAAGGGAACGATTCTCGTGAATGAACCGTTAGCCACGCAGACGCCACTAGTATTCATCACTAGTCCCTTGAGTGGTATCGAACTCACGAACTTAAACCCACCAGTCAAACCCACATTTCACGCCATACGTAATGATGTGGTATCAAACTCACGAGCTTAAAATCCACATCACACGCCAACCCACATGACATATGAGGTATCAAACTCACGAAATTTAAACCATCATCTCATGCCAAACACGATGTGGTATGGAACTCACGAACTTTAAACCCACATCGCATCCCACACAAGTAAATACACTATATATATACGTATAATTATTCCACTCACCTTGGAACGTCCGCACAATTCATGTATAACATGATCTCCGTCCTCAAATTCGAGCAAGTAACCACCTATATCACACATAGGTACAATATATACATAAATAACCATTCTCTAAAAGAGAACCCGACACAAACATCCCTTAGGCGAGGGATCACACCTTGCTCGCCAAAAACCGCCCATTTAGACACCTAAAATGAACTTCACCAATTACCACTACAGGTGGTAATTTCGACCCATTCAAAAAGGTACAAACTAACACTTATTTCACTAGAACCTACAAAACCAACCCATAAGTGCAACTTGGCCCAAATTGCACTTAACCACCAAAACAAGTCAAGTTTGACCCAATATCACCATTACTAGTGATTTCGTCGTAAAATCACCAATTTAGCACTTAACACAAAAGTTAACTTCCAATTGATCAAATTAGGTTTAACTCACTTTGACTTGTCAATTTACACCCAAAACCACAACACGTGCAATATTGACCCATATTGCGTTTGACCACGTTTGACTTGTGTAAGTAACTAGAGAGGGGGGTGAATAGTTACTTAGTTGATTTTTCAAAATTTTCTTTGCGTTTTGTTGAACTTGAACTTGATATAGTGTGATTTGAAATGTTTGTTCTCTAATAATGCTAACAATACAAATATATGACAAATTGTAATTAAAAGATAAGGGAGGAGAGAACAAACACAACGATTTATAGTGGTTCGGGAAGATGTTAACTAATCTTCCTTAATCCACTCCTCAATTCTACGAATTGAGATTTTTCTTCACTATGATACTCCAAACTCGGTGGAGTGTCCGGATACAACACTAGTACTTCGATAAGCCGCACCTTGTGAACTCTTACATCCCTTTGAAGACTTCACAAACACCTATAGCTCTTACCACAAGATCCTAATGAACTATCCTAGTGAAACCACAACTATCCTCTAGATCCCTTTAAGAAGATAGTTTACAAGTAAACTTACAACTTTAAGCTTACAAGTACTTTTGCTAGAATCACTCTAAAAGATTACAAATTAATTATAAGAATGATATCAGTAAGTATGAGAAAATATGAGTGCAAGAGGTGAGTCTTCAAATGCTTCAAGGCTTGGCTTTTATAGGAAAGAGAAATCTGCCTGGAAGTCATACGGCTCACTGTACGGTCGACCGTGGTTCGACCGTGTACCTCTGACATCTGATTCTTATGGCCGTTTTTGTCCTTTGAAAATTGTCATTTTCCCTTGTTGAATAGCTGCAACTAAAGGCCAATTACTTCTGAAATTATCCTCATTACCTTTTATGTTTTGGACATAAGCTTGGAAGTTGACATGTCCATTAAAGAAGAAAGTCTTAATCTTTGACCATTTGTCATTGATTACCAAAAGAGGTAATTGCAGATTTTTGTCTCTTGACAAACCATTATCTTCCAAAATCTTCATCAACCTTTCTTAATCACTTGTCATTTAGCTTATGGGAGTTTCTTGCTTTTTAGAACATTGTTACAACTTAAATGAACTAGTTTGAGTCTAGTTTGAACATAATGATTCTTGTTACATCTTGACTAGACTTGAGCTAATTACATTTTCATACAAATAATGATACATAAAATCAATGGGAGAGCAACTCTTTAATTGGGACTTTAATGATCATTATTAGTATGTTTAAATGACACTATGCATTAGGATAAAGAGATATGACACTTGAGTGTTTTAGCCTAAATCAAGCTTAAAGTGTCATTAAGATGTCATTAGTTGTGATTAGTAAAAATTAACATCTTTTGGTTCAAAACTCTTTTGAGATCAAAAAAGGCAACTATTATAAGTGTATTTAAAAAAGTTTCATAAATTATAGATGCCTCAAAGTGGTTTATCTTAAAGTGAATGAATTTGGTAACAGAGAAAACTGCGGTCGGGCTGCGGTCGTCCGTAAAGTGAGTCGTAGATTTACAGTTTTAGAAAATCTTGAACTCGTTGATACAGGACACACACGGTTGGTTTCACGGTCGACCGTAGTACAGCCGTGTAGCATTTTTTTACCAAGATAATTGCTTATGTGTTGGTCTTTTGCTAGAGATAGTTTAGGCTTATGAACTCATGTCGTCCTACATACGATTAACTACTAGGTTCTTGTGTGTCATCATCAAAACAAAGTGATTAACCTTTGAATATTATGATTTGAATCTTAACCAACAACTTGTGTTAAAACATCACTTTGACTTAAAATCACTTCTCATGAGCGATTACTTCCAAAAACATCATTTAACACTTAACATAAGTATTTAAACATCCATTTGACCAAAACTAGTATCATTACCAAATTCGAACCAATCAACTTACCCATTTTGACATAAGTCCCAAAAATGCCCAAAATCATTGACGACTAGTGATTATATTTTCAAAACACTAATTTACACATAAATCAAGTATTTACATACTTGATTCATCAAAACTTGACTCAAAACTCATTTTGATACCAAACCAAGTCAACACCCATTTTGACTAGCAAACTTTGTTCTTAAGAACATTAAAATCACTAACAACCTTTCAATCTAGTGATTTAACACCCAAACCATGACAAATACTTCAAAATTCGTCATCAAACCCTAAACCCATAATAATCGGGTTCACTTACACTAACAATACAACAAAACCCCCAATTTCATGAGAAATGGGGTTTATAACCCAACACTAACTCAAAACCTAACACAAAACAAGAATCAAACACTAAAATTTGGATTCGAGACTTACCACTACAATTAAAACGTAGCTAGGGACGAAAGGAACAACTTTAACTCTTGCACCTTCACCCGATTCGAGCTTCTTCTTCCCCAATCAAAGCTCTCTCTCTCTCTCTAAATGGGTTTCCTCTCTCTAGAAAGATGAGAGAGTTTGAGATGAATATGATAAGATGAAATGAAGATGTGGATGAGGTTTGGCTAGATTTGTGGCCTCAAAACCGTCCACAAGTGAAATTACCACTTTGCCCCTCATTTAACCCCTTTAAAAAAATGATGAATCAGGCCTTGGCATGGCGTGCCACCTAACTGGCACGGCGTGCCACTTAGGTTCTGAATTTGCATTTTTGCCTTGGCACGACGTGCCACTTAGATTCTGAATTTGCATTTTTGCCTTGGCACGGCGTGCCACTTTCTTGGCACGACGTGTCACTCCGAAACTAGTTTTTCTTAATTTTTTCTTTGGCACGGCGTGCCACTTTCTTGGCACGGCGTGCCACTCTGAAACTAAATGTGATTTATAAAATTCAGGGTCTTACAACTTTCCCTCACTTAAACTAGATCACGTCCCCGTGATCTATGTCACTTAACAAGCTGGACCCACACTCAATGGTCCTCCGACATACCTCCAAACTCGATGTCCACAACGATTTCCATTAACTCAAATATCTCCCCACACGCTAATAATCACTAGCGTACATTACCGCAACAAACGGTATCTCATACACTCAACGTCCAAATGCCCACTTAGGAAAATATGGAAAACACCATTATCCCTTCAAGTTCCCTATGCTAAAACTCGCAACAATTTAAACCCACACTTCATGCTCCCGCAGACATGATGATATGGTATCGAATGCCCGAACTTTAAACCCATATCACATGCCAATACGATGTGGTATCGAACGCCCGAACTTTAAACCCACATCCCATCCCGCACAAGTAAATACACCATATACATACACGTGTAATTATTCTACTCACCTTAAAGCGCACGCGAATCACACGTATGCACAATCACCGCCATCACGACCGAGCACATAAATATCACACATAGGCACAATATACACGTAAATATCAACTCTCTAAAAGAGAATCCGACAGACACGTCCCTTAGCCGAGGGATCACACCTTGCTCGCCAAAACTCGCCCATTTAACCACTAATGGACACAATCCAATTACCACTTCGAGTGTACTCATCTCCAAATCGACCAAACTTAGGTCCCGACACTAGATCACTACTTAGTTAATGATCATTCCAAAACGTCACTTACACCAAAACTATGACATGTGCAATATTGACCCATATTGCACTTGACCACATTTGACTTATGTCAAACTCAACCATAATCACTATTGGCTAGTGGTTATGTCTCTAAAACACCAATTAACACATAAACCAAGTATTTACATATTTTATTCACCAAAACTTGACTCAAATCTTAGTTTGACACTAAATCAAAGTCAACACCCAATTTGACTCACAACATGTTCTTATGAACATAAAAATCACCAACACACTTACAATCTAGTGATTAACACTCAAATCCATGACAAATATAACCAAATTCGTCATCAAATCCTAAACTCATATTATTTAAGTTACTTTACCCAAATCACACACCAAGACCCCCCCAATTTCATAAGAAATGAGGTTTATAACCCATCACTAACACAAACCCTAAGTAAAAATGGAAATTAAACAACAAAATTCGGATTAAGTGCTTACCTTAACACCAAAATGAAGCCAAGAAGCTAGCACACCAAGAAGAACCAAGATCCACTCCAATTTGGGTAGAAATCACCACCATCTTCATCCATTCAAGCTTTCTCTCACTACAACTCTCCACTTTCTCTCTAAATAGTTTGGTTGGTGAGAATGAGGATGGAAATGTGGATAAGATCTGATCTTGGGGATTAAAACCGTCCATAAGTGAAAAGACCAAATTGCCTTCTTCAATTTTACGAAATTACAAAAATAACAAAAGTCGCGTTGTGGACCGCCAGACCAAATTAGACTACCGATCCACTTCTGACCTGCTAACAAATAACTTAGTGCAGGACCGCCGAACCAATCTGGACCGCCGGTCCAGATTGCTCCTGATTTTCCTTCGAACTGAGGTTGGACCGCCGAGCCAATCTAGACCGCCGGTCCACCCATCTTTTCGAAATTTGAATGTTACATTTAAGGCTAGAAATATAAATATTCACCGAGAGTTTATATATTATAAATTAAAATGCCAGTGCTAAGATATTATGGCAAAAAAGATCAAAATTAAAATATAAAAATCTAAGATATTAGAGGTGGATAATTTTAGACAAATACCAAAAGCTTAAATGTATACATAGTTTTGCAAATTTTGGTGGAGATATGATCCTTTCACAACAAACCCTTATATAATAGGATGGGAGACGAAGAGTAAAGAGGCAAGACAGAGAGCTATATCAAAAGCAATTCATCACAACTCATGGAGATGGTAGAAGAGATAATGTAAAGAGACGATCGTGGCTAAACAATAAGACTAAGATAGATAGTTTAACCTTCTCGGTTAAACAAGAATAGTGCTAACCTTCTCGGTTTTAGCAGACAAATAAAACCATCACGGTTTTAACAAGAGGCTACAGCTTTTTTTTTTTATTATCAAATCAAAATAAAAAAACTGAGTTCTTTCCAGCAGGATAACAGAATATAAATACTAAAAGAAATATAACCCTAGCTTGGACAAAAAGCTAAAACATAAAAGGAAATCAAATAAATAAAAATAAAGAAACAAATCTTGCTGGAAGTCTGTTTTAAATTGGCTGCCCTTTTAATTTTAGCCCATCACGTTTTAATTCAGCCCAAGTACCGGTGCAGCCCAATTAACCCAAAACCCAAATCGTACAACCTCCTGGATCAAACAGATATGCATCATCCTCCCCTTCTTCGAGAAGACTCGTCCTCGAGTCTACAACAATGATGCCTGAATCCTCAAGAGCTACACGAGTTTTTTTTTTAAAACGTTTTTCATATCAACATTAGTTGACTCATTAATAGCAGCAAATAACACCTGTCCATGTCCACGTATGTTTACAGAATAAAATCCGTCAACTGATGAAACTTCAGAGGTAAGAAAAATAGGATCTGGGCTGAACCTGATACTATAAACTGCGGTAGCTGTCTCAAGATCAGACACGGATGGAAGCTCCAACTTTGTAATTACATCAATCACTTTGTGCGATATCCGCATAGCAATTGGAAAATCATCCACACGATCAGGAGGAAGGAAAAGGTCTGCTTGTGTCTTACAAAACGAGACTTTTTCATCTTCACAAGAGGAAATCTTAACTTCTTCTTTATATATGTTGGTGTAAAAAACTGGAGCGCCGAATTTATTTATGTCAGTACTCTCCGCAACCTCACACTTGTAATCTTCCTCTTCCTCCCCATCTGTATCATAAATATGATCATCCTCACCATCCATATCATAGATGGGTTCGGAATCTTCATCCACAATAGGTTGAGGAACGTATTCCAGATTAAAAACTTGATCAACCGAATCAACAAAGTCATCCGGTTGAGGCTTTCTTGAAAAGTCAAGATTTTCAAGCTTCATCTCTATATTACGCAAGAGATGTTGCATGTCTTCCAAATCTTGAATCTTGCGATTCAATCTCTCGAACTCAGCTTGTTTAGCCATGCTTGGAATCTGATACCACTTAATGTAAAGAGACGATCGTGGCTAAACAATAAGACTAAGATAGATAGTTTAACCTTCTCGGTTAAACAAGAATAGTGCTAACCTTCTCGGTTTTAGCAGACAAATAAAACCATCACGGTTTTAACAAGAGGCTACAGCCTTTTTTTTTTATTATCAAATCAAAATCAAAAAACTGAGTTCTTTCCAGCAGGATAACAGAATATAAATACTAAAAGAAATATAACCCTAGCTTGGACAAAAAGCTAAAACATAAAAGGAAATCAAATAAATAAAAATAAAGAAACAAATCTTGCTGGAAGTCTGTTTTAAATTGGCTGCCCTTTTAATTCTAGCCCATCACGTTTTAATTCAGCCCAAGTACCGGTGCAGCCCAATTAACCCAAAACCCAAATCGTACAACCTCCTGGATCAAACATATATGCATCAAGAGAGTATAGAAAAAATGGTGAAGAGGTCCGATGAATCAAATGACCAACTGATATTGCAAATTTGAATTTGAATTCTTGTTTCTTGGAATTGAAAGATTTAGTTTTTTTTTTTAGATTTGGAAATAAATAATACTCAAGAGTTAAGAGAGAGAGAGAGGGAGGGGGGGGGGGGGGGGGGAGAGGGAGGGGTTACACTGGCGGTTTTAAAAATATTTTTGTCTTTTAAATTATTTAATTAGTGTTAAAATAATATATACACTGGCGTAGTTATTTAATGGGCATTTTAGGGGTTTCTTAAAAATAAATCATACAGATTTATGACATCACAAGAATGTCTCTCATTTTTTCTATTCTATTTTTTTGAACTTTTGTTTAAGGTTAGAAAATAATTATTTTTAATATCGTCATAAGTGTAATTTAATATATTTGATTTTTGATTTAGATTTGGTTTGATTTAGGTTTAAATTTGGATTTAATATTTATTTTAATTTTGAATAATTTGGAATGATTAGGGTTTTTATATTTTGGATGAAGATGAAGCTAGAAATGAGGACGAAGTTAGAGTGAAGATGAAGATGAAGGAAATATAAGGAACATAATGGAAAGGTAAAAAGACGAAAATAGTTTCACATGTTCGGCACACAACTGAATTTAATGAAAATAATTAACTTTCATTAGTGCGAGAAACTATCATTGATTGAAGTATAAACCACATGGATTACCAGTCATGAAAAAAGCACAAGGGCGGTGATTTTTGTTACAAATCACATAAATTATCTTTGATGTTATGTCTTTAAAAATAATAAATACATTCTCGATTATGAATAATTCATCACGAAACTCGAAATCACAATCTCAAAGTTTATAAGTTACCTTAACAAATGACTAAATACTTCTTGTACATAGTTATTACGAGTAGTAACTTAGTTAACTTTGACGTAATTATTTATTATTTTGATCCAACTTTGACGTAATTATTTATTATTTTGATCCGTGTCGAATATGGATTGTCACCTAGTCGGTCACATATGTGATAAAGTCATCTTATTTTATAAATATATCAAGATTTTACATTACTTATTTAGGGTGTTTATTGGTTTGATTTTCAGTTTTCTCATTTATTCAATTTATTTATTTTGTTTTAAAAATATGAAAGCAAATTTGAAAGCTGAATTTGAATTGATTTTTATTTCATTTTAGAAAATCGTAATTTAATCAAAATAATAATCGTAGAAATCAACTTTGAATTTGACTTTTAATTTTGAATTCGATTTACGGTGTACATGTACTAATAATTAAATATAGGCCCTTTAAAGTATAATAAGTTGAATTCGGTTTTTATTTTAATCGAATTTAATAAGTAAAACTAAAAATTGAATTGAAAATTGATTTCGAATTTTAGTAGTGTATTTTCGGTTTATGTTTTTTTGGTTTGTTTTGTAAGTGAGGAAACCCTCTTATGAATGTACACATTGACTTCTCCATGGAAGGTAAAACCTCAGGTAATCAAGCCCTCTGAGGGCGAGACCTGGTACCGGATGAACTGTGCATTATGCGCACCCTCTAGTCATACTTCTTTTTTTGAAAAATTTGGCATAACCAGGAATTAAATCCGGGGGTGTGCTTCAGTGGACAACTCGGTAGCCACTCAAGCAATCATGCGTGGTTGTTTTCATAAATTCGGTTTTCAAATTTAACGATTGAAATATAAATATTGGATGCTTCTTTTTTTTCTAACGGCTGAGAATATTATTAAAAACTAGCAAGGAGCTAGAGAATTACAAGGAAATCAAAGGGTTTTGTAACCAAATATTCCAATTAAGATTAACTTTCTTATAACGAGAAGAAAGCCAATCAAAAGAGGATAACACAATCGAATCAATAATATGACATTTCTTAAATTTATTCGGTTCGAAGATGCACCCGTTTCTGAACCGCCATAAAGCCCACAACGTAGCATAACAAATAACTTGAAGAGTGGCAGCAGCCTTTGTATTATGTTGTGTGGAATAAATCCAGTTCCTCATATCATCAAATGATTGCCAATAATGAAGATCAACCTGTAACCAAGTGGCAATATATGCCCAAACCTGAGTAGCAGTGATACAGTCGAAGAAAACATGAGGAAAGTCCTCAATGTGCAGCGAACATGATGAACAAAACAGATTATCAACCACCATACCTCTATCCAACAAATTGCACTTGTCAGGTAGTCTATTAAGACTTGCTCGCCACAAGAAAAAATTAACATTAGGAGGAATGTACTTGCACCAAAGAGTGGGTCGATTACCTGTTGGACATTGATCAATGAGAGTGCGAAACAAGCTAACAGAAAAAGAGCCATCATCCGAGCTAGAGAATATCCACGCATCAGTAGAGTCTGAAATCTGAATGTGAGCAGCTGCAGCAAGTAAATCATTTAGTTGTTGGGACTCGATTCCATTTCTGATAGTTCTACGCCATTTCCAAGTCCAGCTATTATTAGATCTCCTTTCACTAAACTTGCAAAAATTTTCAGATTCAAGAGCAAAAAGGCGAGGAAAACAAACCTTCGGAGATGAACCATTTAACCAATTATCATACCAGAAAAGGGTGTTGTTGCCATTACCGATTTTAATAAAAAGAGAGTTTGCAATCGAAGGATGTTGGGCGTGTAGGTCAGACAGAGTCCGGTTAATAAGAGCCCAAGAACCTGCAGCTGCTCTATTAACCAATGGAGTGATGCCATCAAGTTGATCACCATGAATCGCTTTAACAACCAAAACCCATAGCCAATCGCGACAAGATACGTATCGCCACCGCCATTTATAAAGGAGAGCTTTATTTAGAGAGTCTAAACTCACAACCCCAAGACCACCTTTTTCTTTACTTTTTATAATGTCGTCCCATTTCACCCAATGAATTTTTCGATCTTCTTTCGTACCGCCCCATAAAAAATTAGCTCGAAGTGATTCAAGACACTTAATTACTCCTTTAGGCACTTTGAATATAGAGAAGTAATAGATTCCAAGAGCGCCCAGGACTGATTTTATCAGCGTCAAACGACCCCCGAAAGATAAAAGTTTCACTTTCCATTTCGCTAAACGCTTCTCTACTTTGCTTATAATTGGTTTCAACTATCAAGGCGTCTCATATTGGCACCAATGGGGATACCAAGATACATAAAAGGGAACGAGACTGGATTACAACCAAAAGAAGCCGCGACTCGATTAAGCTCAAGAGATGGAATACCAATACCAAGAATATTAGATTTATGAACGTTTAATTGGAGCCCTGAGACCAGAAAGAAACATTTGAGGATATAAATGAGATTTCTGAAATTATCATCACTCCATTCTCCTAGAAATAATGCGTCATCGGCAAAGAAACCATGGGACACACGCACGGCATTAGCATCATTCCCAACTGAGATGCCTTTGAACAAGTTGTGATCCACCGCATCTAACATCGCCACATGAAGGCCTTCCATACATATAATGAAGAGAAAAGGAGACAGGGGATCACCTTGTCGTAGCCCACGACCAATTTTAAATTCCTCAGTTGGACTACCATTGACCAAAACTGATGCAAAAGAGGAGTTGAGGCAACCTTTAATCCATAAGATCCACCTTCGGCCAAAACCAAGCTGTTCGAGCATTGAGAGCAAAAAATCCCAACTAATCGAGTCAAATGCCTTATCGAAGTCGACTTTAAAGAGCATCGCTTTTTTCTTTTTTCTTTTACACCAATCAATTATTTCGTTAACCATCAAAGGACCATCAAGAATTTGCCTGCCCTTGATATAAGCCGACTGTTCTTTGCTGATAATATTACTGATAACAGAAGAGAGCCTATTAGCTAACAACTTCGATAAGATTTTATATTGAATACCGATGAGACTAATGGGGCGATAATCTTTGACCAAAAGCGGATTAGCAACCTTAGGAATCAATGTAAAAAAAGAAGAATTACAACCCTTTGGAATGTAACCTGTGGCATGAAAATTATGAACGAAAGCACAAACGTCATCCTTGACAAGGTCCCAGAAGAATTTGATGAAACGAAAGGAGAAACCATCAGGACCGGGAGCTTTATCATCGCCACAATCCCACACCGCCTTTCGAATTTCTAACTCAGAAAAAGGCTGCTCCAACCCGTTAGACAGTTCGACAGTAAGAGACCGAAGATGAGTACTCGGTCTGTTAACCTTCACTGTATTAGTTCGAAGGAACTTTTCCTTGAAGAAGTTAAGGAAAGTGTTTTTGACATGTAAAGGTGAAGTTACCCAAGTCCCATTTGAGTTAATCCCCGATATAGCTAATTTTTTCCGTTTTCGATTGATGACAGAATGGAAAAAGGAGGAGTTTTCATCACCGTACTGGTTCCATAATTTCTTATTTTTCTGAGCTGCATTCATGCTTTCAATCTTATCAATAGAAGCAAGCTCTTTTAAAGCATTTAAACGCTGCATCGAAAGGTCAATACGATTACCTCCATTAACTAACTGCTCATCAATGATGTCAATAGAAGAGAGCAGATCCTTTCTGTTTTGACTACAACCATTCGAAAAGTCTCTGTACCAAGACTTGAGATTCAACTTAACAAACTTCAACTTATTTTTAAAAACAATAAAAGGGTTCTTGTTCTCACAATCAGCCACAATTAACGGATCTACCCATGCATTCCTCACCACGGCTTCAAACCCCTCAATCAAAAACCAAGAAGCAAAAAGTTTGAACGGAGAAGGTGATAATGCTAAAAACGAACATATATTTCATAGCATTATTCCTCAAGAAAGACAAGCTTTTAGTTGCAATTGTTCTATTTACAAGAGATATTCGTTTAAATAATAAAAGGTGAAGACAAAAGACAGATTCGACGAATTGAAGACGCAAACGACCAAAAAGCTCAAAAGAATAAAAGACAATCAAAAAGGTTCCAATTATTGATAAGAAACGTCTCGAAATCACAAGAGTACAAGATTCAAAACGCAAAGTACAAGATATTAAATTGTACGCGAGGACGTTCGAAAATCCGGAACCGGGACCAGAGTCAACTCTTAACGCTCGACGCAACGGACTAAAAATTACAAGTTAACTATGTATATAAATATAATATAATATATAATTAATTATATTAATTATATATATATTATATATATATATTAAAAACCGTCGGCAGCAAGAAACTCCAAGGGTGTGAGCTGTAAATACATCTCCGCGACTCGCGGAGTTTTAATGGCATTTTGCCGCGAGTCGCGGAGCCCCAAAAATCAAGTCTGGCTATAAAGCCAACCGAATTCTGATCCAATTTATCATCTTTTTCTCTTCCTCTTCATACGTAAATATATTTATATTTATAATTTATATTTTAATTTTAATTATAATTCTAATAATAAGGGTATGTTAGCGAATGTTGTAAGGGTGTAAGTCGAAATTCTGTCCGTGTAACGCTACGCTATTTTTAATCATTGTAAGTTATGTTCAACCTTTTTACATTAATGTCTCGTAGCTAAGTTATTATTATGCTTATTTAAAACGAAGTAATCATGATGTTGGGCTAATTACTAAAATTGGGTAATTGGGCTTTGTACCATAATTGGGGTTTGGATAAAAGAACGACACTTGTGGAAACTAGACTATGGGCTATTAATGGGCTTTATATTTGTTTAACTAAATGAAAGTTTGTTAATGTTAATATAAAGATTTACAATTGGGCGTCCCTATAAATTACCATATACACTCGATCGGACACGATGGGCGGGGTATTTATATGTACGAATAATCGTTCATTTTACCGGACACGGGAATGGATTAATAGCCACTAGAATAATCAAAACAGGGGTGAAATTACATTCAAGGGTAATTGGTGTAATTGTTAACAAAGTGGTAAAACCTTGGTTTACACGCAGTCGATAACCTGGTGTATTCATTAAACAAAGTATTAAAACCTTGTTACAATTCGAATCCCCAATTAGTTGGAATATTTATCTTCGGGTATAATAATAATTTGACAAGGACACTTGCAATTTATATTTATGACTGATGGACTGTTATGGACAAAAACCAGACGGACATATTGAATAATCCAGGACAAAGGACAATTAACCCATGGGCATAAAACTAAAATCAACACGTCAAACATCATGATTACGGAAGTTTAAATAAGCATAATTCTTTTATTTCATATTTAATTTCCTTTATTTTATATTTAATTGCACTTCTAATTATCGCACTTTTATTTATTGTTATTTAATCGCACTTTTAATTATCGTACTTTTTAATTATCGCAAGTTTATTTTATCGCACTTTTATTATTCGCAATTTCATTATCGTTATTTACTTTACGCTTTAATTTAAGTCTTGTATTTATTTTATATTTTACATTAGGTTTTAACTGCGACTAAAATCTTAAAATCGACAAACCGGTCATTAAACGGTAAAAACCCCCCTTTTATAATAATAATATTACTTATATATATGTTTGTATTTTTATAAAAGTAAACTAATATAGCGTTGAGCTTTGTTTAAAGATTTCCCTGTGGAACGAACCGGACTTACTAAAAACTACACTACTGTACGATTAGGTACACTGCCTATAAGTGTTGTAGCAAGGTTTAAGTATATCCATTCTATAAATAAATTAAAACTTGTGTAATTTGTAACGTATTTTGTAGTAAAATATAGTACTATCACGTACCCCTCCACTACATCATCAAATTTTTGGCGCCGCTGCCGGGGACAAACTCTTAAACGCCGGAAGCGCAACGATAATATAAAAAAAAAAAAAAAAAAGATTTTTAGTTACTTTTATTAAAATTCGTTTTGTAAAAATACGTTTTAAATATTCGAAAAATATAAAAAGAAAAACAAAAATATATGTATTTTTAAGATTTTGTAAATATTTAAGTTTTATAAGTTTCTTTATTTCTATTTTAGTTTATAAAAATATAAGTTTTATTTTAAAATCGTTTATTTAAATTAAAAACAGAAAACATAAAAAAATAAAAAATAAAAAAAAATAATAAAGAAAAACGCGTAAAAAGTAAAACCTGTCAACTGAATTCTGGATCCCCGCGACTCGCGGGGTTTTCTTCTCTCTTTGCCGCGACTCGCGGAGGGCTTCTGACACACGGACAAAACCCTAATCAAGCATTGATTACGGGTATTTTTAATTATTATTATTAAAACCTAATTATTATTATTATTATTATTAGTTTTAATTTTACTTTTACTTTTTATTTATATATTTTAGTTAAATTAGTTTTAATAAAATTGTAAAATTAATAGTTTTATAAAATAAATAATATAAAAATAATATTTTTATAAAAATTGTACTTTTTACAACTTTTTGTATATTTTTATATTTTGTACCTTTTTAATCGTTGTAGCGTAAAATTTGTATTTTTTAGCTCATATTTAATTTTAAACTTAGTTTTTGCTATAATTATTTTTACTCCTAGATTTTTAGGCTTTGCCGTAGAATTCCTTAAGTGCTTTTTCTTTAGACTAAGATTTAGGTGCTTTAGAATTTTGCGACGCCCTTTTTAAGTTTTAGTTTCTTTTTAAGTTATTTCCATTTGGGATTTAGTTTTTCCTGTAAGCCTTAATATTTTTAGACACCTTTTACTATGTATCAATTATCATTTCAATTAGTAATCTCAATTTGCGATTATAATTTTAAGTTAGTTGTAGTAATAAGGTTAAATTACTTAAGTATTTTTAAGTTTTTATAAGTTTCTTTTATTTTTCCGTCACCTTTTATTTTTCAACCATTTTTCTTTTTCGACCTTTTGCGACGAACTCTTTGTCTTTCTTATTTCTCGCCATTCTAGTTTTTAGGACTTAGAATTTTATTCTACTTCTTATCTAAATTTCTTAAAATTACGAAAATTTATTTTAAGTGGTTAAATTGATAGACATCAAAATTTTCTGGTTCGTAGTAATAGTTGGATTTGTACGTGGACCGGGTTATTGGAGCCAAACAGTCCTCAATTATATTGAGACCAAACGAATCCTGCCCCTCTGCTGCATCTTTTGGCTATTCGAAACGTGGGCAAAATCAGAAAAGTCTATTGATTGGATAACTTATTATAATTTTTCTTTCTTTTTAAAAACTAATAGGATATTCAGTGAATGCACCGAGCAAGACGTTCATCACCTTTTGTACGTTCACCACCTGTAACTCGATCAAGACATCGTTTAACAAATATAACCGCCGTTGATTTTTCTTTAGAATCGTCATCCAGTCGACCAAGTACTTCAGTTCAAATTTCCGATAATCCATTTTTTGAACCCAACCTCACAATTGAGAATCCAGAAAATATTCAGGAACGGTTCGTAGATCCTGAACCATTAAACTTTCCTCCGGAACCACCAATCATTCAAACAGAGATTGTTGAGGAACGAACTATTAAATCAGAATCATTTAGTGATACCGATTCAACAAATTCAATTATGGAGAATCTGGAACCTTTAAGTATGGAAGACCGAATGAGAGCTAAACGCACTGGACAAGGTCACGCAATTACTCATCCAGACATTAATGCGCCAGATTATGAAATCAAAGGACAAATTTTACACATGGTGACTAATCAATGCCAATTTAGTGGTGCGCCGAAGGAAGATCCAAATGAACATCTACGTACCTTTAATAGGATCTGCACACTATTTAAAATACGAGAAGTGGAGGATGAACAGATATATCTCATGTTATTTCCCTGGACTTTAAAGGGAGAAGCCAAAGATTGGTTGGAATCGTTACCTGAAGGGGCGATTGATACATGGGACGTTTTAGTTGACAAATTTCTTAAACAATTTTTTCCTGCATCTAAAGCCGTAAGACTTCAAGCAGAAATTGTTACGTTCACACAGAAGCCAAATGAAACTCTATATGAGGCGTGGACAAGATATGGAAAGTTACTAAGAGGATGTCCGCAACATGGTTTAGACACCTGTCAAATAGTACAAATATTTTACCGAGGATGCGACATCACTACAAGAAAAGACATAGATATAGCAGCTGGTGGTTCTATTATGAAGAAAACCGAAACTGATGCTTACAAAATTATTGATAATACTGCTTCCCACTCACATGAGTGGCACCAAGAAAAAGATATCATTAGATCATCTAAAGCAGCTAGAGCCGATTCTAGCCATGACTTAGATTCCATTTCGGCAAAGATAGATGCTTTCGAGAGACGAATGGAAAAGATGACTAAGGATATTCACTCAATACGAATTAGTTGTGAGCAGTGTGGAGGACCACATTTGACAAAAGATTGTCTCAGTATTGAATTAACAATGGAACAAAGAGAGAATATTTCATACATAAACCAAAGGCCTGGAAATAATTATCAGAATAATTATCAACCACCAAGACCGATTTACAATCAAAACCAGAATTATAACCGAAATATTCCATACAACAACCAACAAGGTCCTAGCAATCAACAAGTATCCAATAATACTTACAATCAGCAAAGACCGAATTTTCAAAACAAACCACCACAACAAACCGATGATAAAAAGCCGAATTTAGAAGATATGATGACGAAGCTAGTTGAAACTCAAACGCAGTTTTTCACATCTCAAAAACAAACCAATGAACAAAATGCTCAAGCATTTAGAAATCAACAAGCTTCTATTCAAAATCTGGAACAAGAAGTAAGTAACCTAGCAAGGTTAATAGGTGAAAGAAAACCGGGAAGTCTACCTAGTGATACAAACGCTAACCCCCGGAATGAAACAGCTAAAGCTATTACCACAAGAAGTGGTACAACACTTAAACCACCTGAAATACCTGTAACTTCTGATGAAACTATTCCTACTCCACAAGAACCACAACCTGATCAAGATAAGGAAAAAGAACCGGTAGTTGAAAAGGTTAATGAAGATAACACAGTTAAGGATAAACCTTATGTTAAACCATACCAACCACCACTTCCTTACCCGAGTAAAATGAAGAAAGAGAAACTTGAAGCCGAGCAATCCAAATTCCTGGATATGTTTAAACAGATAAATGTAAATCTTCCTTTCATTGATGTGATTTCAGGAATGCCAAGGTATGCTAAATTCTTGAAAGATCTAATCACGAATAGAAAGAAAATGGAAGAACTCTCGGCTGTTACTATGAATGCTAATTGTTCAGCAGTGCTGTTGAATAAGATACCAGAAAAACTATCTGATCCAGGAAGTTTCACAATTCCATGTTTTCTGGGTAGTCTTAGTTCAATAGAAGCATTAGCAGATTTAGGTGCTAGTATAAATCTAATGCCGTATTCACTATACGCTAAACTAGACCTTGGAGAATTGAAACCAACCAGAATAAGCATACAACTAGCCGATAGATCAATAAAATATCCTAGAGGGATAATGGAGAACATGCTAGTTAAAGTTGGTACTTTAGTATTTCCAGTAGATTTTGTTGTTTTGGACATGGAAGAAGATTCTCAAGTTCCTCTCATATTAGGAAGACCATTCTTAAACACGGCTAAAGCAATGATAGACGTGTTCGGTAAGAAACTGACCCTAAGTATAGAGGATGAGAGTGTTACCTTTTCAGTTGATAGAGCAATGCAACAACCACAATCTGCAGATGATACATGTTATTATATTCAAACTATAGATGCACATGCAGAATTATTAGAAGAATTTCCAGAATTACAAGGAACAGGAGAATGTTCTTTAGGAGAAAGTAATGAACCAATTGATGAAGCTGAAATGTTAGCTACACTTATAGCTAATGGATATGAACCAACAACAGAAGAAATTCAAATGCTAAAAGAAGAAGACAGATATCGATATAAATCATCGATAGAAGAACCTCCGAAATTAGAGTTAAAGCCACTTCCAAACCATTTGGAATACGCTTATTTACATGGTGAATCTGAATTACCTGTAATAATATCGTCTTCTCTTACTGAAAATGAGAAATCACAACTCATTTCTGTGTTGAAAGCTCATAAACCAGCCATTGCATGGAAGATTCATGATATTAAAGGAATAAGTCCTTCGTATTGCACACATAAAATCCTTATGGAAGAAGGTCATAAAACGTATGTGCAACGCCAACGAAGACTAAATCCTAATATGCAAGATGTAGTTAAGAAAGAGATTATTAAACTGCTAGATGCAGGTTTGATATATCCAATTTCTGATAGTCCATGGGTAAGCCCAGTTCAATGCGTACCTAAGAAGGGTGGCATGACTGTCATTACAAATGAGAAAAATGAGCTTATTCCTACTAGGACTGTAACAGGATGGCGTGTATGTATTGATTATAGAAAATTAAATGACGCCACCAGAAAAGATCACTTTCCCTTACCTTTCATAGATCAAATGTTGGAAAGATTAGCCGGAAATAGTTACTATTGTTTTCTAGATGGATTTTCCGGATATTTTCAAATTCCAATAGCACCCGAAGATCAAGAGAAAACCACATTCACGTGCCCTTATGGTACTTTTGCTTACAAACGCATGCCATTTGGACTTTGTAACGCCCCTGCAACCTTTCAAAGGTGTATGATGGCGATTTTTCATGACATGATAGAAGAATGCATGGAAGTATTCATGGATGACTTTTCAGTCTTCGGTGATACATTTAAATCATGTCTAGTTAATCTGGAACGAATGCTAATTAGATGCGAAAAATCAAATCTAGTACTTAATTGGGAGAAATGCCATTTCATGGTTAAAGAAGGCATCGTTCTTGGACATAAAATTTCAAAAGAAGGAATTGAAGTGGATAGAG
The DNA here is from genome assembly GCF_046630445.1 of Rutidosis leptorrhynchoides. Lineage (NCBI taxonomy): Eukaryota > Viridiplantae > Streptophyta > Magnoliopsida > Asterales > Asteraceae > Rutidosis > Rutidosis leptorrhynchoides. Next base: position 394,960,859 of record NC_092334.1, read on the forward strand.
CTAAAGTAGATGTAATTGCTAAACTTCCACATCCCACCAATGTTAGAGGAGTAAGGAGTTTTCTAGGGCATGCCGGTTTTTACCGACGTTTCATAAAAGATTTTTCTAAAATTGCCACTCCTATGAATAAACTCCTAGAAAAGGATGCGCCATTCATCTTTTCAGATGAATGTATCAAATCTTTTAATATTCTTAAAGAAAAACTCACTAATGCACCGATCATGATAACACCAAATTGGAATCTACCATTTGAACTAATGTGCGATGCAAGTGATTTTGCAATGGGAGCCGTTTTAGGACAAAGGATTGAAAAACGATTTCAACCTATATATTATGCTAGTAAGACATTACAAGGAGCACAAACGAACTATACAACTACTGAAAAAGAACTCCTTGCTATTGTCTTTGCTTTTGACAAATTTCGATCATATCTAGTTCTAGCAAAAACGGTGGTCTATACCGACCATTCTGCTCTTAGATACCTATTTTCAAAACAAGATGCTAAACCAAGATTAATCCGTTGGATCTTACTCTTACAAGAGTTTGATATTGAAATCCGAGATAAAAAAGGAGCAGAAAATCTCGCCGCTGATCATCTTTCTCGTCTTGAAAATCCCGAATTAGAAGTTCTGAATGAATCGGCCATAAAAGACAACTTTCCTGATGAATATCTATTGAAGATAGATTATAAAGAAATCCCATGGTTTGCAGACTATGCAAACTACTTAGTTTGTGGATTCCTTGAAAAAGGATTATCGTACCAAAGACGAAAGAAATTCTTCAGTGATATAAAACACTATTTCTGGGAAGATCCACATCTGTTTAAAAGTTGTCCCGATGGAATAATACGCCGATGCGTATTTGGAGATGAAGCTAGTAAAATTTTAAACCATTGTCACACAGGACCAACAGGAGGGCATTATGGGCCTCAACTAACAGCAAAAAAAGTTTATGAAGCTGGATTCTATTGGCCTACAATTTACAAAGACGCACACCTTCTTTGCAAATCCTGTGATGCATGTCAAAGGGCCGGAAAAATAAGTCAACGTGATGAAATGCCACAAAATGTCATCCAAGTATGTGAAGTATTTGACATTTGGGGTATTGACTTTATGGGTCCATTTCCAAAATCTCATAATAATCTATATATACTCGTAGCCATTGATTATGTATCTAAATGGGCGGAAGCACAAGCTCTCCCAACTAACGATGCACGAGTTGTAGTCAACTTTTTAAAACGTCTTTTTGCAAGGTTTGGAACACCGAAAGCTTTAATAAGTGATCGGGGTACTCATTTCTGTAATAATCAACTTGAGAAAGTTCTTAAAAGATATGGAGTAACTCATAAAATCTCCACCGCATATCATCCACAAACAAGTGGACAAGTTGAAAATACCAACCGAGCTTTAAAACGTATTCTAGAGAAAACGTAGGATCAAATCCGAAGGAATGGTCCATTAAATTGGAGGATGCACTCTGGGCTTTCAGAACAGCCTACAAAACTCCAATTGGAACCACACCTTTTAGACTTGTGTATGGAAAAGCATGTCATCTTCCAGTAGAAATTGAACACAAAGCATTTTGGGCTTTGAAGACATGTAATCTTGATTTACATGAAGCCGGACGTCTACGATTAAGTCAACTAAACGAATTAGAAGAATTAAGACATGAAGCATACGAAAATTCGTTAATCTATAAAGAAAGAACGAAGAAATGGCATGATAAAAGAATCAGAAGTTCAAAAGAATTCAAAGAAGGAGACAGAGTTCTTCTTTTCAATTCACGATTCAAGCTATTTCCTGGAAAATTGAAATCAAGATGGTCTGGACCATTCATAGTCAAAAGAGTTTTCCCATACGGAACGATAGAATTAATAAATTCAAATGGGATTGAATTTAAAGTTAATGGTCACAGAGTTAAACATTACATACATGGTCCGGTGGAAGTCGACAACGAAGTTAATCACAATTTCGACACCACAGCTAACTAAGTGTGGGGAGAATCAAGTCTTTAAAGGATAATATGTATTTCTGTTAGAGTTAGATTGTCTGTTTTCGTGTAGTTCTCGAAAATGGAACACGTATGGTCTTTCCCTAGCAGACCCTAAAGAACTAGTCTTCTCCCCCCATTCTGAATTTTTATTTTTTTTAGGTTTTTACGTAATGAAGACTGCCTGTGAATTAAACCATGGTCTAATGCTACACGCTTTGATCACTAAAAGAAATAATGACATACTACCGAGTGAATTAGTATCAGTAATCAGAGAAAGAATGGACGGAGTTAGAAAAGGATCCAGATGCGAAGATAATAAGTTACAATTTGGTAAAGGAAAATCAAAATCCGCAGCGAAAAGAAGAGCACGACACCTAGAACGATGTCACAAATGCGGAAAATGGTCACATGGAGGTATATGTTCAAATAATCAAACCTATTCAAATACCGAATTTGTTACTTTATGCAGAGACGGACCGTTCATATGTTTAGAAGAAAAGACAATGAATGCTCGAGGTTACGCCTTTGGAGCCATGGAAAATCAATTAAACCGACTATCTTATGAATATAATAGATCATATAACTAAGAAATCTATTTCACAGGTATGTCTGTACAGTTTTTAGTTTTTATTTTTATTTTTAACCTTTTGATAATAAACGCTAATTTGTTCGCTAAAAAGTATTAAATTGGTATTAAATAAAATTAGGTTTGGCGACCGAAATTATTGATATCATTCAAAAATTTATTACATCACTGCGAAATTTAACGTTTATTCTTAAGGTATAAATATCTTTAATCAATCAACCCAAAATATTTCAAAAATTCGTCATGAGTTAAATTAGGTCTTGGAACCGAAATTACTTTACCGAAAAGAGGGGCGCATATTTTTGATAATATTTGATTGATTAAAGTGGGATAAAAAGACAAAAAGATTTTTAATTTTATTTTTACCATGTTTTTAAAATTAATATTTAAATCTTAAATTAATATTGTAAACTTTGTAAAAACAATATATTTAAAATTATAAATATTTGAAAAATTAATATAAGTTTGATATGAATTTATAAATTTTTAAATTAAGTTTGGTGTGAATTTTTAATTTTTAAAATATTAATTTTTAATTTTATGCATTTTAAATTTTGAGTTTGGTGTGAATTTTTAATATTAATTTTGAATTTTATATTTATGTTGTGTGAATTTAAAAACAAAAATTTACTTTATCTCATTAAGTTAAAAATATGATTTTTAAAGTTCGTCGTAAGTTGAAGACTAGGTCTTTGAACCGAAATTGCTTTACCCGAGGGAGGGACGAGAACTTTTATTATCATTATTTTTAATCTTATTGATTTAAAGTATGCCAAAAACATTAAAAACCCCAAAAATCTTAGCTTTTAAAACAATCGCTACAAAAAGACAAATTTTAAAATTTTGTCGAGGGACGGACTAGGACATCGATCCGAAACGACCTCATCCTAAATAACAAGGGAAACAAAATTTTAAAATTAATTTCTTAATTGTTTTATAAGTTAAAAATTATAAAAAAAAAAAAAAAAAAAAAAAGGGAAACTCCGCGACTCGCGGAGTTTGCAGTGCAAACCTCCGCGACTCGCGGAGGGACCAAATTACAGAAAAAAAATAAAACAGCTGAAACGATCAGTTCACTCCCACAAACAAAAACACAGAAAAATACTGCGAAAAAGAACCCGAAAAAACCCGAAAATCACCCCCAAAAATCCCAATTTTTAACCGTTAATCACCAAATTTTTTGCTAAAATCATGTTGAGAAGGATGATATCTAAGAACTACTCAAGAAAAACGGTAAATTTCTACACCTAAACACCATTTAATTCGAATTTTAGTGTTCTTGAGCTATTTTTTACCCAATTTGATTTTGATGCTTTTTAGTGTAATTAGACTTAAATTGTTTATGTATTATGCTTGTATAACCTAGATTGATGCTGTTTAACATGATTAGAAGCCTTAAACTTCAAATTTTGAATAATCTAGGGTTTGTGTTCTTGAGCAATTTGGGGCTTTTTGATATAAACAGGTTATGGCCGATTTTTGTCATGAATTGTTGCTAAATTAAGTAGTATAACATGTCTAGGTAGTTAAATGATCCAAACTTTGAGCCTAAACATGATTTTGAGAATTAAAGTGGACTTTTTCAAGTCCAAAATTCATGAACTTGATTTTTGAAAGATAATGCCATTTGAGACTTGTTTATTTGCTAGTAATGATTATTTTGACATGTTATTTGAGTTGAATGCTTATGAACTTGGAGAAAATTTTCGTATATGCTTATTTGAAAAAGTGTAGATTTGATAAAAATGTGAAAATAAGCTTAAGTTTGATATAAATTGATAATGTCATTGTAATTATTTTGATTGATGATTTTGCTGACACTAATGCATATTTGGATGCACAAAATTTGTGTTTGATGTGTTTTGCAGAATGAAAGGGGTGAATCTTCATCCCAAGCCCGCCATGCTCCTGCTGAGAACTTGGAACAACAGGAGGTAGATAACTACTACAAGCAGGATGTACCTCATCCAGTCATGACCTTTTCAGATATGCACTTGGAACAGTTGCACCCGAACCTGCGATTTGACAGACTTTGGATAGATTATCCAAAATATCAACGGGGTTTGCATACTCTTCACTCTAAGGTTGTTGAGGTACCGAGGGTCATAGAATGGGGACCCTTGGAAGCTGTAGAATTGGCCGGGCCAATTAGGGAATTACTGGTACAGAGGTATGGTAATTCTTCTTTTAATGACTGGATATGTTTATTCACCATACGCAGACCTGTATATAAAGTATGGTGTGAAGAGTTGTTATGTAGTATAGAGTTGAATGATCGGGTAGCTAGTTTAACCGATCGTTCTTTTATTAGATTTTTGTTAGGCGGTTCGATGCGCCACATGTCTTTACTGGACATGGCTCAGGCTTTACGTATATATACGCCTGAGGAGTTAGCGTCTGCCGATTGTAGAGGATTGATACTAAACGGTAGAAAGATAGATGAGAATTTTGATACACACGGTGTGTGGAGTCAAATGACAAGCCATCACCGTTTCAAAGGGGGAAACTACTCTTATTTGGATATAGATAGAGCCGAATTAAGAGTAATACATAGGTTTTTAGCTAATTCGATTACACAAAGGGGTAAAAACAAAGAAAAGGTAAATGAACAAGATTTGTTTTACCATATGTGTATTCGAGACCCACACAGCGCTGTAAGTATACCATATTGTGTGGGTTATTATTTATCAGCTATGGTTCGGGGGATGCGTCCACATAGCATAATAGGAGGTGGTATTTTTATTACTTTGATTGGTGAATATCTCGGTGTGGATATAAGTCGGGGGGGATTATTAGTAGAAGAGCCGGAACCCCGCGACACTATAGGTTTAAATGTATACCATGGTGCAAAAGTTTTGAAGCGGCGAAATAACGCCGCAGTACGATACAATGGTAGACATCCACAGGTAGAGAGAAACCAGGAACAAGGTAATGTAGGAGGGGGGAATGAGATGCAAGAAATGCATAGGTTTATAGCTTCTCAGGAATACGAAAATGCTAGACAGAGAGCATTTGAAGATTGGCAAGTTCATCAGAACCAGATCATAGCGCATTGCCAACATATAGGTAGAAACTATATTCCTACACCGAAACCCGTCTTCCCTCCTTGGTCGATAGAGATGCAGCCACCATATCCTACGTATGACCCTGCCGAAGCATTCTATAGCACTTATGGTTATGCGTGGAACCCCTATTGGTACCAATATCATCCTTAGTTTACTTATTATTTTTTATTATTTTGTAATTTGTAATTATTTATACATTTAATATTTTTGTTAATATTGTAATCATTTTTATAATTTCTAACTTTTATTCTTAGATTTTAAAAATTTTTGAATGTGGGGTAATAAACCAAACTTCAAAAATATGTATATATGTTTGCAGTTTATCTTATGTATATAACAGGGTAAAACAACGCATTTTCAAAGACTGGCATTAAGTTCAGCAAAAGCAAGTAATTTTGACGACAAGATGCAAAATATATGTGAAATAACAACAAGACGGAATGAACAAATGATGTGCACCATTTATCATTCAGCAAACAAACGCCAATATATTTGGAAACTTTGGTAAAAATTTAATCATTTTCACACAAATCACCCTCAATAATTTAAATTGTTACTGATTTCTTGCAAATGAGGGCATTGCAAGATCTTAAGTGTGGGAAGGGATTAAATTCTTTCGGATTTTAAAATTTTTATATTAAACACTTGGTTACCATTAAAAATACTAGTAAAGCAGTAGTTGTATTAGAATCTAGTGCTCTCTGATAAAAAAGAACAGCCCTAGTCTTATATACTGACTACCCAATTCTAGTAAAATTTTTCAAAATTTTCAATTAAATGAATTAAAATCATGTTTATACATATTTATGAACGATAAAACTAGGTTTTAACACCGAAATTATTGTTACCTCGGAAAGGACATAAATTGAGAAACAAACTAAAATGTTAAAATTCATTTAAAATGGAATAGAGGACGATAAAAAGGAAAATAAAAGCCAAGTGTGGGAAAATTTACCAAGTTATTTTAAACATATGTCACATATATCTGTAACAAATAACTGAAAATACTTTTGCTTTGGACTAAACTAAACTGTTTTACCCAATGAAAGAAAAGAAGAGATGGATCTACACGATGAATCAATTCCATCATTAAAAGGAAGTAAAGTCTTCCGAAAAAGACACGCGCTTCTTGATTTAGGTCATGAAGTTGTCGTCCAGACCAGCTGTAGGTTGACGAAAAATCTAGAAAAGTCATCACTAAAATCAGCAGGAAATCCACGGACCTCAGCATCAAACAGGGTCGCCAAGTGGTCAGATTTATCCTAACCATGAGAAAGATTTATCTCGTACAATGGGGGGCACCATGCAAATTAGCTGGATAAGACTAATGAATCAGATCCCCAGAAAGGATAATCTCCTTAAAGATCAAAAATCAGCTTTTAAGCCTGATATTACTCAATCCTTGAGATTGACCTTAAAGATTGAGAATTACAAACTCATGGAATTCAATGATATCTAAACTCGAGCTTAAACGAGAAAATATTTTGATCAAAATTATAAACCGATTTGTTTTCTGAAAACCCTATTTTCAATGCGTTCATTGCCATTGAACGTAAAATCCTAGGAATTCACCTGGAATTCATTAGGTCACCTGAACTAAATCGGGTGTCAACCGTAAGAACGGTGGTTGCATAGCATGGTCAAAGACAGGACCTTGTGCCAGACCGAAAAATTATAAGGGTGAGCTTTACTATTGCTCCTACCAAGGATAGTAATTGCGTCCGACACGTTATAGACCATAATCAAAAGCATGTCACGGGACATTGCCTTAACAGTTGCTTGTTCAACGCTTTCCTTTACAACCGGACGGTAGTTTACCGAAAGGTAATATACGGGACAAGTAAACTGGACGTGTTGCTTTCCAAATACAAGGTTAGCAAGTGGGTGACACAAAATCGCAAGTTTTGAGCTAAAATTTTTAAATCTGAAACCCACCAAACCCACAAAAATATTTTGCAAACACCGGTAAAGGGTTATTCCGGAAAACTTATCTAGGGTAAAAACTAGATTTAATTTTCAAAAGATCAAATGTTTTCATAAAGATCCAATTTCCTTAATGGATCTAAATTTTTATAGTCATGTGGGACTGTAAACCATATCGTTACTACCATTGTTTATACCGCCGTATAGAAATCACTGATGTACAAAGTGTGAAGAATAAAGAAGTGATTCTAGTATTTCAAGACGATATTGCTTGAGGACAAGCAACGCTCAAGTGTGGGAATATTTGATAATGCTAAAAACGAACATATATTTCATAGCATTATTCCTCAAGAAAGACAAGCTTTTAGTTGCAATTGTTCTATTTACAAGAGATATTCGTTTAAATAATAAAAGGTGAAGACAAAAGACAGATTCGACGAATTGAAGACGCAAACGACCAAAAAGCTCAAAAGAATAAAAGACAATCAAAAAGGTTCCAATTATTGATAAGAAACGTCTCGAAATCACAAGAGTACAAGATTCAAAACGCAAAGTACAAGATATTAAATTGTACGCGAGGACGTTCGAAAATCCGGAACCGGGACCAGAGTCAACTCTTAACGCTCGACGCAACGGACTAAAAATTACAAGTTAACTATGTATATAAATATAATATAATATATAATTAATTATATTAATTATATATATATTATATATATATATTAAAAACCGTCGGCAGCAAGAAACTCCAAGGGTGTGAGCTGTAAATACATCTCCGCGACTCGCGGAGTTTTAAGGGCATTTTGCCGCGAGTCGCGGAGCCCCAAAAATCAAGTCTGGCTATAAAGCCAACCGAATTCTGATCCAATTTATCATCTTTTTCTCTTCCTCTTCATACGTAAATATATTTATATTTATAATTTATATTTTAATTTTAATTATAATTCTAATAATAAGGGTATGTTAGCGAATGTTGTAAGGGTGTAAGTCGAAATTCTGTCCGTGTAACGCTACGCTATTTTTAATCATTGTAAGTTATGTTCAACCTTTTTACATTAATGTCTCGTAGCTAAGTTATTATTATGCTTATTTAAAACGAAGTAATCATGATGTTGGGCTAATTACTAAAATTGGGTAATTGGGCTTTGTACCATAATTGGGGTTTGGATAAAAGAACGACACTTGTGGAAACTAGACTATGGGCTATTAATGGGCTTTATATTTGTTTAACTAAATGAAAGTTTGTTAATGTTAATATAAAGATTTACAATTGGGCGTCCCTATAAATTACCATATACACTCGATCGGACACGATGGGCGGGGTATTTATATGTACGAATAATCGTTCATTTTACCGGACACGGGAATGGATTAATAGCCACTAGAATAATCAAAACAGGGGTGAAATTACATTCAAGGGTAATTGGTGTAATTGTTAACAAAGTGGTAAAACCTTGGTTTACACGCAGTCGATAACCTGGTGTATTCATTAAACAAAGTATTAAAACCTTGTTACAATTCGAATCCCCAATTAGTTGGAATATTTATCTTCGGGTATAATAATAATTTGACAAGGACACTTGCAATTTATATTTATGACTGATGGACTGTTATGGACAAAAACCAGACGGACATATTGAATAATCCAGGACAAAGGACAATTAACCCATGGGCATAAAACTAAAATCAACACGTCAAACATCATGATTACGGAAGTTTAAATAAGCATAATTCTTTTATTTCATATTTAATTTCCTTTATTTTATATTTAATTGCACTTCTAATTATCGCACTTTTATTTATTGTTATTTAATCGCACTTTTAATTATCGTACTTTTTAATTATCGCAAGTTTATTTTATCGCACTTTTATTATTCGCAATTTCATTATCGTTATTTACTTTACGCTTTAATTTAAGTCTTGTATTTATTTTATATTTTACATTAGGTTTTAACTGCGACTAAAATCTTAAAATCGACAAACCGGTCATTAAACGGTAAAAACCCCCCTTTTATAATAATAATATTACTTATATATATGTTTGTATTTTTATAAAAGTAAACTAATATAGCGTTGAGCTTTGTTTAAAGATTTCCCTGTGGAACGAACCGGACTTACTAAAAACTACACTACTGTACGATTAGGTACACTGCCTATAAGTGTTGTAGCAAGGTTTAAGTATATCCATTCTATAAATAAATAAATATCTTGTGTAAAATTGTATCGTATTTAATAGTATTTTCCTAGTAAAATAATAACTATTTTATATACACCTCGTTCGACATCAGAAGGCCCGTAATCTACGTGTTTATTAAAGAGTATAATCGGACAATGATCGGACCATAAGTTTGGAAGTACACAACCAATTAAATCTGGGCGTGAGTCAAAGAAAGATCTAGACAAAAGAAAACGATCGAGTTTAGCTCTACTATCACAAGATTTGCTAGAACGAGTAAAATTGCGACCACCCAACGGGACATCAACCAAGCTGCAAGATGAGATAAACTGATTGAAGTCAGCCGCAGTACGAGAGCAGAACGTTGAACCTTGTCTTTCTTGCTCAGACCTAACCGCGTTGAAATCACCAAAAAGGATGAAATCACCTTGATTACGGGACATGAAGTCAGATAACAAAGACCACAACCTTTGTTTATTATGACGATCCTGGGGAGCGTAAATATTTATAAGGAAGCTGGTATTAAAACAATTTGGTCTGCAGCCCTCAACAATTAAGACATGATCATAAGAAAAAATACGCTTCTTGATGAAGCAATTCGGGTCCCAAATTGTAAGGAGACCACCCGATCTACCACGAGCACAAGAAGTAGCTAACTCAAAAGAAGTATTACCCCATAAAGACTTAGCAATGAACAAATTTAATTTGGTTAATTTCGTTTCTTGAATACCCAAAACATCAACTTTATATTCGTTACAAATACCTCGAATCCAAGATTGTTTATTCGTGAAAGACACCCCTCCACCGATATTAATGGAAAGAATATGCATTTAAACGGGTTTTTTAACACCCATTCTAGCAAGCATACCTTTAAGGTCTGTCTGACTTCCATTCATGTCGTAACCAAGTGATATACCAACCGAAATAAGTTTGTCAACTTGTTCAGCTAGCTTCGTTTCAGAAGGGGAAACAGGGAGGGTTCCAATTGATTCCGATGAAGCGTCTTGGGTATTTTCAGAAACAACAGGAGTGCGAAAGCGCTGACCAATGAAGCCTGGGGGTTTAGAAAGTGAAGAGTTGCTATTAACAGGAGCATGTGAATCAACAGAATTAGCTTTAGCAGTCGAGTTACGTGTTTCATCCACCTTTTCAGCACTATGCATTTCAATTTTCTCTTCAAACACAGTATCAAAACCATTAGCTTTCGAAGTTGTAGGGCATTGATCACGTGAAATGTTGCCATCATTCTCTACATCACCCTCCTTATTGACATCAGTTGTAGAAAAATAACAAAAGGAATCCTTCACAAACTCACCCTCTTCAAGTATATCAAGACTTGAAGTGTCTGAGTGCAACACATTCTCTTTTAAATGATCTTCAGATTGATCAAAAACAGAATCATTTAACACTTTTAGAACAGATGGGCACCAATCCCCAACTTCCTTAACTAAAACCATGTAATCTTTCTTTTGAACTGTTACTATGACCTTTTCATGAATCGGGTCAAGCGAAGTGGTAATAATACACACCTTACCATTACCTTTTTTATCATCAACTTCAGAATCTTGAAAAACAATTTTGCCAAAGTGAAACGCAACTCTATTAAAAACATCATAGTGCCAGGATTTAGCAGGTAGCCCAGCAATCTCAATCCAAATAGCTCTTTCTTTAATAGTGAAAAAATCAGAATAAGAGCAAATTTCAGATAAAGAGTTTCGAACTAAAAGATTTTTCCTGAAATTATCACGGGATTCGATGTTGGGGAGTTCAATCCATATCCATGCTCCACCCATATAATGGACAGTAATAGAATCAAAACCTTCATCGTGCCACATCCGATTAAGAAATGGAATTTGAGAGGGGAAAGAAGCTTTACCGAATAAGATCAGGTTAGTATTCTCCAGGGAAAGCAATTCGTCATCTTCAATATTGATTTTCTTCAAAGGAGCGTGAATAGGGACAGATATCCGAGAACCACCAACCACTGAAGCATAAGTCTGCCCATGAACATCTTGATGCAAATAATCGTTAACATTAGTCTTGGGATTAGATGAATTAGGGATCGGAATTTTATTAGGGTTTTGCCTTTCATTGTTAATCTTTTGGTTCCTTGAATCTGATTTATTAAACCTAGCTAGTGCAGCAAAAACATGGAAGTTACCCACCCATGTTGATGAGATTGCTGCTTCTAGGGTTTTGATTGATGAAACATTCACAAATTTGACAAAAGCGAACCTTCGACCACTCTTAGAGAGTTTTCGGGCGATGTAGACATCGATAACCTTTCCATGATTCGAACAAAGATCGCGCAAGTCTTTCGATTCAAATTGGTGTGGAAATTGGTGATAAAAATATTGGTGGAGATTTTTGAAGTGTTATAATGATCGGAGTTGGGAGACATATCGGGGCGGCTCTTACATAAACTGCACCGACTTTGATAACTGAGATTGGATGCTTCTACTATACATTAAAAGATTCTTTAAATTACAAATTTAATAGATTTGTCTAATGCGTCAAATGAGTTTAACGCATTATCGGAGTTTGAGTTAAATGCGTGTCCTGTTGATCTTCTGGTAATTTTGAATCATATTGTGATTTTGGGTCATCCTGTTTACGGTCAGCAGGTTGAGTTAGTAACCGAAGCCTTACACGAGAATGGTTTGGACGGGGTCGATAGGGTTGGTGAAAATAATGATCAACTCGACCATGGAGATGACGATTTGGACGATTGTGGAGATAATGTTGCAACTGTTGTAATCCTTCATCTCGGGTCTTTAGGTGCGGTTGATACAACGACGTTAGTTACTAATTCGAGCGCGATTGATTCAGATGGTGTGGCTCGATTTAATTTAAATTTGGCACCGGTTTCGGACGAAGACGATGTTCCTGTTGTGGTCATGGAAGAAATTGGTATTATTAATGATAAGCCATCTCTTGAAGATGATGTTCCTGTTGTGGTGAAATTGGTATTATTAATGATAAGCCATCTCTTGAAGATGATGTTCCTGTTTTGGTGATGGAAGATGTTGGTGTTACTAGTGATAAGCCAACTCACGTTGACGAGGTGGTTGGACTTCCTGTGACCGAAACTTTGAAATCACGTTCCAAAAGAGGCAAGAATAAAATAAAGTCTTCAGCGATTGCTCCTACGGTGAGTGAAAAGTACGTGGCGGGATCTTCAAGCGCTAGTCATTTTGGTTTTTCAAGGCTTGGCGGATCAAGGTTTGATTCCTCAACAAACGGGTGTTCTTATTAGCTATAAGTCTTCCAACGTTTTGACATATTCTTTTCCAAGTCGGCAAGGTAAAGGTCGTCGTATTGATAAAATTAATGGGATAATGTCAAGGCCGGCCGAAAGAAATCAAAAGAGTGCTTCCAATGCTGGCTAATTCGGCTCCTTTCGTTTCTATATGTGTTGCTTGTTATATTTTGTCTCGTATGTTTTTATTTTGTCATCGATCGTTAGTGGTTTGGCACGTTTGCTAGGTTTCTCTTTTGTGGTTGACGTTGCGTTTTCATAGTGACTCGTTTAGAGTTAGATAGTTATAGGTTGATTTCTCGTTCTAGTATGTTGCGAGCCGTTCTTTTGTTCGGATTGATTGTATTGGTTTTTGATTCCTCCATCTATTGATGAAGGTAAGATAATTTTAATAATAATCGTTTTTTAGCAAAAAAATAAAAATAAAAAATAAAATGGATTCGTCAAAAACACTGATTAAGTATCATCAACTCGGAATTTATGTTACACTTACAAAGAATCTACTAATAAAAAATTTCGATAGTAATATCTATATTTTTAATATTTAACAGTAATTTCTTCCTTAGGATAAATGAAGATAGGGTGGGTTATTTGTTGAGCTGCCAATGTGTAACAAAGATGGAGTATTATTTTGAGTTGGAGTAATTATTGGGGAGTGGAAAGATAAACATAGGTACGGTGTCTACCTGAGAAGTACAAACAAAGCGTGTAGTGGGTCAGCAACACAAGAGAGTGACACGTGTACGGTGATGATGTGAACAGCAGCTATAAATTTCACAATTTATGGTAAAAGAATAATAAAAAATTGAAAATAGTAAGATAGTAAGGTCAATCAATCAAAGGGTTTCTGCCGTCTGTGCATGAGTACTGTAGTTGTTGTGGACTGCATTCACAGATACTACGTATCAATTTCCCATGTGGTCTCTCTTGCCCCTATACTACACTACGCTCTACTAAACTTTATCTACTTTCACCCATCAGGTGAAAATTTGATTTCTTACAGTACTTTTTAACCCAAAATAGAGTTAACATCAGGCATTTTTACCTACAAAATGATACTCCCTCGGCCATATTTTGAATTGAAATTGATATTGATATTGATATTGATATTGATATTGATAGTAGATTCTATATTTTAAAGTATTACAAATTAACAGTACACTTTTATAAATTAATAAGAATAATAACGTAAAATTTCTTTAAATTATTTTACATATAACACAAAAAATTGAAAAAATGTAAGAAACAAAACAGTAAAGTAAAAAATATATACAATATAAATATAATGATGAAATTTTTTAAAATGTGTATTATTTTTCTGAGAACTATTAAGACCACTGTTTATCGTTTCATTATCACTCGTTACCCGCTGACATGGAACTCGTTAAACTCATGGTGGCATAGGCACCAGTTCATGAAAGCTACTTGTTATCAGGGTTGAAAGGATCCGTTCATATACATTATAAACGATTCACAATAGTTGATTACATCGCGAGGTATTTGACCTCTATATGATACGTTTTACAAACATTGCATTCGTTTTTAAAAGACAAACTTTCTTTACATCAAAAATTGACGGCATGCATACCATTTCATATTACATCCAACTATAATTGACTTAATATTAATCTTGATGAACTCAATGACTCGAATGCAACGTCTTTCAAAGTATGTCATGAATGACTCCAGGTAATATCCTTAAAATGAGCTAATGCACAGCGGAAGATTTCTTTAATACCTGAGAATAAACATGCTTAAAAGTGTCAACCAAAAGGTTGGTGAGTTCATAGGTTTATCATATCAATCATTTCAATATATTAATAGACCACAAGATTTCCGTTTATAAATATATGTACACTCGCAAGTGTATAAAAGTATTCTATAAGTTGTAGGCACCCGGTAACAAGCCTTAACGTTCATGTTTTACCCTCTTAAGTACACCAGATCAGGTGTGTTTAATATAACCTCGAAGTACTAAAGCATCCCATAGTCAGGATGGGGTTTGTCAGGCCCAATAGATCTATCTTTAGGATTCGCGCCTACCGTACATAGACAAGTAGTTTAATGTTACCAAGCTAAGGGTATATTTCTGGTTTAAACCCACGTAGAATTAGTTTTAGTACTTGTGTCTATTTCGTAAAACATTTATAAAACAACGCATGTATTCTCAGCCCAAAAATATATATTGCAAAAGCAATTAAAAAGGGAGCAAATGAAACTCACAATACTGTATTTCGTAGCAATTATGTATATGACGGAACTGAACAAGTGCAGGGTTTGTCTCGGATTCACGAACCTATATTAAGTATATATATTTATATGTTGGTCAATATCTGTCTAACAATTTAGGTCAAGTCGTAGTGTATCGCAATCCTAATGCTCGAGACCGACATGCAAAAGTCAACAAAAGTCAACTTGACCCAAAATGACTTCCAAAATCTATACATGTTTATTATATAACTTATATATAGTCGTTTTATATATTTAAATATATTTATCAGATCTTATTATACTAAATAATACAAGTCATTTATTAATAAATAAAAATTTATATTTAAATTCATATATGATAAAAAATATACTTTTATATATCTCAAGTAATAAAAATTTATAAAATTCACTTGATATCATAAAAATATAGTGGTATGTATTATTAATGTAATTATATTACTTGTGTTAAAAATATCTTTGTACGCATATTTATTTGATTAAATAATATTGATAATAATAATAATGATACAAGTAATAAAATGATAGTTTCAATAAAAATATTAATTTTTAGTAATAAAGATAATTTTAGTAATAACATCAACTGATAACAATTATAATAATAGTTTTAATAATAATATTAAAATTAATAATAATTCAGTTGGCCATATCTTTTAATCCGTTCATCGAACCCACACGATTTCTAAATGAAAAGTTATTAATTTTTCTTTAGCTTTTTAACGACATGCATATCATATACCTTATCTCAGTAGCATATGTATCAAATTCGTGATTTATCATAAACTATTTAACGACGAAACTAAGCATACAAACATGCATAATCATATATACTCGAGCACTAGTCAGGGATACACTATGAATATAAAAAAAATAAGATATGAATGCTCACGTATCAATATTGTGATTCAATATTGCAGGAAAGTACGTAGACGCAACGAAAATGATAAACGTTAGGTTGACCTCACGAGCAATGCCCTATAACAATACCCATAACCTCCATAGCTATAACCCATAATTTCCTTAGCTCTATCCCGTTTGAAAACTTATTTTGAAATCGTCTGAATATAACTCCGTCGTAGTATTTTATGTATACTAATAATATCTTGAAATAATACTAAGTAAATATATATATGTAATTCGATTGAGAGAGTTTAGAGAAATATATTTTCAAGTTTCTATGAAATACTGAAACCTATTGAATTCTATTTATAATAGATTTTTGAATTATTAAAGTGAATTATTAAAGTATGAATTATTAAAGTGAATTATTAAAGTATGAATTATTAAAGTGTGAATTATTAAAGTGAATTATTAAAGTATGAATTATTAAAGTGAATTATTAAAGTATGAATTATTAAAGTGAATTATTCGTTACGAGTTATTAAAGTATGAATTATTGGGTAGAATGTAAGAGTCGTGTAAATAGTACATGATGACGGTATGTTCTGTGAATCATCACGTTCCATTAGAAACTCAGTATGACTTACTGTAATATAATCATATTGATCAAGTGTCATTATATTATACTAACTCATGCTTCAGTTCCCAATACTACTTCAAAAACATTCCATTTTAAATTCGAATTTTTTTTTTCTTCAGAATTTAGAAACTAACACAGTTTCTTTTTATGTTGTAACGCAGATATTGCGAATAGATATAAGATTTTGGATAAGAATAGTTGTGAAAATATCTTCAGGAATATCGAAGATATTTATAATAAAAGATACGATAATATCTTAGAATTCTTAACATAGATGGATGATGAAGAAGATTTGTCTGTGAAGGTTTAGAATAAGAAGTAAGGTGTTTGCTAACTATTTCAGTAGACTTTGAATCATTTGGATCCTTTGAAGGCAGGTTTAGTCTTTGTGATTTGTCCACAGCCTCCTTCATGGTCTGCTCAATCCGTTTTCCAGTTTCAAACCTTCTCTTTTTCTCAGCTTTACCACCATACTATTCTTTATCATCAAACTTTTGACTGTTAAAGTCGTTTACAGTTTTTGCTGCTTCATCGGCATTTTTCCAATTCCGGAGAACTAGTTCATAGTTTGGGATGTTTTTCAGAAAATTCACATTCGAAGTATGTAAGTCTAGGAGATAGACGTTATATGTATACATATAACTTTTGACGTAAAATTGTCGCGAAATTCAAAATAATGATTGCTAATTCCCAGTAGTTGGTGTGATAATTATTGTTACAGGATGTAGGTGAGTACATGATGGGGTTTTAATGAATAAGTATAGTGGCTTTTCGGAGAGGCTTAAGTCGAAGGTTAATGAAGTTTTTGATAAGTTTACTGCCAATGTGGCGAGATATGAAAGGTTCTCCGGTAACAATGATGAAGGGGTAATTGTTATAACAAGGTTTATTCGTATAAACAAATGAAGGTGATTTGTTGAAGCTATGACAAAACTGTCTATTTTGGAAAGAGATTGAAAAATTATATTTGGTAATAAATATCAAAGGATCTGACACGGATACGTGTTAAACTATAACTTTGGTTTCGAGAGCTTTTCAAGTGCATGGCAGTGGGTAATGTGTGGTTGGATCATCATCTCGCATGTCTTTAATAATTTCGAAGTGTTTGAACACATATTGTAATTGTTAATATACATATGATGTTCTAAGATTTTGAATGATACAAATATTTTTGTGAGTTCCATGAATAGAAATGAGGTTCTAGGACAGTTTTGAAGTCAAAGTATAGTTTTGAAAGATGTAGAAATATAAGAGTGATGATTTCGGTTATATCTTGAATCGAATTCTGAGATTTCAAAATCAGAATATGTAATTAGATTTTGAATGAGTATGGTTGTTTTGATTTCTATAAAAGAATGTATATTGTTGTGAAAGTAGGGAGTATAATGGATGATTTGCTGAATCAGATTTGAAGAATGTAACATATTAATTGTGAATTTATATATCTCTCGGGTATTACCTACCCGTTAAAAAAAATTCACAATTAATATTTTGTACAAAAGAATTTTATTACAGTCTTTATGGAAATATATATGTGTATATTTCTTCAGATATAATATAGATTTAATGAGTTAATATTAAATTAAACTCATTTGATTTATTGTTAAGGCTAGCATAGATAATTTCTAAACTTTAGAAATTACATAATCGTCGTAGAATGTTTTCCCAATGAAGTTATGAATCAGTACTTCATCGTTGTGGTATTCCTTGGTATCTACATGGCGTATGACGTCGATGCTCATGGGACAGATTGTGAAGTTGAGGTTTGTGATGCGGTTGTTGTTGGTGGTGGTAATGGTACTGTTGATGTTGTTGATGGTGGTACTGGTTATGCTGCTGGTGCTGCTGCTGGTGTTTGTAACCTTTGCACCATATTCTCCAAAGCCACTACCCGAGCGCGAAGCTCGTTGACTTCTTCTATTACACCGGGGTGATTGTCGGTTTGGACGAGCGGATAAATAAGATCTAGAATTTGGTGTAGTATATAATCATGACGAGATACTCTGGAAATGAGAGAGAAAATGGTGTTTCGGACAGGTTCGCCGGTAAGTGCTTCAGGTTCATTGCCAAGAGGGCAATGTGGTGGATGGAAAGGATCGCCTTCTTCTTGTCTCCAATGATTAAGGAGGCTACGAACCCATCCCCAATTCATCCAAAATAGATGATGGCTGATTGGTTGATCCATTCCAGTCACACTGCTTTCGGAGCTTGAGTGGGATTCCATTTCGGAATCCGAGGAACTTGAACTGATGACGAATTCCATTTCGTACGATTTGATAAAGGATTTTTTTGATACGAAATGATTTTCCGGCTATCGGGTGGTATTCTAACTACATAGAATATCTATATATATATAGATCAAAAGATTTCATAGATTACGGAGGAATTTACGGAATATGTCAGGCAAAGTTTACGGTAATAGATACGATAAGATATGATTTAGCAGATACGCTAAGATATGAATTTTGTCTATACCCTATTCATGCAATCAATGCAGCAAGACGTGTCTAGACTAAGAATGATAAGCAGGTAATTTCCTAAGGATGGTAAGTAGATGATTTCCGACTAAAAATGATAAACAAAACTTTTGACATGCAGACACGGTCGAAGTCCAGACTCACTAATGCATCTTAACAACTATCAGTTAGACACACTAATGCAAGACCTGGTTCGCTAAGACCACCGCTCTGATACCAACTGAAAGGATCCGTTCATATACATTATAAACGATTCACAATAGTTGATTACATCGCGAGGTATTTGACCTCTATATGATACGTTTTACAAACATTGCATTCGTTTTTAAAAGACAAACTTTCTTTACATCAAAAATTGACGGCATGCATACCATTTCATATTACATCCAACTATAATTGACTTAATATTAATCTTGATGAACTCAATGACTCGAATGCAACGTCTTTCAAAGTATGTCATGAATGACTCCAGGTAATATCCTTAAAATGAGCTAATGCACAGCGGAAGATTTCTTTAATACCTGAGAATAAACATGCTTAAAAGTGTCAACCAAAAGGTTGGTGAGTTCATAGGTTTATCATATCAATCATTTCAATATATTAATAGACCACAAGATTTCCGTTTATAAATATATGTACACTCGCAAGTGTATAAAAGTATTCTATAAGTTGTAGGCACCCGGTAACAAGCCTTAACGTTCATGTTTTACCCTCTTAAGTACACCAGATCAGGTGTGTTTAATATAACCTCGAAGTACTAAAGCATCCCATAGTCAGGATGGGGTTTGTCAGGCCCAATAGATCTATCTTTAGGATTCGCGCCTACCGTACATAGACAAGTAGTTTAATGTTACCAAGCTAAGGGTATATTTCTGGTTTAAACCCACGTAGAATTAGTTTTAGTACTTGTGTCTATTTCGTAAAACATTTATAAAACAACGCATGTATTCTCAGCCCAAAAATATATATTGCAAAAGCAATTAAAAAGGGAGCAAATGAAACTCACAATACTGTATTTCGTAGCAATTATGTATATGACGGAACTGAACAAGTGCAGGGTTTGTCTCGGATTCACGAACCTATATTAAGTATATATATTTATATGTTGGTCAATATCTGTCTAACAATTTAGGTCAAGTCGTAGTGTATCGCAATCCTAATGCTCGAGACCGACATGCAAAAGTCAACAAAAGTCAACTTGACCCAAAATGACTTCCAAAATCTATACATGTTTATTATATAACTTATATATAGTCGTTTTATATATTTAAATATATTTATCAGATCTTATTATACTAAATAATACAAGTCATTTATTAATAAATAAAAATTTATATTTAAATTCATATATGATAAAAAATATACTTTTATATATCTCAAGTAATAAAAATTTATAAAATTCACTTGATATCATAAAAATATAGTGGTATGTATTATTAATGTAATTATATTACTTGTGTTAAAAATATCTTTGTACGCATATTTATTTGATTAAATAATATTGATAATAATAATAATGATACAAGTAATAAAATGATAGTTTCAATAAAAATATTAATTTTTAGTAATAAAGATAATTTTAGTAATAACATCAACTGATAACAATTATAATAATAGTTTTAATAATAATATTAAAATTAATAATAATTCAGTTGGCCATATCTTTTAATCCGTTCATCGAACCCACACGATTTCTAAATGAAAAGTTATTAATTTTTCTTTAGCTTTTTAACGACATGCATATCATATACCTTATCTCAGTAGCATATGTATCAAATTCGTGATTTATCATAAACTATTTAACGACGAAACTAAGCATACAAACATGCATAATCATATATACTCGAGCACTAGTCAGGGATACACTATGAATATAAAAAAAATAAGATATGAATGCTCACGTATCAATATTGTGATTCAATATTGCAGGAAAGTACGTAGACGCAACGAAAATGATAAACGTTAGGTTGACCTCACGAGCAATGCCCTATAACAATACCCATAACCTCCATAGCTATAACCCATAATTTCCTTAGCTCTATCCCGTTTGAAAACTTATTTTGAAATCGTCTGAATATAACTCCGTCGTAGTATTTTATGTATACTAATAATATCTTGAAATAATACTAAGTAAATATATATATGTAATTCGATTGAGAGAGTTTAGAGAAATATATTTTCAAGTTTCTATGAAATACTGAAACCTATTGAATTCTATTTATAATAGATTTTTGAATTATTAAAGTGAATTATTAAAGTATGAATTATTAAAGTGAATTATTAAAGTATGAATTATTAAAGTGTGAATTATTAAAGTGAATTATTAAAGTATGAATTATTAAAGTGAATTATTAAAGTATGAATTATTAAAGTGAATTATTAAAGTATGAATTATTAAAGTATGAATTATTAAAGTGAATTATTAAAGTTAAAGTAAAGTAAAAGTAAAGTAAAAATAAAGTAAAGGTAAAGTTAAAGTATAGTAAAAGTATAAAACTATGTACGTATAATACGCGAATAAATATATTTAATATTAATTTAAATCGTTATATCATAAAACATTTTAGAAAAGTAGAATTATATATATTCATAATAGGTTTCAAGTTTTTAAATTACAGTCTGTTGGTGAAGCATGGGATAAAGTCCAAAGGTTTAATAAACGTGTGAAATCATCTTAATGAAAAATGTCGAGTTACTTAACTTGTCGATATCCAACATCTAAGTTATTTACACTCCACGTTCTTACTTATAGACCACTTTACCATTTTGCGAATATTGTCAAAAAGAATAGATTTCTTAAATCACAGTGGACCTCATAACATTGGCCCGTAATCATATCATAATGTATCTGATAATTCAATCATTTGATATTATCTCTTAATTCTGTCGATAAATATATCGAAACAAATATGTTCATGTAAAGTATCATATATATCAAATACTTTGTTAATGTTTTCAGTTATTATATATTATATATACATATCTATATACACATAATTGTTCGTGAATCGTCAAACACGGTCAAAGGGTAATTGATTACATGAATGTAGTTCCAAACTTTTTGAGATTCAACATTACAAATTCTGCTTATCGTGTCGGAAACATATAAAGGTTAGGTTTAAATTTGGTCGGAAATTTCCGGGTCGTCACAGTACCTACCCGTTAAAGAAATTTCGTCCCGAAATTTGATCGAGGTCGTCATGGCTAACTTTAAAAATGTTTTCATGACGAATATGAGTTGATAAATAGAGTTTTATCATCATTGAGTAATATAGATAAAACAATTTGATTACGCGAAGAGTATAAGTGAAGCTATCGCAAGAGAGTGAAATGAGTAAACGTATATTCGTTTTAACCGATGACGTAGTTATGATTGATTTCCGGAATTCATGGAATTTATAGAAAATCTTTGCAATAAGATTTGGTTCTTTGGCGATTAAGGAAATCAGGATCTTATTTGATTAAATGCGATAATCTGTCTCGATTTCTCTGTCTGATATTTTACTATAAATCTGCCCCTTCGTTTCTGTATTTCCACAGCTCACACCTTCTAGTCTTTCTCCCCAATTCATACTTTAAAGCATTCGTTAATATGCTTCATCCAGTATTGATTCTTGATATACTCTTAACTTTCATATCTGTCATTCTTCTTTTTCATCTACCACCGGAGGAAGTTATTTTCTTCTACCATTACCTTGGGGTTATTGTGTTTTTCATCCTCCCGTGTCTTTATATTGCTATACGCATTGATATACAAGGTTTGTAATTTCGGGGTTGTTATCGGGCTTTATATTCTCCATTATATTTCGGGGCTTCATGCTTTCGTTTTCTCTTCCCGACCTTAAGTCAAGCGGATAATGGTCCAGAATTTGTAGATATGATTTTTGGATGAACATAGTTAATGTTCCAAGAAGAAAATCGTAATGGCACGATCTTGACTTGGCAAATTACCAGAATATCCTAAAATATAGAGCTATCAAGATGATATGTTCTTAATATGTTTGGAAATTGGGTAGAATGTAAGAGTCGTGTAAATAGTACATGATGACGGTATGTTCTGTGAATCATCACGTTCCATTAGAAACTCAGTATGACTTACTGTAATATAATCATATTGATCAAGTGTCATTATATTATACTAACTCATGCTTCAGTTCCCAATACTACTTCAAAAACATTCCATTTTAAATTCGAATTTTTTTTTCTTCAGAATTTAGAAACTAACACAGTTTCTTTTTATGTTGTAACGCAGATATTGCGAATAGATATAAGATTTTGGATAAGAATAGTTGTGAAAATATCTTCAGGAATATCGAAGATATTTATAATAAAAGATACGATAATATCTTAGAATTCTTAACATAGATGGATGATGAAGAAGATTTGTCTGTGAAGGTTTAGAATAAGAAGTAAGGTGTTTGCTAACTATTTCAGTAGACTTTGAATCATTTGGATCCTTTGAAGGCAGGTTTAGTCTTTGTGATTTGTCCACAGCCTCCTTCATGGTCTGCTCAATCCGTTTTCCAGTTTCAAACCTTCTCTTTTTCTCAGCTTTACCACCATACTATTCTTTATCATCAAACTTTTGACTGTTAAAGTCGTTTACAGTTTTTGCTGCTTCATCGGCATTTTTCCAATTCCGGAGAACTAGTTCATAGTTTGGGATGTTTTTCAGAAAATTCACATTCGAAGTATGTAAGTCTAGGAGATAGACGTTATATGTATACATATAACTTTTGACGTAAAATTGTCGCGAAATTCAAAATAATGATTGCTAATTCCCAGTAGTTGGTGTGATAATTATTGTTACAGGATGTAGGTGAGTACATGATGGGGTTTTAATGAATAAGTATAGTGGCTTTTCGGAGAGGCTTAAGTCGAAGGTTAATGAAGTTTTTGATAAGTTTACTGCCAATGTGGCGAGATATGAAAGGTTCTCCGGTAACAATGATGAAGGGGTAATTGTTATAATAAGGTTTATTCGTATAAACAAATGAAGGTGATTTGTTGAAGCTATGACAAAACTGTCTATTTTGGAAAGAGATTGAAAAATTATATTTGGTAATAAATATCAAAGGATCTGACACGGATACGTGTTAAACTATAACTTTGGTTTCGAGAGCTTTTCAAGTGCATGGCAGTGGGTAATGTGTGGTTGGATCATCATCTCGCATGTCTTTAATAATTTCGAAGTGTTTGAACACATATTGTAATTGTTAATATACATATGATGTTCTAAGATTTTGAATGATACAAATATTTTTGTGAGTTCCATGAATAGAAATGAGGTTCTAGGACAGTTTTGAAGTCAAAGTATAGTTTTGAAAGATGTAGAAATATAAGAGTGATGATTTCGGTTATATCTTGAATCGAATTCTGAGATTTCAAAATCAGAATATGTAATTAGATTTTGAATGAGTATGGTTGTTTTGATTTCTATAAAAGAATGTATATTGTTGTGAAAGTAGGGAGTATAATGGATGATTTGCTGAATCAGATTTGAAGAATGTAACATATTAATTGTGAATTTATATATCTCTCGGGTATTACCTACCCGTTAAAAAAAATTCACAATTAATATTTTGTACAAAAGAATTTTATTACAGTCTTTATGGAAATATATATGTGTATATTTCTTCAGATATAATATAGATTTAATGAGTTAATATTAAATTAAACTCATTTGATTTATTGTTAAGGCTAGCATAGATAATTTCTAAACTTTAAAAATTACATAATCGTCGTAGAATGTTTTCCCAATGAAGTTATGAATCAGTACTTCATCGTTGTGGTATTCCTTGGTATCTACATGGCGTATGACGTCGATGCTCATGGGACAGATTGTGAAGTTGAGGTTTGTGATGCGGTTGTTGTTGGTGGTGGTAATGGTACTGTTGATGTTGTTGATGGTGGTACTGGTTATGCTGCTGGTGCTGCTGCTGGTGTTTGTAACCTTTGCACCATATTCTCCAAAGCCACTACCCGAGCGCGAAGCTCGTTGACTTCTTCTATTACACCGGGGTGATTGTCGGTTTGGACGAGCGGATAAATAAGATCTAGAATTTGGTGTAGTATATAATCATGACGAGATACTCTGGAAATGAGAGAGAAAATGGTGTTTCGGACAGGTTCGCCGGTAAGTGCTTCAGGTTCATTGCCAAGAGGGCAATGTGGTGGATGGAAAGGATCGCCTTCTTCTTGTCTCCAATGATTAAGGAGGCTACGAACCCATCCCCAATTCATCCAAAATAGATGATGGCTGATTGGTTGATCCATTCCAGTCACACTGCTTTCGGAGCTTGAGTGGGATTCCATTTCGGAATCCGAGGAACTTGAACTGATGACGAATTCCATTTCGTACGATTTGATAAAGGATTTTTTTGATACGAAATGATTTTCCGGCTATCGGGTGGTATTCTAACTACATAGAATATCTATATATATATAGATCAAAAGATTTCATAGATTACGGAGGAATTTACGGAATATGTCAGGCAAAGTTTACGGTAATAGATACGATAAGATATGATTTAGCAGATACGCTAAGATATGAATTTTGTCTATACCCTATTCATGCAATCAATGCAGCAAGACGTGTCTAGACTAAGAATGATAAGCAGGTAATTTCCTAAGGATGGTAAGTAGATGATTTCCGACTAAAAATGATAAACAAAACTTTTGACATGCAGACACGGTCGAAGTCCAGACTCACTAATGCATCTTAACAACTATCAGTTAGACACACTAATGCAAGACCTGGTTCGCTAAGACCACCGCTCTGATACCAACTGAAAGGATCCGTTCATATACATTATAAACGATTCACAATAGTTGATTACATCGCGAGGTATTTGACCTCTATATGATACGTTTTACAAACATTGCATTCGTTTTTAAAAGACAAACTTTCTTTACATCAAAAATTGACGGCATGCATACCATTTCATATTACATCCAACTATAATTGACTTAATATTAATCTTGATGAACTCAATGACTCGAATGCAACGTCTTTCAAAGTATGTCATGAATGACTCCAGGTAATATCCTTAAAATGAGCTAATGCACAGCGGAAGATTTCTTTAATACCTGAGAATAAACATGCTTAAAAGTGTCAACCAAAAGGTTGGTGAGTTCATAGGTTTATCATATCAATCATTTCAATATATTAATAGACCACAAGATTTCCGTTTATAAATATATGTACACTCGCAAGTGTATAAAAGTATTCTATAAGTTGTAGGCACCCGGTAACAAGCCTTAACGTTCATGTTTTACCCTCTTAAGTACACCAGATCAGTTGTGTTTAATATAACCTCGAAGTACTAAAGCATCCCATAGTCAGGATGGGGTTTGTCAGGCCCAATAGATCTATCTTTAGGATTCGCGCCTACCGTACATAGACAAGTAGTTTAATGTTACCAAGCTAAGGGTATATTTCTGGTTTAAACCCACGTAGAATTAGTTTTAGTACTTGTGTCTATTTCGTAAAACATTTATAAAACAACGCATGTATTCTCAGCCCAAAAATATATATTGCAAAAGCAATTAAAAAGGGAGCAAATGAAACTCACAATACTGTATTTCGTAGCAATTATGTATATGACGGAACTGAACAAGTGCAGGGTTTGTCTCGGATTCACGAACCTATATTAAGTATATATATTTATATGTTGGTCAATATCTGTCTAACAATTTAGGTCAAGTCGTAGTGTATCGCAATCCTAATGCTCGAGACCGACATGCAAAAGTCAACAAAAGTCAACTTGACCCAAAATGACTTCCAAAATCTATACATGTTTATTATATAACTTATATATAGTCGTTTTATATATTTAAATATATTTATCAGATCTTATTATACTAAATAATACAAGTCATTTATTAATAAATAAAAATTTATATTTAAATTCATATATGATAAAAAAATATACTTTTATATATCTCAAGTAATAAAAATTTATAAAATTCACTTGATATCATAAAAATATAGTGGTATGTATTATTAATGTAATTATATTACTTGTGTTAAAAATATCTTTGTACGCATATTTATTTGATTAAATAATATTGATAATAATAATAATGATACAAGTAATAAAATGATAGTTTCAATAAAAATATTAATTTTTAGTAATAAAGATAATTTTAGTAATAACATCAACTGATAACAATTATAATAATAGTTTTAATAATAATATTAAAATTAATAATAATTCAGTTGGCCATATCTTTTAATCCGTTCATCGAACCCACACGATTTCTAAATGAAAAGTTATTAATTTTTCTTTAGCTTTTTAACGACATGCATATCATATACCTTATCTCAGTAGCATATGTATCAAATTCGTGATTTATCATATACTATTTAACGACGAAACTAAGCATACAAACATGCATAATCATATATACTCGAGCACTAGTCAGGGATACACTATGAATATAAAAAAAATAAGATATGAATGCTCACGTATCAATATTGTGATTCAATATTTCAGGAAAGTACGTAGACGCAACGAAAATGATAAACGTTAGGTTGACCTCACGAGCAATGCCCTATAACAATACCCATAACCTCCATAGCTATAACCCATAATTTCCTTAGCTCTATCCCGTTTGAAAACTTATTTTGAAATCGTCTGAATATAACTCCGTCGTAGTATTTTATGTATACTAATAATATCTTGAAATAATACTAAGTAAATATATATATGTAATTCGATTGAGAGAGTTTAGAGAAATATATTTTCAAGTTTCTATGAAATACTGAAACCTATTGAATTCTATTTATAATAGATTTTTGAATTATTAAAGTGAATTATTAAAGTATGAATTATTAAAGTGAATTATTAAAGTATGAATTATTAAAGTGTGAATTATTAAAGTGAATTATTAAAGTATGAATTATTAAAGTGAATTATTAAAGTATGAATTATTAAAGTGAATTATTAAAGTATGAATTATTAAAGTATGAATTATTAAAGTGAATTATTAAAGTTAAAGTAAAGTAAAAGTAAAGTAAAAGTAAAGTAAAGGTAAAGTTAAAGTATAGTAAAAGTATAAAACTATGTACGTATAATACGCGAATAAATATATTTAATATTAATTTAAATCGTTATATCATAAAACATTTTAGAAAAGTAGAATTATATATATTCATAATAGGTTTCAAGTTTTTAAATTACAGTCTGTTGGTGAAGCATGGGATAAAGTCCAAAGGTTTAATAAACGTGTGAAATCATCTTAATGAAAAATGTCGAGTTACTTAACTTGTCGATATCCAACATCTAAGTTATTTACACTCCACGTTCTTACTTATAGATCACTTTACCATTTTGCGAATATTGTCAAAAAGAATAGATTTCTTAAATCACAGTGGACCTCATAACATTGGCCCGTAATCATATCATAATGTATCTGATAATTCAATCATTTGATATTATCTCTTAATTCTGTCGATAAATATATCGAAACAAATACGTTCATGTAAAGTATCATATATATCAAATACTTTGTTAATGTTTTCAGTTATTATATATTATATATACATATCTATATACACATAATTGTTCGTGAATCGTCAAACACGGTCAAAGGGTAATTGATTACATGAATGTAGTTCCAAACTTTTTGAGATTCAACATTACAAATTCTGCTTATCGTGTCGGAAACATATAAAGGTTAGGTTTAAATTTGGTCGGAAATTTCCGGGTCGTCACAAGGGTTCACCATTGATTTGGCGAGATGTTATGCATGTGAGGACCATATGTTGCAGATCATTCTACCGTTGAATACATTCAACAAGTATAATTAAAAATGTTTTGTCATAATCAAGAGGGAAACACTTTCTTCGAATTTTTTTTCCAACGTCAAGAGCACATGAAAATATGAACATTTAAAACAGACACTTTGTGATGAATGTTATTATTTTGGCGGGAAAATTCTCGAAGAAAAAACTGATAACATGCATCATGCTTAATGTTATTCCTGAATTTTATTCTTCGAACTTTTTTTCCCATCATATGTGAAGTTTTTTTCATGATTTAGCCCGATTTAGAGTTTAAACCCTAAACCCTAAGACCTAAACCCTAAACCCTAAACACTAAACTTTAAACCGTTCTTGTTAAAAATTCAATTTAAACCCTAAACCCTAATTTCTAAACCCTAAAAGCCAAACCCTAATTTTTAACCCATAATTTCTAAACCCTAATTTCTAAATCCTAATTTTTAAACCCTTAAAAAACTCAGAAGCAAAACATTTATTTTAATGAATGTTTTCATTTTCTTCTTCGAGCGTTTTCTCGTCAAAATAATAACATTTATTACGAAGTGTATTTTTAAATGTTCATATGTTCATGTGAGCTTAATGCTTGAAATTTTTTTTCAAAAAAAGAACTAAAAAAATTACACTTTGAAATACACATTCAAACTTTATTCTACAACATAAATAAACCGACTTCTTTTTTTATCTCACTTCTTAATCTTAATTTCTATTTAATATGGAAGGCGAAAGCGAATACGATTATAATATGAAATTTCTTAACGATGTTATAGCGGTAAATTCAGATTAGTTACTCATGAAACTTGTAAGTTTGGAAATAGTGATGAAGACGTAAAACCGGAGGGTTCTATAAAGCGATGGATTTTACTGAGGCATTAAAATAGTGATCGTAAAGAAACGGCCAAATGATTATAGGATGACCATATTTCAGAGTCTCCAATTTTTCCAGCGGATGACTTTAGATGACGATACCGAATGAGCCGACCTCTATTCTTTCCTATATGTAATTATATATTATCTTACTCTTTGGAACCACCTCACAGAGTATTTTTTTTCCCATCAAAGACATGATGCTACCCGGAAATCTAGCTTTAATATTTTTTAAAACTGTACATCTGTCAAACGTCATTTGGCGTATGGTTGTGCACCCGAACCTTTTGATGAATACTTACATATGAGACAACAAACGCCATATGATTGTTTGGATAATTATTGTAAATGTACTTTTCATCTATTATCATATGAGCATATGCGAAAACCAAAACTACTGTGATATCCAACGTTTTCATCACGCACATGATGTGTTGCATGGTTTATCGGGAATGCCCGATAGTATCGGTTATTTACACTGGGCATGAAAAAATTGTCTGATAGCATGAAAAGGGCAATATACAAGTGGTGACCATGGACACCCAACCATAATGCTTGAAGCTGTCGCATCATATGATATGTAGATTTGGTACGCTTATTTTCGTCCGATTGGTTCAAACAACGACATAAACGTATTAAATCAATCGGATTTGTTCAATGAATTACTAGAAGATACAACTCCAATTGTATTATTCATTGTTAACATTGTCACATACACCAAATGTTATTACCTCGCAGATGTGATTTATCTTGAATGGACAACACTTGTTAGGTCGTTTAAATGTCAAGTTGAGCCAAAGAATATGAATTTTAAAAGGTTTCAAGAAGCTGCAAAAAAAGACATGAAACGTGTGTTTGTTGTCCTCCAAGGTTGTTGGGACATCCTTAAAAGTCATTCACGGGCATTTAATGTAAACAAGATACATAGAATTATGTTTTAATGTGTTATACTACAAAATATGATTACCGAGGACAACAAACACAATATATGTAGTTTGGAAGAAGATTATCTTGAAAATGGTCGCAACCGACCACAATTTTCGTAGAGGGAGAGCAGCGGCGGAACTTGAACTCGAATACTGGTGGGGCGGGTGTAAAAATTTTCTAAATCTTTCATATTCAGCAGGGACGAACACTAAAAAAACCTTATTTTTTAGTAAATTTTTTTTTTAGTGCAAAATTTTTTGTTCCGTAAAATTCATGGTGGACTGATACCCACCTTGGGTTACTCTATGTTCCGCCTCTGAGGGAGACGGTTAAAACACGTGAACGTATGGCCAAAGAGTTGCGTGATCGGGTCGTTCATCATTCACTATAAAGCGATCTTTAGACACTAGCGAATAATATCCGTGCTCGAAATGCATAATTTAGTACTATTTATTTTATATTATTATTGTATCGTTTTAATTATATGTATTATATATATATACATATATATATATATATATATATATATATATATATATATATATATATATATATATATATATATATATATATATATATATATATATATATATATATATATATTAAATTGTAACTGAATTTGTGTTATTGATAAAAAGTGTGTGTCAAAGCTATAATTATATTTATTATTATTATTACTCCCTCTCTCCCATATTAATAGTTTTGTTTTGAGTTTAGAAATTTTTTGTTTCCAATTTTGACTTCAAATTGTTTTTTGTATGTTATATAATACTTGATGAATGTTATACTGTGACGATCGCTCCAAATTCATATGGACGAACACGTCATTCATCGATTTCATTGCGAGGTATTTGACCTCTATATGATACGTTTTGTAAACATTGCATTCTTTTGAAAAGGCACACCATAAATGAATATTTAAATCAAAGGTTTTCGACATCTGATGATTTCTACATATAGACAATCATCGTAAATAATAGTTTACAATAGTACTTCCGTTGACAATGCAGTCAAAATAAGATACATGGTGATGATTTGGTGAATGCAACGTTTCCTTGTAAGATATGCCATGTAAGACTCCATGCACATAGTTTGTATAACATATAAGCAAACAGCGGAAGACTTCTAGGGAACCTGAGAATAAACATGCTAACAAGTGTCAACACAAAGGTTGGTGAGTTCATAGTTTTAGTGTTTCGCATAATCTGTATATAAAGGTGGATCACAAGATTTCAGTTGTTTCATCCAGAAATGTTTATCAAAATATTCTACGAAATTGAGCACCCTGGTAACTAAACTTTAACGTTATAATAAGTACCACTGTTTTAACATACATGCAACCAACATGTACAATAAACGCAAACCAACGTGTACTAAACTCAAATAGCATACGTCTGTTTAATAGTTCATGCTAGGGTTTCTAAACCTGGAACAGACGGGGATGTCAAGCCCTATGGATCCATATACAACTACTCGCGCCCACCAGTTCTTTTAACCAGCAGTTACTAGTTACCAAAGCTAAGGGATTTTCGGTTCAAACTCAGTGTAGAATTAAGTATGTACTTGTATCCATTGCGTTTAAAATAAAGTGCATGTATTCTCAGCTCAAAAATATATATTGCAAAAGCATTTAAAAAGGGAACAAATGAAACTCACCTTAGCAGCATATAAAGTTGTTCATCGTAATGTGACCGAAACTCGGATTATCAAATAATCGTAGATCTCAATCTAGAGAACATATGTTGGTCAATAAATGTCTATCAAGCTAGGTCTGGTCATAGTGTATCACAACCCTAATGCTCGAGATCGACATACAAAAGTTTATCAAAAGTCATTTCAAAAAGTCATTCTGACTTTAGTTCAACAAAATGAGACATGCCTTATATAAGGATTCATTTACTCGGTTGGTAATATTTAAAAATCCATTTTATCAATCTCGTAAACAAGTTGTTTAAATCTTAATTGTAGATTCAAAAGCAATTTCAATTAACGTCAATCATAATTCAGTTGCTTATATCTTTTAATCCGTTCATCGAAACTATTCGATATCTAAATGAAAAGTTATTGATTTTTCGCTAGCTTTCCAAAAACATATATATCATATACCTTTTACCAGTAATATATGTATTTAATTCGTGATTCATTATAAACTGTTTAGCGACGAAATTTAGCATACAAGCATGTATAAATATATATATACTCGAGCACTAGACATGGATACACAATTATTATATAAAAGATAAAATATAAGTACTTACATATCAATATTGAGATTCAATATTGTAGGAAAGTACGTAGACGTAACGGAGATGATAAATACTAGGTTTAATTCATAAATATATCCCCGAATATTACCCATAACCTCCTTGGCAATAACCCATAGTTTTCCTTAGTTATAATCGGTTTGTAACCCGAATTAAAATACCCGTGTATCACTTGTTACAGTACCATACTACTAATTTAAAATTTAAGCTAGAAAATATTCAGAGTGATTTATTTATGTGAGTGTGTGCGTGTTTTTAAGTTCCTAATCACAAGTACTTCGTTCATATATATATATATATATATATATATATGTAAAATAATAATATAATAATATAATATATAATATAATAATAAACTGTGCCTAATTTAAGAAAAAGGTAAGCCGCCATCACTTTTTATGTCGACAAACTTTTTATGTCGACAAACATTACGCATTTCGCGTATATAGGTATGTGGTCCGCGTATGGTGTCTTCACGAAAGTTGTAGATTTTTGAGTTACTGACGTCTGGACACTGGAATCACTCTTTTTCGAGTCAGTATGATTTAGTTATGATTTTTCTCGTGCAAGTGCGCAGGTTTAGTGATTTCCATCATTTTAACTTGAAATCTTGAGATGAAATGTTGTAGTCTTTTAGTGCTCATTAGAAACCTTTATTTTATCTTTATTTTCATTTTCATATCATTGAAAATCCATAAAAACATTTTAACAATCAAATTCTATTATATCAAAAAACGTGTCCATACTAAATCGAATAACTATAATTTAGTTTTCCAGAATTAGCTATATTCAAAATCATTCTTTAAAAGGTTTCATCTATGTCGTAAAACGTTTTCAATATTAAGAAAACTAAATAATTAACTTTATCAAGAGACACGAGACAATCATTTTGTTGAAAGTTAGGCTCTACTAACCTTTGTCCAGTAATCGTTAATTGACATATTTGTTCTTACTTGTAGGTCACTTTACCATTTATTCCGAATATCGTTAAAAAGGAAAGGTTTCCTAAATCAAAGTGGACCTCTCAATAGAGACTCACGATCATACAATGTATCTGATAAATCAATCATTTGATATTATCTTTTAATTCCGTTGATAATTATATTAAACCTATATCGAAACAAATATGTTCTTGTAAAGTATTATACGTCTAATACTTTGTTAACATTTTCAAGTTATAATATATACACATATACATATATAATCATGTCCGTTCATATAATGGTTCGTGAATAATTGGAATTTGGTCGAGGTTAAATGAATGTATGAACATAGTTTAAAATTCTTGAGATTCAACTTAACAAACTTTGCTTATCGTGTCAGAATAATATAAAGATTAAAGTTTAAATTTGGTCAGAAATTTCCGGGTCATCACAGTACCTCCCCGTTAAAGAAATTTCGTCCCGAAATTTGAGTGAGTTCATCATGGCTAACAATAAAAATGTTTTCATGACGAATATGTGTTGATAAATATAATTTTTATCACCGTTGAATAATATGGATAAAACAATCCAATTACTCGAAGCGTATGAGGGAAGTTATCGTAATAGAGTGAAATGAGGAAATAGAGATTCGTTTTTAACTCTTGACTTAGTAACGATTGATTTTCGGAATTTAATGAATATAAAATCTTCATAATCTAAATAAGATTTGATTCTTCAGAATTTAAGGAAATTAAGATCTTTAATTAAATGAGGTCACCTGCCTCGATTGCTCTGTCTGTTATTTCGCTTATAAATTAGCCCATTTCGTCTCATTATTTTCACCACTCCTACATTTTCTTCCTCATTTCATACTTCTAAAAGATTGTGAAATGCTTCATCCAGTTCTGATTCTTGATATACTCCTAATTTTCATATCTGTCATTCTTCTTTTTCATCTACCTCCAGAGGAAGTTACTTTCTTCTACCATTACCTTGGGGTTATAGTGTTTTTCATTCTCCCGTGTCTTTATATTGCTATACGCATTGATATACACGGTTTGTAAAT
Source organism: Rutidosis leptorrhynchoides (assembly GCF_046630445.1). Taxonomy (NCBI): domain Eukaryota; kingdom Viridiplantae; phylum Streptophyta; class Magnoliopsida; order Asterales; family Asteraceae; genus Rutidosis; species Rutidosis leptorrhynchoides. The sequence continues at coordinate 394,995,877 of NC_092334.1, forward strand.
TTCGGGGTTGTTATCGGGCCTATATTCTCCTTTATATTTCGGAGCTCCATGCTTTCGATTTCTCTTCCCGACCTTAAGTCAAGCGGATAATGGTCCAGAATTTGTAGGTATGAATTTCGGATGAACATAATTAATGTTCTAAGAAAGAAATTGTAATGGCACGATCTTGATTTGTCAAATTACTAGAATATCTGGAAAAGACCGAATCATCAAGAAATATATTTTCTTGATATATTTAGAGATTATATAGAATGAAAGAGTTATGTAACATGGTTCATGATGAGGGTGTGCTCTGTGAACCTTTATCACGTTCCATTAGAAACTCAGCATGACTTACTGTAATATAATCACGTTGATCGAGTGTCATTATATTATACTAACTCATGCTTCAATTCTCAACATTACTTCAAACATCCATTTTTCGAATTTTTTTTTCAGAATTTTAGAAACTAAAATAGTTTCTTTTATGTTATAACACAGATAGCGCGAAGATATGAATGATTTCAAATAAGAATGGTTATGAAAATATCTTCAGAAATATCGAGGATATTTATAATGAAAGATATGATAATATCTTAGAATTTCTAATATCAACGGATGGTGAAGAAGATTTGTCTGTGAAGGTTTAGAGTCAAGAGAAAGGTATTCGTTAATGACTTCAGCAGACACTGAATCATTTGGATTCTTTGAAGGCACGTTTAGTTTTTGTGATTTGTCCACAGCCTTCTTCATAGTTTGCTCAATCCATTTTCTAGTTCCAAACCTTCTCTTTTTCTGTGCTTTTCCAACACACTAGTCTTTATCATCCAACTTTCGACTGTTAAGGTCGTTTATAGTTTTTGCTGCTTCATTAGCATTTCGAGAACTAGTTCGCAGTTCAGGGTGTTTTTCAGAAACTTCACATTCGAAGTATGTAAGTCCAGGAGGTAGACGTTATATGTACACATTTAACTATTGAAATGTCCCGTTCATATTGATTATAAACGTTCCATATTAATTGATTTCGTCGTGAGGTTTTGACCTCTATATGAGACATTTTTCAAAGACTGCATTCATTTTTAAAATAAACATAACCCTTATTTTATCGATAAAGGTTTAAAAGCAGTACGTAGATTATCAAATAATGATAATCTAAAATATACCGTTTACACACGACCATTACATAATGTTTTACAATAAGAATATATTACATCAAAAATAAGTTTCTTGAATGCAGTTTTTACATAATATCATACAAGCATGGACTCCAAATCTTGTCCTTATTTAGCTATGCAACAGCGGAAGCTCTTAATAATCACCTGAGAATAAACATGCTTAAAACGTTAACAAAAATGTTGGTGAGTTATAGGTTTAACCTATATAATATCAAATCATAATAATAGACCACAAGATTTCATATTTCAACAAACATCCCATACATAGAGATAAAAATCATTCATATGGTGAACACCTGGTAACCGACATTAACAAGATGCATATATAAGAATATCCCCATCATTCCGGGACACCCTTCGGATATGATATAAATTTCGAAGTACTAAAGCATCCGGTACTTTGGATGGGGTTTGTTAGGCCCAATAGATCTATCTTTAGGATTCACGTCAATTAGGGTGTCTGTTCCCTAATTCTTAGATTACCAGACTTAATAAAAAGGGGCATATTCGATTTCGATAATTCAACCATAGAATGTAGTTTCACGTACTTGTGTCTGTTTTGTAAATCATTTATAAAACCTGCATGTATTCTCATCCCAAAAATATTAGATTTTAAAAGTGGGACTATAACTCACTTTTACAGATTTTTACTTTGTCGGGAAGTAAGACTTGGCCACTGGTCGATTCACGAACCTATAACAAATATGTACATATATATCAAAGTATGTTCAAAATATATTTACAACATTTTTAATACGTTTTACTGTTTTAAGTTTATTAAGTCAGCTGTCCTTGTTAGTAACCTACAACTAGTTGTCCATAATTAGATGTACAGAAATAAATCGATATATATTATCTTGAATCAATCCACGACCCAGTGTATACACGTCTCAGGCTAGATCACAACTTAAACAATATATATTTTTGGAATCAACCTCAACCCAGTATAGCTAACTCCAACATTACTGCATATAGAGTGTCTATGGTTGTTCCAAATAATATATATAGATGGGTCGATATGATATGTCAAAACATTTGCATACGTGTCTATGGTATCCCAAGATTACATAATATATTAGAATACATGTATAATACAAAATAAGTTAGCTAGGATATGATTGATATAGATTTGTTACCAATTTTCACGTAGTTACAACAAGCAAAAATAACCAATCTTGTTTTACCCATAACTTCTTCATTTTAAATCCGTTTTGAGTGAATCAAATTGCTATGGTTTCATATTGAACTTAACTTTATGAATCTATACAGAAAAAGTATAAGTTTATAGTCAAAATTACAGGTTACAAGTCATTTTTGTAAAGGTAGTCATTTCAGTAGAAAGAACGACGTCTAGATGACCATTTTGGAAAACATACTTCCACTTTGAGTTTAACCATGATTTTTGGATATAGTTTCATGTTTATAAGAAAAATAATTATCCCATAAGAACAACTTTTAAATCAAAGTTTATCATAGTTTTTAATTATCCAAACCAAAACAGCCCCTGGTTTCACTACGACGGCGTATATCCGATTTTATGGTGTTCATCGTGTTTCCAGGTTTTAAATCATTAAGTTAGCATATCATATAGATATATAACAAGTGATTAGTTGATTTTAAAAGTAAAGTTAGAAAGATTAACTTTTGTTTGCGAACAAGTTTAGAATTAACTAAACTATGTTCTAGTGATTACAAGTTTAAACCTTCGAATAAGATAGCTTTATATGTATGAATCGAATGATGTTATGAACATCATTACTACCTCAAGTTTTCTGGATAAAACCATTGGAAATGATAAATATGGATCTAGCTTCAAAGGATCCTTGGATGGCTTGAAAGTTCTTGAAACAGAATCATGACACGAAAACAGTTCAAGTAAGATTTTCACTCGAAATAAGATTGTTATAGTTGCAGAAATTGAATCAAAGTTTGAATATGAATATTACCTTGAATTAGAAAGATAACCTACTGTAAATAACAAAAGTTCCTTGATCTTAGATGATTACTTGGAATGGATTAGAAAGCTTGGAAGTAGACTTGCAAACTTGGAAGTATTCTTGATTTTTATGAAACTATACTTATGGAATTTATGAAGAACACTTAGAACTTGAAGATAGAACTTGAGAGAGATCACTTAGATGAAGAAAATTGAAGAATGAAAGTATTTGTAGGTGTTTTTGGTCGTTGGTATATGGATTAGATATAAAGGATGTGTAATTTTGTTTTCATGTAAATAAGTCATGAATGATTACTCATATTTTTGTAATTTTATAAGATATTTCATGCTAGTTGCCAAATGATGGTTCCCACATGTGTTATTTGACTCACATGGGCTGCTAAGAGCTGATCATTGGAGTGTATATACCAATATTACATACATCTAAAAGCTGTGTATTGTACGAGTACGAATACGGGTGCATACGAGTAGAATTGTTGATGAAACTGAACGAGGATGTAATTGTAAGCATTTTTGTTAAGTAGAAGTATTTTGATAAGTGTCTTGAAGTCTTTCAAAAGTGTATGAATACATATTAAAACACTACATGTATATACATTTTAACTGAGTCGTTAAGTCATCGTTAGTCGTTACATGTAAATGTTGTTTTGAAACCTTTAGGTTAACGATCTTGTTAAATGTTGTTAACCCATTGTTTATTATATCAAATGAGATGTTAAATTGTTACATTATAATGATATTATGATATATAATATATCTTAGTATGATATATATACAGTTAAATGTCGTTACAACGATAATCGTTACATGTATGTCTCGTTTCGAAATCATTAAGTTAGTAGTCTTATTTTTACATATGTAGTTCATTGTTAATACACTTAGTGATATATTTACTTATCATTTAACATAATTAACCAAGTGTGTCAATATCTTAATATGATTCATATGTACCTAGTAAGACGTTGTTATAACGATAATCGTTATATATATATATATATATATATATATATATATATATATATATATATATATATATATATATATATATATATATATATATATATATATATATATATATATCGTTTTCTAGTTTCTTAATTTAATAGTCTCATTTTTATGTATATAACTCATTGTTAAAATACCTAATGAGATACTTACTTATAATAAAATCATGTTAACTATATATATATAACCATATATATGTCATCGTATCGTTTTTACAAGTTTTAACGTTCGTGAATCACCGGTCAACTTGGGTGGTCAATTGTCTATATGAAACCTATTTCAATTAATCAAGTCTTAACAAGTTTGATTGCTTAACATGTTGGAAATACTTAATCATGTAAATATCAATTTTATTTAATATATATAAACATGGAAAAGTTCGGGTCACTACAACTGTTGGCGTAGACGTGCTGCAAGATTCAAAATACTGATTGCTAATTCCCGGTAGTTGGTATGACAATTATTGTTACACGATGTGGATGAGTACATGATAGGGTTTCTATGAGTATAATGATTTTTTGAAACATCAAAGATAAATGAAGTTGTTGGTAAATTTACTGCTAATGTGGTGGAACATGAAAGGTTCCCCAGTAACAAGAATGTATATGTCAAGGTTATAATAAAGTTAATCTGAAAAGTCAAAGTTGACTGGTTGAAAGTGTGGTAAAACTGGATACTTAGAAAAGGGATCGCAATATTATTTTCAGTAATAACAATGCTAAAGGATCTTTCGCATTTTTGAAGTCAAAGTATAGCTTTGAAAGATGTAGAGATCTAAGAATGATGTCACCCGTTAAATCTTGACTTAGATTCTGATCCGTCAATATCAGAGTATGTAATCGAATTTGTATGAAAACGATTGTATATCGTTGTGAGCATTGTTAAAAATTTTTGAATCAAAGTTGAAGAATGTACAGTGTAACATATTAATTGTGAACTTATATATTTCTCGGGTATTACCTACCCGTTAAAGATTTCACAATTAATACTTTGTATAAAATAATTTTTATTACAGTCTTTATGAAAATATATGTATGTATATTTCTTCAGATGTAATACGTATTTAATGAGTTAATATCATATTAAGCTCATTTGATTTTCGGCTTGACTTAGAAATGATTAATCTCTAAAACATTAAAGATTACATAATCTTTGCGGAGTTTTTCACTAATGAAATCAATACTTCATTACTTATTCTTATTGATATTCCTCGGTGAAGGATGTTGGTGCTCGTGGAATTTTTGTGAACCTTACAAGGCATAGATGATGTTTTCTGGAAAGTTTCGAGTATATCGAATTAGAAAATGTAAAATCAATTATGTAATTGATTAATACACTTGGTTTATTATGAAATGGAATTCATTGGGTTGAAACAGAGATTGTAGTTAACAATGGTTAAGTTGTTAAGGAAGGATGTACATCATTGCATATTAGTAATATGAACTAACCGAGTAGTACCTACCAGTTTTGATTCACATGTAATAGCTTAGTACGAAAAGATTTATTTTGATTTCAAAATTCATATATATTAAATATACATAAAATTTCTTCAGGGAAAATGAGTTAATACTTCATCGGTTATTGTTGCTGGTATTTCTTGGTAACTACGGTGCGTATGACGTTGATGCTCGTGGGACAGATTGTGAAGTTAAGGTTTGCGATGCGGATGTTGTTAGTGGTGGTAATGGTACTGTTGGTGTTGTTTTCGGTGGTACTGTTGATGCCGGTGATGCTGCTGGTGCTTGTAACCTTTGCACCATATTCTCCAAAGCCACTACCCGAGCGCGAAGCTCGTTGACTTCTTCTACTACACTGGGAAGATTGGCGGTTTGGACGAGCGGATGAATAAGATCTAGAATTTGAGATAGTATATTATCGTGATGAGATACTCTAGAAATGAGAGAGAAAATGGTGTCTCGAACAGGTTCGCCGGTAAGTGCTTCAGGTTCTTCGCCAAGAGGGCAATGTGGTGGATGGAAGGGATCGCCTTCTTCTTGTCTCCAATAATTAATTAACTACGAACCCATCCCCAATTCATTAAGTAACTACGAACCCATCCCCAATTCATCCAGAATAGATGATGGCTAATTGGTTGATCCATTCCGGTTACACTGTCTTCGGAATTCAGGTGAATATCCATATCGGAATAGCTGTCAGAGTTTAAGGAATTTGAACTAGATACGGGATCCATCTTGTATAATTAGGGAGATGATTTTTTTTTTGATATGAATTAGATTATAGAATTTAGTTTGGTATTCTTCAATACATAATTTACATATGTATATATAATACCAAATTCCATAAATCACGGAGAAATTTTCGAAAGATGTCAGGAAAAGTTTACAGTAATAGATACGCTAAGATATGAATTTTTGTCTATACACTATTTATGCAATAAATGCAGGAAAACGTGTCTAGACTTAAGAATGATAAACAGGTAATTTCTGACAAAAAAAATGATAAGCAAAACTTTTGACATGCAGCTACGGTCGAAGTCCAGACTTACGAATGCATCCTAACAATTATCAGTTAGACACACTAATGCAAGACCTGGTTCACTAGGACCAACGCTCTGATACCAACTGTGATGATCGCTCTAAATTTATATGGACGAACACGTCATTCATCGATTTCATTGTGATGTATTTGACCTCTATATGATACGTTTTGTAAACATTGCATTCTTTTGAAAAGGCACACCATAAATGAATATTTAAATCAAAGGTTTTCGACATCTGATTATTTCTACATATAGACAATCATCGTAAATAATAGTTTACAATAGTACTTCCGTTGACAATGCAGTCAAAATAAGATACATGGTGATGATTTGGTGAATGCAACGTTTTCTTGTAAAATATGCCATGTAAGACTCCATGCACATAGTTTGTCTAACATATAAGCAAACAGCGAAAGAATTCTAGGGAACCTGAGAATAAACATGCTAACAAGTGTCAACACAAAGGTTGGTGAGTTCATAGTTTTAGTGTTTCGCATAATCTGTATATAAAGGTGGATCACAAGATTTCAGTTGTTTCATCCAGAAATGTTTATCAAAATATTCTACGAAATTGAGCACCCTGGTAACTAAACTTTAACGTTATAATAAGTACCACTGTTTTAACATACATGCAACCAACATGTACAATACACGCAAACCAACGTGTACTAAACTCAAATAGCATACGTCTGTTTAATAGTTCAGGCTAGGGTTTCTAAACCTGGAACAGACGGGGATGTCAAGCCCTATGGATCCATATACAACTACTCGCGCCCACCAGTTCTTATAACCAGTAGTTACTAGTTACCAAAGCTAAGGGATTTTCGGTTCAAACTCAGTGTAGAATTAAGTATGTACTTGTATCCATTGCGTTTAAAATAAAGTGCATGTATTCTCAGCCCAAAAATATATATTGCAAAAGCAATTAAAAAGGGAGCAAATGAAACTCACCTTAGCAGCATATAAAGTTGTTCATCGTAATGTGACCGAAACTCGGATTATCAAATAATCGTAGATCTCAACCTAGAGAACATATGTTGGTCAATAAATGTCTATCAAGCTAGGTCTGGTCATAGTGTATCACAACCCTAATGCTCGAGATCGACATACAAAAGTTTATCAAAAGTCATTTCAAAAAGTCATTCTGACTTTAGTTCAACAAAATGAGACATGCCTTATATAAGGATTCATTTACTCGGTTGGTAATATTTAAAAATCCATTTTATCAATCTCGTAAACAAGTTGTTTAAATCTTAATTGTAGATTCAAAAGCAATTTCAATTAACGTCAATCATAATTCAGTTGCTTATATCTTTTAATCCGTTCATCGAAACTATTCGATATCTAAATAAAAAGTTATTGATTTTTCGCTAGCTTTCCAAAAACATGTATATCATATACCTTTTACCCGTAATATATGTATTTAATTCGTGATTCATTATAAACTGTTTAGCGACGAAATTTAGCATACAAGCATGTATAAATATATATATACTCGAGCACTAGACATGGATACACAATTATTATATAAAAGATAAAATATAAGTACATACATATCAATATTGAGATTCAATATTGTAGGAAAGTACGTAGACGTAACGGAGATGATAAACACTAGGTTTGATTCATAAATATATCCCCGAATATTACCCATAACCTCCTTGGCAATAACCCATAGTTTTCCTTAGTTATAATCGGTTTGTAACCCGAATTAAAATACCCGTGTATCACTTGTTACAGTACCATACTACTAATTTAAAATTTAAGCTAGGAAATATACAGAGTGATTTGTTTATGTGATTGTGTGTGTGTTTTTAAGTTCCTAATCACAAGTACTTCGTTCATATATATATATATATATATATATATATATATATATATATATATATATATATATATATATATATATATATATATATATATATATATATATATATATATGTAAAATAATAATATAATATATAATATAATAATAATAAACTGTGCCTAATTTAAGAAAAAGGTAAGCCGCCATCACTTTTTATGTCGACAAACTTTTTATGTCGAAAAACATTACGAATTTCGCGTAGATAGGTACGCGGTCCGCGTATGGTGTCTTCACGAAAGTTGTAGATTTTTGAGTTACAGACGTCTGGACACCGGAATCACCCTTTTTCGAGTCAATATGATTTAGTTATGATTTTTCTCTGCAAGTGCGCAGGTTTAGTGATTTCCATCATTTTAACTTGAAATCTTGAGATGAAATGTTGTAGTCTTTTAGTGCTCATTAGAAATCTTTATTTTATCGTTATTTTCATTTTCATATCATTGAAAATCCATAAAAACATTTTAACAATCAAATTCTATTATATCGAAAAACGTGTCCATACTAAATCGAATAACTATAATTTAGTTTTCCAGAATTAGTTATATTCAAAATCATTCTTTAAAAGTTTCATCTATGTCGTAAAACGTTTTCAATATTAAGAAAACTAAATAATTAACTTTATCAAGAGACACGAGACAATCATTGTGTTGAAAGTTAAGCTCTACTAACCTTTGTCCAGTAATCGTTAATTGACATATTTGTTCTTACTTGTAGGTCGCTTTACCATTTATTCCGAATATCGTTAAAAAGGAAAGGTTTCCTAAATCAAAGTGGACCTCTCAATAGAGACTCACGATCATACAATGTATCTGATAAATTAATCATTTGATGTTATCTTTTAATTCCATTGATAATTATATTAAACTTATATCGAAACAAATACGTTCGTGTAAAGTGTTATACGTCTAATACTTTGTTAACATTTTCAAGTTATAATATATACACATATACATATATAATCATGTCCGTTCATATAATGGTTCGTGAATCATTGGAATTTGGTCGAGGTTAAATGAATGTATGAACATAGTTTAAAATTCTTGAGATTCAACTTAACAAACTTTGCTTATCGTGTCGGAATAATATAAAGATTAAAGTTTAAATTTGGTCAGAAATTTCCGGGTCATCACAGTACCTCCCTGATAGTGCTCCAAATGAACATATATTTAGGCGCAATATCCTTCCGATATGTAAAGTTTTCAGTTGCAATTGTTCTATTTTCAAGTAATATTCGTTTAAATAAATAAGTGCGAAGACAAAAGGCGAAAACGAAGATTTGAAGACAAAAACGTCCAAAAAGCTCAAATGTACAAGATACAATCCTAGTGGTTCAATTTATTGATAAGAAACGTCTAAAATGACAAGAGTACAAGTTGCGGAACGCAAAGTACAAGATATTAAATTATACGAAAGGACGTTCGGAAATCCGGAACCGGGACCTGAGCCAACTATCAACGCCCGATGCAATGGACTAAAAATTATGAGTCAACTATGCACAAGAATATAATATAATATTTAAATAATTATATAAATTATTTATATATTATATATATTTAAATAAAACGTCGACAAGCAAATGGCCAAAAATTTGTGAGCTGGATTTCGGACCTCCGCACTCGCGGAGCTCTGAAGGCTTCAACCTCCACGATCGCGGAGCACACCAGGATCAAAATTTCCTATAAATTCAACGAGCTTCTGCCGAGTTTTATACATAAAAAATAAATAATACTCCTCTGTAATAATAGTAAATATATATATATATATATAAATATATATATATATATATATATATATATATTATATAGTATAGTATAGTTTTATATTAGATTAGTTTTGAGTTATGCAAAGGTTATTTTACGGGTTTTAAAGTCGGAGCTCTGTCCGTGTAACACTACGCGATAAATAATCAATGTAAGCTATGTTCTCCTTTTTAAATTAATGTCTCGTACTTAAGTTATTATTATGCTTATTTAAGATGAAGTAATCATGATGTTGGGCTAAAATACTAAAATTGGATAATTGGACTTTGTACCATAATTGGGGTTTGGACAAAAGAAAGACACTTGTGGAAATTAGACTATGGGCTATTAATGGGCATTATATTTGTTTAACTAAATGATAGTTTGTTAATTTTAATATAAAGAATTACAATTGGACGTACCTATAAATAACCATATACACTCAATCGGACACGATGGGCGGGATATTTATATGTACGAATAATCGTTCATTTAACCGGACACCTCGATGAATTAATAGTCACTAGAATTAATAAAACAGGGGTGAAATTATGTACAAGGACACTTGGCATAATTGATAACAAAGTATTAAAACCTTGGGTTACACGCAGTCGATATCCTGGTGTAATTATTAAACAAAGTATTAAGACCTTGTTACAGTTTAAGTCCCCAATTAGTTGGAATATTTGACTTCGGGTATAAGGATAATTTGACGAGGACACTCGCATTTTATATTTATGACTGATGGATTGTTATGGACAAAAACCAGACGGACATATTAAATAATCCAGGACAAAGGATAATTAACCCATGGGAATAAACTAAAAATCAACACGTCAAACATCATGATTACGGAAGTTTAAATAAGCATAATTCCTTTATTTCATATTTAATTGCACTTTTAATTATCGCATTTTTATTTACTATCATTTTATTTATTGCACTTTTAATTATCGCACTTAAATTATCATCATTTATATTTTTCATTAGGTTTTAATTGTGACTTAAAATATAAAATCGATAAACCGGTCATTAAACGGTAAACCCCCTTTTTTTTATTATTATTATTATATATAAAAATATATATTTTGTACAAATATAGTTGTTTAAAATATAGTGTAAAATAAGTCGTCTCCCTGTGGAACGAACCGGACTTACTAAAAACTATACTACTCTACGATTAGGTACACTGCATATAGTGTTGTAGCAAAGTTTAGGTATATCCCATCTGTAAATAATTAAAACTTGTGTAATTTGTATCGCTTTTCGTATCAAAAATATATAGTATTTCACGTACACCTCGCACGACATCAAGTTTTTGGCGCCGCTGCCGGGGACTCGGCGAAACGCTATAATTTTAATATATATTTATATAAACATATTTGTATATTATTTTTAGAAAAACAATATAAAAAAAAACGTTTTGCATTCGCCGCGACTCGCGGAGTTTGTTGCCAGCTTGGATCCGTACTCGCGGAGTTTGGCCTGACACACCTGATCAACCTAATTCAGCATTAATTACGGAGTATTAATTATTATTTAAACCCTAATTACTTTATTATTATTATAATTTAGTTTATTTTTTTATTAATTAGTTATAATTAGTTATAATTAGTTTTATTAATATATAAAAATTAATACTTTTATAAAATAAATAAAAAAAATAATAATATTTTTTATAAATAAATAATTTTATCACTTTTTATATATTTTTATATTTTGTAACTTTTAAATCATTTATTCGTAATATTTAATTTTTATTGTTCGTAGCTAGTTTTAAGTTTTAGTTTTTGCCGTAGTTTATTTTTATTTCTAGATTTTTAGGCTTTGCTGTAAAAGTCCTTAAGTGCTTTTTCTTTAGATTAAAATTTAGGCGCTTTAGAATTTTGCAACGCAGTTTTTAGATTTTAGTGCCTAATTAAGTTATTGCCGTTTTGGATATAGAATTCCTTTAAGCTTTAATACCTTTAGGCGCAACTTTTTAGATATAGTTTTTAGACTTTTAAGTTTCGACATTTTTCTTTCTCATTTTTATTTTTCGACGTTTTTCGACGCGCACTCTTTTTCTTTCTTATTTCTCGACACGCTAGTTTTTAGGACTTAGAAATTTTCTCTACTTCTTCTCTAATAATTCCAAACGAAAAATTATTTTAAGCGGTTAAATTGATAGACATCCAAATTTTCTGCTTCGTAGTAATAGTTGGATTTGTTAGTGGCTGAGTTGTGAGCTTCCGATTTAAAGGGTTCTGGATCCCTGCTGCATCTATTGGCTATTCGAAACGTGGGCAAAAGCAGAAAAGTCTATTAATTTGATAACTTATATAATTTTTATTTTTATAACTAATAGGATAATTAAGTAAATGCACCACATTGTAGCTAAAATTTAGTAATAAGCGCATTATGGAAAATCTCGAGAATATTTTGGAAACTCTTTATGACATCCGAAATCAATTTAATCAATACTCTCAAACGGGTGTTGATGACAATTCGTTCGGTCAATCTTGGATCACAAATGACGAAACAATAACTGGTTGTGAAATCTGTGGAGATTATCATTCAACATGGGAATGTTATTATTATGTTCCTATGGAAAATTACGCACCCATGGAACCTGAATGGAATAATTATGAAGAATACAATTCAAATTAGGATTATTCCCAAGAATATATCCAAACTCAACAACCAGAAGATGAGGAACATTATGTGTCTGAAAATCTTTTAGACAATATGAAAATCAAACTCGAAGAACTCGATGCTCAAAATGAACAAATGAGAGAGTTTGTAAATAGGCAAGCTGAAACCCTATCAGATTACACACCTGTTGATCTGAGGAGTATTGTGCAAGAAAATTTCAGATCATCAAATTTTGATGAATTCGAGAGCTCCGAAATCACCAATTATCCCGATGATACTTTTTATTCAGTTTTACCAATTTCACAACATATCGATACATTAGCCTCTACCAACAAAATCATAAATCCATCAATGGATGAAGAAGAAGTAAGGGTGACAAATTGGTACTCTTGGGAAAACGATAACGTTGAAAATTTTATCCCCGAGACCAAAGTGGAGGAACCAATAAGGACCGTTAATGAAGAAGAATTTTCTTCAATCCAGCCACAACCTTCCAACCCAATATTCTCAATAGACGAGTCATCTACCGAAGATGAACTACGAGCTGTAATAGATAATGACACCTCGGATTTCACCCAATTGGGTAATAGAGGTGAAACCTTTGATCCTGAGAATGAACGGGAGGAAATGTTAGGAATTGTCCACCCTATAGTATGTATGTCGGTATATAACGATCCATTTGACCAAGAACCAGAAAAGAGACATATCCATTTACTAAAAGCTACACTTAAAAAAGAATTTAGTAGTGATGATAGGGTGGGTCTAAACTTTAAACCCATTGATATATTTTATACCACCCGAGATGTAAATAACTGGCTCACTATTTTAATTCGTGGAACTTATTCTACCGACTTCACATGTCGTCAGCTAAGTGTGGGGAAGTCTAACCCCACTTAACGTTAAATTAGGGGTTCGGGTTAGTGCATAACTCGTTAATAAAAATGCATGATGAGTTAGGGTAAAAGACGCATTTTCAAATATTAGTAAACAGTTCAGAACAGCAGCCGTTTTTGAAGAAAAACATGTGTGATAAAACAAGAAGAAATGAACGATGAGGTGCACCATCTATCATTCGACGAGCTTTGAAATTACAAACTGGGTATTCTTAATCACTTTTCTACACTAATCACCCTCATGAATTTATAATAATAGTCTGATTTCATGCAAATGAGGGCATTGCATGATCTCAAGTGTGGGGAAGGGTTATAAATTCTCTCGGGTTTATACTTGGTTTATTTTCTAAATTTTATGAAAATTTAAAAAATTTTCAACTAAATGAATTCAAAATCATGTTTATACATATTTATGAACAAAACTAGGTGTTAATACCGAAATTATCATTACCCTAAAAAGAGGACATAAATTGAGAAACAACTAAAACGCTTGAATTTATTTATTAAGATATAAAAAGGCTCATGAAAAAAGCCAAGTGTGGGGAGAATGTACCAAGTTATTCAATTAAAAACTATCTATCACATGTTTCTGTAAAGTTATTGCAGGTGCTTTTGTTTTGGACTAAATTAACTGTTTTACCCGATTTATTGTAATACTTTTGAAAGAATAGATGGATCTACACGATGAATCAATTCCATCATTAAAAGGAAGTAAAGTCTTCCAAAAAAGACACGCGCTTCTTGATTTAGGTCAAGAAGTTGTCGTCCAGACCAGCTGTAGGTTGACGAAAAATCTAGAAAAGTCATCTCTAAAATCAGCAGGAAATCCACGGACCTCAGCATCAAACAGGGTCGCTAAGTGGTCAGACTTATCCTAACCATGAGAGGATCTGTCTCGTAAAATGGGGAGGGCGCCGTGCAAATTAGCTTGATAAGACTAATGAATCAGACCCCCAGAAAGGATAATCTCCTTAAAGATTAAAAATCAGCTTTTAAGCCTGATATTACTCAATCCTTGAGATTGACCTTAAAGATTGAGAATTACAAACTCATGGAATTCGATGATATATAAACTCGAGCCTGAACGAGAAAATATTTTGATCAAAATTAAAACCGATTTGTTTTCTGAAAACCTATTTTCAATGCGTTCATTACCATTGAACGTAAAATCCTAGAAATTCACCTGGAATTCATTAGGTCATCTGAACCAAATCGGGTGTCAACCGTAAGAACGGTGGTTGCATAGCATGGTCGAAGACAGGACCTTGTGCCAGACCGAAAAAAAATTATAGGGTGATCTTTACTATTGCTCCTATAAAGGATAGTAATTGCATCCGACACGTTGTAGACCATGAACATCTGCATGTCATTAGACATTGCCTTAACATTTGCTTGTTCAACACTTTCCTTTACAACCGGACGGTAGTTTACCGAAAGGTAATATACGGAGCAAGTATACTGGACGTGTTGCTTTCCCAATACAAGGTTAGCAAGTGGGTGACACAAAACCATAAGTTTTGAGCTAAAATTTTCAAATCTGAAACCCACCAAACCCACAAAAACAATTTGCAAACACCGGTGAAGGGTTATTCCGGAAAACTTATCTAGGATAAAATCTAGATTTAATTTACAAAAGATCAAATGTTTTCATAAAGATCCAATTTCCTTAAGGATCTAAATTTATATAGTCATGTGGGACTGTAAACCACATCGTTACTATCGTTGTTTATACCGCCGTATCAAAATCACTGATGTATAAAGTGTGAAGGATAAAGAAGTGATTCGTGTGATTTCATTTCAAGTTCTGTATTGCTTGAGGACAAACAACGTTCAAGTGTGGGGATATTTGATAGTGCTCCAAATGAACATATATTTAGGCGCAATATCCTTCCGATATGTAAAGTTTTCAGTTGCAATTGTTCTATTTTCAAGTAATATTCGTTTAAATAAATAAGTGCGAAGACAAAAGGCGAAAACGAAGATTTGAAGACAAAAACGTCCAAAAAGCTCAAATGTACAAGATACAATCCTAGCGGTTCAATTTATTGATAAGAAACCTCTAAAAATGACAAGAGTACAAGTTGCGGAACACAAAGTACAAGATATTAAATTATACGAAAGGACGTTCGGAAATCCGAAACCGGGACCTGAGCCAACTATCAACGCCCGACGCAACGGACTAAAAATTATGAGTCAACTATGCACAAGCATATAATATAATATTTAAATAATTATATAAATTATTTATATATTATATATATTTAAATAAAACGTCGACAAGCAAATGGCCAAAAATTTGTGAGCTGGATTTCGGACCTCCGCACTCGCGGAGCTCTGAAGGCTTCAACCTCCACGATCGCGGAGCACACCAGGATCAAAATTTCCTATAAATTCAACGAGCTTCTGCCGAGTTTTATACATAAAAAATAAATAATACTCCTCTGTAATAATAATAAATATATATATATATATATATATATATATATATATATATATATATATTATATATATATAGTATAATATAGTTTTATATTAGATTAGTTTTGGTTTATGCAAAGGTTATTTTACGGATTTTAAAGTCGGAGCTCTGTCCGTGTAACACTACGCGATAAATAATCAATGTAAGCTATGTTCTCCTTTTTAAATTAATGTCTCGTACTTAAGTTATTATTATGCTTATTTAAGACGAAGTAATCATGATGTTGGGCTAAAATACTAAAATTGGGTAATTGGGCTTTATACCATAATTGGGGTTTGGACAAAAGAACGAGACTTGTGGAAATTAAAATATGGGCTATTAATGGGCTTTATATTTGTTTAACTAAATGATAGTTTGTTAATTTTAATATAAAGAATTACAATTGGACGTACCTATAAATAACTATATACACTCAATCGGACACGATGGGTGGGATATTTATATGTACGAATAATCGTTCATTTAACCAGACACGGGAATGAATTAATAGTCACTAGAATTATTAAAACAGGGGTGAAATTATGTACAAGGACACTTGGCATAATTGATAACAAAGTATTAAAACCTTGGGTTACACGCAGTCGATATCCTGGTGTAATTATTAAACAAAGTATTAAGACCTTGTTACAGTTTAAGTCCCCAATTAGTTGGAATATTTGACTTCGGGTATAAGGATAATTTGACGAGGACACTCGCATTTTATATTTATGACTGATGGATTGTTATGGACAAAAACCAGACGGACATATTAAATAATCCAGGACAAAGGATAATTAACCCATGAGAATAAACTAAAAATCAACACGTCAAACATCATGATTACGGAAGTTTAAATAAGCATAATTCCTTTATTTCATATTTAATTGCACTTTTAATTATCGCATTTTTATTTACTATCATTTTATTTATTGCACTTTTAATTATCGCACTTAAATTATCGTCATTTATATTTTTCATTAGGTTTTAATTGTGACTTAAAATATAAAATTGACAAACCGGTCATTAAACGGTAAACCCCCTTTTTTATTATTATTATATATAAAAATATATATTTTGTACAAATATAGTTGTTTAAAATATAGTGTAAAATAAGTCGTCTCCCTGTGGAACGAATCGGACTTACTAAAAACTATACTACTCTACGATTAGGTACACTGCCTATAGTGTTGTAGCAAGGTTTAGGTATATCCCATCTGTAAATAATTAAAACTTGTGTAATTTGTATCGCTTTTCGTATCAAAAATATATAGTATTTCACGTACACCTCGCACGACATCACTCCCCGTTAAAGAAATTTTGTCACGAAATTTGAGTGAGGTCGTCATGGCTAACAATAAAAATGTTTTCATGACGAATATGTGTTGATAAATAGAATTTTTATCACCGTTGAATAATATGGATAAAACAATCCAATTACTCGAAGCGTATGAGGGAAGTTATTGTAATAGAGTGAAATGAGAAAATAGAGATTCGTTTTTAACTCTTGACTTAGTAACGATTGATTTTCGGAATTTAATGAATAGAAAATCTTCATAATCTAAATAAGATTTGATTCTTCAGAATTTAAGGAAATTAAGATCTTTAATTAAATGAGGTCACCTGCCTCGATTGCTCTGTCTGTTATTTCGCTTATAAATTAGCCCCTTTCGTCTCATTATTTTCACCACTCCTACATTTTCTTCCTCATTTCATACTTCTAAAAGATTGTGAAATGCTTCATCCAGTTCTGATTCTTGATATACTCCTAACTTTCATATCTGTCATTCTTCTTTTTCATCTACCTCCAGAGGAAGTTACTTTCTTCTACCATTACCTTGGGGTTATAGTGTTTTTCATTCTCCCGTGTCTTTATATTGCTATACGCATTGATATACACGGTTTGTAAATTTCGGGGTTGTTATCGGGCCTATATTCTCCTTTATATTTAGGAGCTCCATGCTTTCGATTTCTCTTCCCTACCTTAAGTCAAGCAGATAATGGTCCAGAATTTGTAGGTATGAATTTTGGATGAACATAATTAATGTTCTAAGAAAGAAATTGTAATGGCACGATCTTGATTTGTCAAATTACCAGAATATCTGGAAAAGACCGAATCATCAAGAAATATATTTTCTTAATATATTTAGAGATTATATAGAATGAAAGAGTTATGTAACATGGTTCATGATGAGGGTGTGATCTGTGAACCTTTATCACGTTCCATTAGAAACTCAGCATGACTTACTGCAATATAATCACGTTGATCAAGTGTCATTATATTATACTAACTCATGCTTCAATTCCCAACATTACTTCAAACATCCATTTTTCGAATTTTTTTCAGAATTTTAGAAACTAAAATAGTTTCTTTTATGTTATAACACAGATAGCGTGAAGAGATGAATGATTTCAAATAAGAATGGTTATGAAAATATCTTCAGAAATGTCGAGGATATTTATAATGAAAGATATGATAATATCTTAGAATTTCTAATATCAACGGATGGTGAAGAAGATTTGTCTGTGAAGGTTAAGAGTCAAGAGAAAGGTATTCGTTAATGACTTCAGCAGACACTGAATCATTTGGATTCTTTGAAGGCACGTTTAGTTTTTGTGATTTGTCCACAGCCTTCTTCATAGTTTGCTCAATCCATTTTCCAGTTCCAAACCTTCTCTTTTTCTGTGGTTTTCCAACACACTAGTCTTTATCATCCAACTTTCGACAGTTAAGGTCGTTTATAGTTTTTGTTGCTTCATTAGCATTTCGAGAACTAGTTCACAGTTCAGGGTGTTTTTCAGAAACTTCACATTTGAAGTATGTAAGTTCAGGAGGTAGACGTTATATGTACACATATAACTGTTGGCATAGACATGCTTCAAGATTCAAAATACTGATTGCTAATTCCCGGTAGTTGGTATGACAATTATTGTTACAAGATGTGGATGAGTACATGATAGGGTTTCTATGAGTATAATGATTTTTCGAAACATCAAAGATAAATGAAGTTGTGGGTAAATTTACTGCTAATGTGGTGGAACATGAAAGGTTCCCCAGTAACAAGAATGTATATGTCAAGGTTACAAAAAAGTTAATTTGAAAAGTCGAAGTTGACTGGTTGAAAGTGTAGTAAAACTGAACACTTTGAAAAGGGATCGCAATATTATTTTCAGTAATAACAATGCTAAAGGATCTTTCGCATTTTTGAAGTCAAAGTATAGCTTTGAAAGATGTAGAGATCTAAGAATGATGTCACCAGTTAAATCTTGACTTAGATTCTGATCCGTCAATATCAGAATATGTAATCGAATTTGTATGAAAACGATTGTATATCGTTGTGAGCATTGTTAATATTTTTTGAATCAAAGTTGAAGAATGTACAGCGTAATATATTAATTGTGAACTTATATATTTCTCGGGTATTACCTACCCATTAAAGATTTCACAATTAATACTTTGTACAAAATAATTTTCATTACAGTCTTTATGAAAATATATGTATGTATATTTCTTCAGATGTAATACGAATTTAACGAGTTAATATCATATTAAGCTCATTTAATTTTCGGCTTGACTTAGAAATGATTAATCTCTAAAACATTAAAGATTACATAATCTTTGCGGAGTTTTTCACTAATGAAATCAATACTTCATTACTTATTCTTATTGATATTCCTCGGTGAAGGATGTTGGTGCTCGTGGAATTTTTGTGAACCTTACAAGGCATAGATGATGTTTTCTGGAAAGTTTCGAGTATATCGAATTTGAAAATGTAAAATCAATTATGTAATTGATTAATACACTTGGTTTATTATGAAATGGAATTCATTGGGTTGAAACAGAGATTGTAATTAACAATGGTTAAGTTGTTAAGGAAGGATGTACATCATTGCATATTAGTAATATGAACTAACTGAGTAGTACCTACAAGTTTTGATTCACATGTAATTGCTTAGTATGAAAACGATTACAGGATAGCTCTGTGAAGAGCAACTTTAGTTTCATGTTCTCCCAGACTAGCTTCGAATATTTACATTTAACGAAAAGATGTTTAACTGAATCTGGATTACTATAACACAAAGGACAGTTAAAGTTTGTTGGAAATTTAGTGTAATGGAGGGATTTAGTCTACACTTATAAATGGGTTAGGAGTCACGGAGTGTACACCCATTAAGTGATAGATTACCCGGACCCAAGTAGTTTTCCTTTAGTCACTATCAGTGTTGTAAATCTCCCGAGATCTCCCCCGAGATCTCGTTTATAGAAGGAAACCGAGATGAGATGTTCATCTCCCGAGATTTCTCGGTCAACGAGGTCAAACATAGTCAAAGCCACGATTTCTCAGATTTCTTGCTAATTTGTAAGATTTTCTTGTAAAATTCGTAATTTCTAAGATTTTCTAGCTCATTTCTCTGATATTTTTGTAAAATCTCGTGAAAACATATATAAATATACATATATTTATGTTTTTATGTATATTTTTATTAAAAATAACTATAAAGTCAATGTAAGTCAACATCCGAGATCTCCCCGAGATTATTCCGAGATGCCGAGTACTCCCTAAAATAGTCCAAACGAGATCTCCCCGAGATCCGAATTCTCCAACCTTGGTCACTATAATGACTTAGTCAGCTTTAAATTTATTAAGTATTTTCTTGCTAAGTCTTCTTAGTAAGCACAAAATGTTTTCGTGCTAGGTCTTCTTAGTCAGCACAAAATTTGATTAAGTATATTCGTGCTTGGTCTTCTTAGTAAGCACGAAAATTTGACTGAGTGTTTTCGTGCTTGGTCTTCTTCGTAAGCACGAAAAATTTGACTTAGTGTTTTCATGCTAATTTCTTAGTAAGCATGAATATGACTAAAGGATTGTGGTTAAAGCAATAATGATCTAATCATGAGTTAATATCATTATGATGAGTCTTTTAACCTTCTTGAAGATCAATGGTCATTCTGACTCTTGAGATGGAAATACTTATGAAGGATTAATTGGCCATTAATTCACATAATGTCTTCCATGTTTTGGGTGCCTATATAAGGTTAAGAAATTATTCATGAGAAGACAACAAGCAAATCACCTAATACTCTCAAGCACATGGGTTATTACTTTGTGACAAAAGTTAGAACATAATCTTTGTCTTATCCCAAAGTGATATTCGTGTAACTATGGTAAGGGTCGAATAGTTACTTTCGAAAAGTGATACCACGATTCAGATTTTACCCTACACAAAACTCTCAATCCTCTAACAATCGAAAGTAACTATTTTGATATCATGGCAGCTATGATGAAGCACATGATGACGAATTTCTCCAAACTTGATAAGTTTAAAGGAAGTGAATTTAGGAGATGGCAGAAGAAGATGCGCTTTCTCCTCACTAGCATGAGCGTGTCATATGTTCGGACTTCTACTATTCCTGAAGATCATGGTGATGAGGCTACTATTGAACAAATTAGGAAAAGGAGCAAGTGGGAGAACGATGACTATATCGCTAGAGGTTTAATCCTCAATGGTATGGCTGATTCTCTTTTTGATATCTATCATATATTAATTTTGCTAAAGAACTATGCGACATGTTGGAAACCACGTATATGTCTGAGGATGCTTCAAGTAAAAA
Organism: Rutidosis leptorrhynchoides; assembly: GCF_046630445.1. Taxonomy (NCBI): domain Eukaryota; kingdom Viridiplantae; phylum Streptophyta; class Magnoliopsida; order Asterales; family Asteraceae; genus Rutidosis; species Rutidosis leptorrhynchoides. The sequence continues at coordinate 395,017,695 of NC_092334.1, forward strand.
GTTCCTAGTGAGTAATTTTAATAATTACACAAATGGTTGATTTCAGACCGGTCATGGAACAATACTATGAGCTCATTGTTATACTTGGTCAATTCACACAACACAAGATGAACATGGACAAGTCTATTCAAGTATCATGCATCATTTACAAAGTACCATCTTCTTGGAAAGAATTTAAGCATTCTTTAAAACATAAGAAAGATGAGTTAACACTTGTTGAGTTGGGCAATTATCTACGTATTGAGGAAGACATCAGGTTGCAGGATAATGACAAGTCAAAGAACAATGAAGTTGCTGGTACGTCTGCTGTCAATATGGTGGAATATAAAAGGTTCACTGTTAATAATGACAAAAAAGGAAAAACGTAAGCATCAAAATAATTACAAAGCAGATCCAAACTAGAAGTCAAAATTGACTTGTTGGAAGTGTGGTAAATCTGGACACTTGAAGAGGGATTGCAAGGTTATTTTTGGCATTAATAATTCTAACGGATCTAGCACAAATGGTTCTGGAAATGGTTCGAACAACCAATCCCCGAAAGGTCAGAATATACTTAATAATTCAATTGAGAATTATTATATTCCGTATATATCTGAGATTTGTTTTGTGCAGGATGATGATGTTGCGTGGTGGATTGACTCGGGAGCTACTATTCATGTATGCAAGGATAGATGTTGGTTCAAGACTTACGAGTCGGTGACTGATGGATCAATTCTTCATATGGGAAATGAGTCAACAGCCTCTGTTCATGGACGTGGTTGTGTGAATTTAAGTTTTATTTATGGAAAGATTGTTTCTTTGTTTAATGTTTTGCATGTACCACAAATTATGAAAAATTTGGTTTCAAGTAGTATGCTGAATAATTGTGGTTACAAGCAAGTTATTGAATCCGACAAGTTTGTTTTATCTAAACATGGTTTATTTGTTGGATTTGGTTATTTGAGTAATGGAATGTTTTGACTAAACATTGAACATGTAAGTGTTGTTATCGCTTGTATGTCTACTGCTAGCATAAATAATTCTATTCTTTGGCATGCTAGACTAGGACATGTAAACTTTAAAAGAATGATAAAGATGATTTAATACAAGCGTTTGATATAACGAATGAAAAGTGGAAAACTTGTATGCTGACAAAAATCACTAAGAAGCAATTTCAAAATGTACATCGTGATACTGAAATTTCAGAATTAATACATAGTGATTTATGCGATTTGCATGCTACACTTACTTTAGGGAACACGAAATATTTTGTGACGTTTATTGATGATGCTTGTAGATTTTGCTATGTTCATTTATTACATACTAAGGATGAAGCATTAGATAAATTCAAAATATTTAAAACTGAAGTAGAATTTCAACAAAATGCGTTGATTAAAAGACTTAGAACACATAGGGGAGGTGAATACACTGACCAAACTTATTTCCAATCCGTTAGTATTATACTTGAGACCACAACTCCTTATACACCACAACAAAATGGTATATCTAAGAGGAAAAATATGGTCCTTAAGAAGATGGTTAATTCCATGTTATCCTATTCAGGTTTAAGTGAAGAATTTTGGGGGGAAGCTATGTTAACAACTTGTTATTTGCTTAATAGAGTTCCCAACAAAAAGAACAATATTACACCTTATGAACTTTGGAACAAAAGGAAACCTAACTTGAATTATCTTCGAGTATAGGGTTGTAGGGCTGTTGTAAGACTGTCTGATCCTAAGAAGAAAATTTTGGGTGAAAGAGGTATAGATTTCATATTTATTGGATATGTTAAACATTCCAAGGCATATAGGTTCTATGTTATAGAACCTAATGAGTTTGTTTCAATTAACTATGTGATTGATTCTAGGGATGCAATCTTTAATGAAAATCTATTTTCATCCATACCTAGGCCAAAGGATATGATTCCAAGTAACAATAAAATCAATAATGATTGTAATAATGAAGTCTCTGAAAAGGTTGATGGTCAGTCACTTAAGCTTCGGAAAAGCAAAAGAGAAAGGAAACATAAATCATTTGGACCAGATTTTCAATTATTCTTAGTTGAAGGTTCCATGGATGATATTGTAACGACCCAACTTTTTCGACTTACTTTTGTGCTTGTTACTTTCACGAAACTGCGTATATGTGCGTACTGTGTTAGATTATATTCTGGGATCTTATTTCATGTTAATTACTTTCGTTAATACCATACAACGTGCCATTAAGTACTTAGTTACTTAAGTTGATCCCCGAATGCTTTTATGACCGTTAGTGTCACTTGACGTTTAGAACGAGCTATATGTTTTGGTACACGTTTAACTTTTGTCGTAATTGGAATATTACTACTACGTAATACTAATTGTTATTTCCTAATAACAATTACTTGGGTTTTTGGTTGCTTAATTACGCTTAGTAATTTACTTATGCTCACTAGTTAGTCTTGTTTGACTTTCTACCTTGTTGGACTTTAGCCCACCCTACTCTAGCTAATGGACCATTTAATTAGCCTAATTTTAAATGGATTATGACCCATTAAGATGTAGGACAAAAACCCATTTATAAGAGCCGACATACTAGCATTTTTATTGACCATTATCACAAATGTTGCATGGGATCCTAACAATAAGCACCACCTTTAGACCACCACTAACCAAAAAGCAAAAAGGTGTCCCCTTGTCCCCCCCCCCCAAAACCCCACGGCCACCACCACCCATCACCACTATAAATACCAAGCTATTCTCATCCATTTTACACTTGATCTCATCCTCATTTTACACACACTTACTCTCTAATTTTCTCTCTAGTCTTTCACACTCTAAAAATTGTAAGTTTTAAATTTTCTTCTTCTTCTTCTCTAAATCACGACATCATCATCATCATCTTTATATGATCAAGCTTGTTAGCTTTTTGATCTTGTTATATCTTGTAGATTCAAACTTTGATTTGAATCCTTCAAGAACATTAAAGATTCAAGCTTTCTAGCTTTGAATATTCATTACTTTGATGGATCTAAGATTTATAGCTTAAGATCACTTTATTTTGTTAAAAGATCAAAACTTGTGTTTATGATCTTCATGAAACTTGAAGATCTATCTTCATGCTTTAAAGATCTTCAAGAACATTCAAGATTCAAGCTTTCTCGATTTGAATCTTCATTAATTTTGTTGGATCTAAGTTTTCTAACTTATGATCTCTTTTATTTTGTTAAAAGATCAAAACTTGTGTTTATGATCTTCATGGAACTTGAAGATCTAGCCTTTTGCTTTGAAGATCTTCAAGAACATAAAAGATTCAAGCTTTCTAGCTTTGAAATCTCATAACTTTTAATAAAAGGATCCAAGATCTCTAGCTTAAGGTTCCATTACTTTGTTTGATCAAATTTATGTTCTTACTTGTTTGATTGAATGAAAGTTTGTAGCTTTAGTTGTAGATAGAACTTGTAATTGTGTTAAGACTAAGAACATGATGTAACCCTGGTTCATCATCCTTCTAAAACTCTAAATTGAGTTGTATTCTTGCTTAGTCTTGACATTGTGTGTTGATGGTTGAAACTTGGTCAAAGTGATGCTAAAACATCAAAGAGTTGTACACCTGAAGCTTACACGCATCAAGGATGAGAACCGTGATGAGCATCAAGCACCAAGAAACCCACCGGAGCACTTGTTTGCTGTTTTTCAGGGTCTGATCAGACTCCCAGGACTTCTGTAAAATTTATTTTCAGATATTTCGTTTCGAGTAGATGAATTTTAGTTTAGGACTCGCCAAAATCCGATATACGGTTTAGGATTTATAGCCTTCCGAAAATCACTACGCCTTTGTAACGACGTGCTGAAAATTCTGACCTACTCGCGCTTGAACCATCGCCACTGTCAAACGACATAGAGTTAGGATCTGAAAATTGGACATCTGTTAGAGGACTTACATACGGAGCCTTGGACACTGATCACACGTCTTTTCGGTTTGTATAGAGGTCGTAGAAACTGTCCGAAATCAGCCTTTTGTTTCGATCTCTATTCTTGTTGAAAACTTACTTTAGCTTTTACGAATGATGATGATGATGATGATACTTAAGACTTAATTTATTCACCTTTAAACTTTTACGGACAATATACTAACTTAGTGACCTTTGACTTAGGTTGACGACCTTTCGGACTGACTTACTACCTGCATACTTTTCATATCGACTTTTACCACACATTCACTGTGAGTTATAGCTTACCTTTTTACTTTACTATTTTTGGGACTGAGAATACATGCGTTTTTTATGTTTTACATACTAGACACGAGTACTTAAACTTTATATATGTGTGGGTGACATAACGGCACAAAGATTCCCCTTAGCTCGGTAATGTTTAGTCATTGGTTTATGAACCGGTGAACGCGAATCCTAGATATGGATCCATAGGGTTTGAAATCCCCACTCGGGCTAGTCGCGCTAGCATTCAACGGGTGTTTAATACTTCGTAAACAGACGCACTCGCCAAATGTACTTTTAGGGGGTAATATTACGTTAAGTTAGTTACCGGGTGCCCACGGATAAGCATATACTTTTCATACTGTTTTGAATACGAAATCTCGTGGTCTACATTACATTACTGATTACAAACAAACTATAGCTCACCAACATTCGTGTTGACCTTTTAAGCGTGTATTTCTCAGGTGCTTAGACGTTGTTGCTTCTGCTGTTAGACTTGCTGTATTGGTATTATAGACTTGCTGTTACAGACTCGCTATGTTAGACTTCTGCTGCATTACTTAGAGATGTCTCAATCATGGAACTTTTATTTTGCATTCGTAACTTATGTTGTTTTGAATAATGGTTTTGTAACGACCTTTGTGTCACGTTATCTTTTGTAAAACGTTATCCTTTCATGAATGCAAAACTTGTTTTAAAACAGCATATAGTATTATACCGTGTAATGGACCTGTTGTTGATGATCCGTACATGATGGTTTTGTACGGGGCATCACATTTGGTATCAGAGCATTGGTTGTAGGGAATTAGGTTGCATTAGTGAGTCTTGACCGAGCCAAGTAGGATTCGCTAATTGGACTAATCTACAACTTGCTCGTTTACTTGTTTCTGCAAAACTGCTGCATGCTACTGTATTATACTACTGCATGCTGTAGTGACCCGAACTTTTCCATGTTTATATATCTTAATTGAGATTGATATTTACATGACTAAATGTTTCCAACGTGTTAAGCAATCAAACTTGTTAAGACTTGATTAAATGAAATAAGTTTCATATAGACAATTGATCACCCATGTTGACCGGCGATTCACGAACGTTAAAAAATTGTAAAAACTACATGTTGTGGTATATATAGACATATATATATGGTTGACATAAGATTATGATGAGTAAGTATCGCACTAAGTATATTAACAATGTGTGATATACATAAGAAATGAGATTACTAAGTTAAGAAACTCGAAATGATATATATAACGATTATCGTTATGATAACGTCTACTAAATACATATGTATCATATTAAGATATTGAAACACTATATTTAACATGATAAAATGATATTTAAATATATCATTAAGTGTGTTAACAATGAACTACATATGTAAAAAACAAGACTACTAACCCAAGAATTACGAAATGAGACTTATATGTAACGATTATCGTTGTAACGATATTTTAATGTATATATCATATTAAGAGATATTCATACATCATAGTATCATGATAATATAATAATTTAACATCTCATTTGATATAATAAACATTGGGTTAACAACATTAATAGAGATCGTTAACTTAAAGGTTTCAAAACAACACTTACATGTAACGACTAACGAAGACTTAACGACTCCATTAGAATGTATATACATGTTGTGTTTTGATATGTATTCTTACACTTTTGAAAGACTTCAAGACACATATCAAAGTACTTCTACTTAACAAAAATGCTTACAATTACATCCTCGTTCAGTTTCATCAACAATTCTACTCGTATGCACCCGTATTCGTACTCGTACAATACACAGCTTTTAGATGTATGTACTATTGGTATATACACTCCAATGATCAGCTCTTAGCAGCCCATGTGAGTCACCTAACACATGTGGGAACCATCATTTGGCAACTAGCATGAAATATCTCATAAAATTACAAAAATATTAGTAATCATTCATGACTTATTTACATGAAAACAAAATTACATATCCTTTATATCTAATCCATATACCAACGACCAAAAACACCTACAAACACTTTCATTCTTCAATTTTCTTCATCTAATTGATCTCTCTCAAGTTCCATCTTCAAGTTCTAAGTGTTCTTCATAAATTCCATAAGTATAGTTTCATAAAAATCAAGAATACTTCCAAGTTTGCAAGTCTACTTCCAAGCTTTCTAATCCATTCCAAGTAATCATCTAAGATCAAGGAACCTTTGTTATTTATAGTAGGTTATCTTTCTAATTCAAGGTAATATTCATATTCAAACTTTGATTCAATTTCTACAACTATAACAATCTTATTTTGAGTGAAAATCTTACTTGAACTGTTTTCGTGTCATGATTCTGCTTCAAGAACTTTCAAGCCATCCAAGGATCCTTTGAAGCTAGATCCATTTTTCTCATTTTCAGTAGTTTTATAAAGAAAACTTGAGGTAGTAATGATGTTCAGAACATCATTCGATTCATACATATAAATCTATCTTATTCGAAGGTTTAAACTTGTAATCACTAGAACATAGTTTAGTTAATTCTAAACTTGTTCGCAAACAAAAGTTAATCCTTCTAACTTGACTTTTAAAATCAACTAAACACATGTTCTATATCTATATGATATGCTAACTTAATGATTTAAAACCTGAAAACACGATGAACACCATAAAATCGAATATATGCCGTCGTAGTGAAACCGGGGGCTGTTTTGGTTTGGATAATTAAAAACTATGATAAACTTTGATTTAAAAGTTGTTCTTCTGGGAAAATGATTTTTCATATGAACATGAAACTATATCCAAAAATCTTGGTTAAACTCAAAGTGAATGTATGTTTTTCAAAATGGTCATCAAGATGTCGTTCTTTCGACAAAAATGACTACCTCTTTAGTAATTGACATGTAACTTAAATTTCTGACTATAAACCTATACTTTTTATGTTTGTATTCTTAAATTAGAGTTCAATATGAAACCATAGCAATTTGATTCACTCAAAATGGATTTAAAATGAAGAAGTTATGGGTAAAACAAGATTGGATATTTTTGATCTTTTTAGCTACGGGAAATGTTTAACAAATCTATACAAATCATATCCTAGCTAACTTATATTGTATTATATATGTATTCTAATATATTATGTAATCTTGGGATACCATAGACACGTATGCAAATGTTTTGACATATCATATCGATCCATGTATATATATTATTTGGAACAACCATAGACACTCTATATGCAGTAATGTTGGAGTTAGCTATACAGGGTTGAGGTTGATTCCAAAAATATATATACTTTGAGTTGTGATCTAGCCTGAGATGTGTATACACTGGGTCGTGGATTGATTCAAGATAATATATCAATTTATTTCTGTACATCTGACTGTGGACAACTAGTTGTAGGTTATTAACAAGGACAGCTGACTTAATACACTCAAATCTTTAAAACATAATAAAAATGGTTGTAATTATATTTTGATCATACTTTGATATATATGTACATATTTGTATAGGTTCGTGAATCGATCCGTGGCCAAATCTTATTTCCGAGGAAGGAAATATCTGTGAAAGTGAGTTATAGTCCCACTTTTAAAATCTAATATTTTTGGGATGAGAATACATGCAGGTTTTATAAATGATTTACAAAATAGACACAAGTACGTGAAACTACATTCTATGGTTGAATTATCGAAATCGAATATGCCCCTTTTTATTAAGTCTGGTAATCTAAGAATTAGGGAACAGACACCCTAATTGACGCGAATCCTAAAGATAGATCTATTGGGCCTAACAAACCCCATCCAAAGTACCGAATGCTTTAGTACTTCGAAATTTATATCAAATCCGAAGGGTGTCCCGGAATAATGGGGATATTCATATATATGCATCTTGTTAATGTCGGTTACCAGGTGTTCACCATATGAATGATTTTTATCTCTATGTATGGGATGTGTATTGAAATATGAAATCTTGTGGTCTATTGTTACGATTTGATATATATAGGTTAAACCTATAACTCACCAATATTTTTGTTGACATTTAAAGCATGTTTATTCTCAGGTGTATACTAAGAGCTTCCGCTGTTGCATACTAAAATAAAGACAAGATTTGGAGTCCATGTTTGTATGATATTGTGTAAAAATTGCATTCAAGAAACATATGTCGATGTAATATATTTCTATTGTAAACCATTATGTAGTGGTCGTGTGTAAACAGTATATTTTAGATTATCATTATTTGATAATCTACGTAATGTTTTTAAAACCTTTATTGATAAAATAAAGGTTATGGTTGTTTTAAAAATGAATGCAGTCTTTGAAAAACGTCTCATGTAGAGGTCAAAATCTCGCAACGAAATCAATTAATATGGAACGTTTATAATCAATATGAACGGGACATTTCAGTTGGTATCCGAGCGTTGGTCTTAGAGAACCATAAAATTTGCATTAGTGTGTCTTATCGAGTTTGTTAGGATGCATTAGTGAGTCTGGACTTCGACCGTGTTTTCTTTAAAAATGATTGCTTAACATTTTTGTTGGAAACTATATATTATTAACATGTAAATATTATGTGATATATTAATCTCTTAATATGTTTGATATTGTGTGATAGATGTCTACCTCTAGCACAAATCCCATTGAATCACCTAATAGTAACGAAGAGTCGAATATATATTGGCAAGATTCACAAGTTCCTGAAGAACCGGAAGAAGAGGAAACGGAACCGGAAGAAGAGGAACCGAAAGAAGAGGAACCAGAAGAAGAGGAACCGGAAGAAGAAGATGTTCCGGAGGGGGGAATAGGAGGAACTACAAAAAACCGGTCAAATAAAAGAAAATCCTCAACCAATGGACCAAAGTTAATAATGGTCAATGGTGTTTCCGCTAAGGAAGCAAAATATTTTGAAAATTACCAATTTTCCGATGAATTGGATCCTGATGAGGATTCCGATGATGTTATAGAAATTACCCCGACCCAATTTAATGAGGCAAAAGAAAATAATAAGGGAAAAGACATCAAAATAGAGAAATCTGATTCCGACCCCGATGAACTTTATATGTACCGTCAACACCCGTATTTTCAATATCGTGACAATAACCCGGAAACCTCTAAACCATCTGGTTTTTCTAAACCAATGTGGAAAATGACGACTCGTATTAGAGGAACATCATATATCCTTAGAAGATTAGGAAAAAGAACCAAGTCCGAAGAAGAAGAAACCAGTGATTCAGATTAGAGGGGTGTGAGCATGTTGTGTAATAAATGTATTGTAGTGTGCTTGTACTTTTATGTTCTATGTAAAAATTGCTTGTATTGTTTGTTATTACGAATCTAATCCTTGTCTATTTTACAGTATAAAAACAAAATGGACGTTAAGGGTAGACAACCGAATATTTTAGAAGACCTACCAGAGGATATGATTGAGGAAATCTTGTCTAGAGTCGGTCAGAATTCATCAGCATATTTAGTTATGGCGAAATTAACTTGTCAAACATTTGAAAGACTTTCCAGAAATGCCTTAGTTTATAAAAGGCTTTCCTTTGATAGGTGGAGTATATCACATTGGGGAGACTTTAAGTTACGTCGTGTTTTGTTTAAAGCGTTAAATGCGGGGAACCCAAATGCAATTTTACGCTACGGGTTAAGAACCTATTTTGACTCAACATATCCCAACATAGGATTTCGTGAATTAGAAAGAGCTTCTAACATGCAACATAAAGAAGCATGCTATGCTTACGGGTTAGTGATGTTCGCTTCTTACCAAAGTGAGAAAAAGAACATCGGATTGTAGCTTTTAAATAAAACTTTCCCACAAGTGACGGATTCAGTAGTTAGGGTCATAACGGTTATTTTAAATAAAACTTTCCCCTCGTCCTTTTGATGACACTACAACATGCTGCCTAGCTAATGGTCATAACGGTTATTTTCCACAAGACCAAGGATGGAAAGTCGTCTTAGTAAAACCAGAATGCATGACTTGTTTCTGGACTTATGAATTACGTGTCTTTATTTCCTTTACTGAACAACTTGCGTATTAACTAGATTTATCTTCAAAACTGTCCTGTATCATAGTGTACTATATTTCATGTTATATGTAATATAGCGAAGTTGTAAGTTTGAAGAATATTTGTATGTGATATATTATTATAATCAGTTTTTCATATGGAATTGTAATAGTTGAATTGTATATTAGCTACTAAGTATGAACTTAACGGGTAGGTAGTACCCGAATTTAAACTTATAAAACGCTAATATGAAGAAAAAGCTTTTATAAATGAGTTCATATTATGCTACGAGATACTATTGACTACTCTTAATATTCTGTATGATTAACTTGTTTCATTTGACTATTTTGAAGGAAATGGCACCGACTACTCGACACACCTTGAATATGAGCGAAGAGGAATTTCGTGCCTTTCTTGCTTCAAACATAGCCGCAGTACAGGCCGTGCTACATACCAACAATAACTCTGAATCTAGCAATACAGCTAACGGCGCAAGAAATCGTGTAGGATGCTCCTACAAGGAATTCACTGCCTGCAAACCTTCAGAATTTGATGGGACCGAAGGACCAATCGGATTGAAACGGTGGACCGAGAAAGTTGAATCGTTGTTTGCCATAAGTAAGTGTGCTGAAGGAGACAAAGTGAAGTACGCTACGCATACCTTCACAGGTATTGCGTTAACATGGTGGAATACCTATCTAGAGCAAGTGGGACAAGATGCTGCTTACGCGCTACCGTGGTCAGCATTCAAGCACTTGATGAACGAGAAGTACCGTCCCAGAACCGAGGTCAATAAGCTCAAGTCAGAACTTAGAGGGTTACGAACACAGGGATTCAATATTACTTCGTACGAAAGACGATTCACATAATTGTGCCTATTGTGTCCGAGAGCGTTCGAAGATGAGGAAGAGAAGATTGACGCGTTTGTGAAAGGGTTACCAGAGAGAATCCATGAAGATATAAGTTCACACGAGCCTGCCTCCATACAAAAGGCATGTAGAATGGCTCATAGACTAGTGAACCAGATTGAAGGAAGAATTAAAGAACAGGCGGCCGAAGAGGCCAACATGAAGCTAGTCAAAAGAAAGTGGGAGAAAAACGGTGATAAGAGTCACCAATACAACAACAACTATCCCAACAATCGCAACATCAATCACAACTACAACAAATGGCACAACAACAACAACAACAACAACAACAACTACAACTACAACAATCATCCCAACAACAATAACAACCGCAACAACAACAACAATCAGAAGCAGTTATGCCAAAGGTGTGAAAAGTATCACTCGGGATTCTGCACCAAATTTTGCAACAAGTGTAAAAGAAATGGTCATAGCGCGGTGAAGTGTGAGGTCTACGGACCAGGGGTTAACAGAACGAAAGGAACAAATGGTGTCGGAACGAGTAATGGCGGAGCAAGTAGTGTTGGAGCAAGTAGTGTCGATGTAGTTTGTTATAAATGTGGAAAATTGGGCCACATTATTAGAAATTTCCTGAACCATGAGAACACGAATGGACAAGGCCGTGGAAGAGTTTTCAATATTAATGCGGAAGAGGCACAGGAAGACCCGGAGCTTGTTACGGGTACGTTTCTTATTGGCAATAAATCTGCTTACGTTTTATTTGATTCTGGTACAGATAGAAGCTATATGAGTAGAGATTTTTGTGCTAAATTAAGTTTTCCATTGACACCGTTGGATAGTAAATTTTACTCAAATTAGCAAACAGTAAATTAATTTCAGCAGATTATATATGCCGGAATCGATAAATTAAACTAGGTAGCGAAATATTTAAGATTGATTTGATACCAATAGAGTTAGGGAGTTTTGATGTAATAGTTGGCATGGACTGGCTGAAGGAGATGAAAGCAGAGATCGTATGTTACAAAAATGCAATTCGCATTGTACGAGAAGAAGGAGAACCCTTAATGGTGTACGGAGAAATGGGCAACACGAAGCTACATCTTATTAGTAATTTGAAGGCACAAAAACTAATAAGAAAAGGTTGCTATGCTGTTCTAGCACACGTTGTGAAAGTACAAACTGAAGAAAAGAGCATCAGTGATGTTCCCATCGCAAAAGAATTTTCCGATGTATTTCTGAAAGAATTACTAGGATTATCCCCACATCGATCCGTTGAATTTCAAATAGACCTTGTACCAGGAGCTGCACCAATAGCTCGTGCTCCATACAGACTCGCACTCAGCAAAATGAAAGAATTACAATGTCAGTTACAAGAACTTTTAGATCGTGGTTTCATTCGACCAAGTACATCACCATGGGGAGCTCCTGTTCTATTTGTGAAGAAGAAAGATGGTACATTCAGGTTGTGTATCGACTACTGAGAGTTGAACAAACTTACCATCAAGAACCGCTACCCACTACCGAGAATCGACGACTTATTTGATCAACTACAAGGCTCGTCTATTTATTCGAAGATCGATTTACGTTCTGGATATCATCAAATGCTAGTAAAGGAGGATGATATTCCAAAAACTGCTTTTAGGACGCGTTATGGTAATTACGAGTTTATGGTTATGCAATTTGGATTGACTAACGCACCAGCTGTGTTCATGGACCTTATGAACCGAGTGTGTGGGCTATATCTTGACAAGTTTGTCATTGTTTTCATCGATGACATACTTATTTACTCAAAGAATGATCAAGAGCACGAAGAACATTTGAGAAAAGTGCTAGAAGTATTGAGGAAAGAAAAACTGTACGCTAAGTTTTCAAAGTGTGAATTTTGGTTGGAAGAAGTTTAATTCCTCGGTCACATAGTGAACAAAGAAGGTATCCAGGTGGACCCGGCAAAGATCGAAATTGTTGAAATGTGGGAAACCCCAAAAATGCCGAAGCATATACGTCAATTTTTAGGATTGGCTGGTTACTACAGAAGATTCATCCAAGATTTCTCCAAAATAGCAAAACCCTTGACTGCATTAACGCATAAAGGGAAGAAATTTGAATGGAAGGATGAACAAGATAAGGCGTTTCAGTTATTGAAGAAAAAGCTAACTACGGCACCTATATTGTCATTGCCTGAAGGGAATGATGATTTTGTGATTTATTGTGACGCATCAAAGCAAGGTCTCGGTTGTGTATTAATGCAACGGACGAAGGTGATTGCTTATGCGTCTAGACAATTGAAGATTCACGAGCAAAATTATACGACACATGATTTGGAATTAGGCACGGTTGTTTTTGCATTAAAGACTTGGAGGCACTACTTATATGGGGTCAAAAGTATTATATATACCGACCACAAAAGTCTTCAACACATATTTAATCAGAAACAACTGAATATGAGGCAGCGTAGGTGGATTGAATTGTTGAATGATTACGACTTTGAGATTCGTTACCACTCGGGGAAGGCAAATGTGGTAGCCGACGCCTTGAGCAGAAAGGATAGAGAACCCATTCGAGTAAAATCTATGAATATAATGATTCACACTAACCTTACTACTCAAATAAAGGAGGCGCAACAAGGAGTTTTAAAAGAGGGAAATTTAAAGGATGAAATAACCAAAGGATCAGAGAAGCATCTTAATATTTGGGAAGACGGAACCCGGTATAGGGCTGAAAGAATTTGGGTACCAAAATTTGGATATATGAGAGAAATGGTACTTAAAGAAGCACATAAAACCTGATATTCAATACATCCCGGAGCGGGGAAGATGTATAAAGATCTCAAGAAACACTTTTGGTGGCCGAGTATGAAAGCCGATATTGCTAAATATGTAGGAGAATGTTTGACGTGTTCTAAGGTCAAAGCTGAACATCAGAAACCATCAGGTCTACTACAACAACCTGAAATCCCGGAATGGAAATGGGAAAACATTACCATGGATTTCATTACTAAATTGCCAAGGACTTCAAGTGGTTATGATACTATTTGGGTAATAGTTGACCGTCTCACCAAGTCAGCACACTTCCTTCCAATGAGAGAAGATGACAAAATGTAGAAGTTGGCGCGATTGTATTTGAAGGAGGTTGTCTCCAGATATGGAATACCCGTCTCTATTATCTCTGATAGGGATGGTAGATTTGTTTCAAGGTTCTGGCAGACGTTGCAACAAGCATTGGGGACTCGTCTAGACATGAGTACTGCCTATCATCCACAAACTGATGGGAAGAGCGAAAGGACGATACAAACGCTTGAAGACATGCTATGAGCATGTGTTATTGATTTCGGAAACAGTTGGCGCCGTTTAAGGCACTTTATGGTAGAAAGTGCAGGTCTCCGATTTGTTGGAATGAAGTGGGGGATAGACAGATTACGGGTCTGGAGATAATACAAGAAACTACCGAGAAAATCATCCAAATTCAACAACGATTGAAAACCACCCAGAGTCGACAAAAGAGCTACGCGGACCGTAAAAGAAAAGATATAGAGTTTGAAATTGGAGAAATGGTCATGCTTAAGGTTTCACCTTGGAAAGGCGTTGTTCGATTTGGTAAACGGGGGAAACTAAATCCAAGGTACATTGGACCATTCAAGATTATAGATCGTGTCAGACCAGTAGCTTACCAACTGGAGCTACCTCAATAACTCGCGGCTGTACATAACACTTTCCACGTCTCGAATTTGAAGAAATATTTTGCTAAAGAAGATCTCACTATTCCGTTGGACGAAATCCAAATCAATGAAAAACTTCAATTCATTGAAGAACCCGTCGAAATAATGGATCGTGAGGTTAAGAGACTTAAGCAAAACAAGATACCGATTGTTAAGGTTCGATGGAATGCTCGTAGAGGACCCGAGTTTACCTAGGAGCATGATGATCATATGAAGAAGAAATACCCGCATCTATTTCCAGAAGATTCGTCAACACCTTCAACAGCTTAAAATTTCGGGATGAAATTTATTTAACGGGTAGGTACTGTAGTGACCCGAACTTTTCCATGTTTATATATCTTAATTGAGATTGATATTTACATGACTAAATGTTTCCAACGTTTTAAGCAATCAAACTTGTTAAGACTTGATTAAATGAAATAAGTTTCATATAGACAATTGATCACCCATGTTGACCGGCGATTCACGAACGTTACAAAATTGTAAAAACTACATGTTGTGGTATATATAGACATATATATATGGTTGACATAAGATTATGATGAGTAATTATTGCACTAAGTATATTAACAATGCGTGATATACATAAGAAATGAGATTACTAAGTTAAGAAACTCGAAATGATATATATAACGATTATCGTTATGATAACGTCTACTAAATACATATGTATCATATTAAGATATTGATACACTATATTTAACATGATAAAATGATATTTAAATATATCATTAAGTGTGTTAACAATGAACTACATATGTAAAAAACAAGACTACTAACCCAAGAATTACGAAATGAGACTTATATGTAACGATTATCGTTGTAACGATATTTTAATGTATATATCATATTAAGAGATATTCATACATCATAATATCATGATAATATAATAATTTAACATCTCATTTGATATAATAAACATTGGGTTAACAACATTAATAGAGATCGTTAACTTAAAGGTTTCAAAACAACACTTACATGTAACGACTAACGAAGACTTAACGACTCCATTAGAATGTATATACATGTTGTGTTTTGATATGTATTCTTACACTTTTTAAAGACTTCAAGACACATATCAAAGTACTTCTACTTAACAAAAATGCTTACAATTACATCCTCGTTCAGTTTCATCAACAATTCTACTCGTATGCACCCGTATTCATACTCGTACAATACACAGCTTTTAGATGTATGTACTATTGGTATATACACTCCAATGATCAGCTCTTAGTAGTTCATGTGAGTCACCTAACACATGTGGGAACCATCATTTGGCAACTAGCATGAAATATCTCATAAAATTACAAAAATATTAGTAATCATTCATGACTTATTTACATGAAAACAAAATTACATATCCTTTATATCTAATCCATATACCAACGACCAAAAACACCTACAAACACTTTCATTCTTCAATTTTCTTCATCTAATTGATCTCTCTCAAGTTTCATCTTCAAGTTCTAAGTGTTCTTCATAAATTCCATAAGTATAGTTTCATAAAAATCAAGAATACTTCCAAGTTTGCAAGTCTACATCCAAGCTTTCTAATCCATTCCAAGTAATCATCTAAGATCAAGGAACCTTTGTTATTTACAGTAGGTTATATTTATAATTCAAGGTAATATTCATATTCAAACTTTGATTCAATTTCTACAACTATAACAATCTTATTTCGAGTGAAAATCTTACTTGAACTGTTTTCGTGTCATGATTCTGCTTCAAGAACTTTTAAGTCATCCAAGGATCCTTTGAAGCTAGATCCATTTTTCTCATTTCCAGTAGTTTTATCCAGAAAACTTGATTTAGTAATGATGTTCATAACATCATTCGATTCATACATATAAAGCTATCTTATTCGAAGGTTTAAACTTGTAATCACTTGAACATAGTTTAGTTAATTCTAAACTTGTTCACAAACAAAAGTTAATCCTTCTAACTTGACTTTTAAAATCAACTAAACACATGTTCTATATCTATATGATATGCTAACTTAATGATTTAAAACCTGGAAACACGATGAACACCATAAAATCGGATATATGCCGTCGTAGTGAAACCGGGGGCTGTTTTGGTTTGGATAATTAAAAACTATGATAAACTTTGATTTAAAAGTTGTTCTTCTGGGAAAAAGATTTTTCATATGAACATGAAACTATATCCAAAAATCTTGGTTAAACTCAAAGTGAAAGTATGTTTTTCAAAATGGTCATCAAGATGTCGTTCTTTCGATGGAAATGACTGCCTCTTTAGTAATTGACATGTAACATAAATTTCCGACTATAAATCTATACTTTTTCTGTTTGGATTCTTAAATTAGAGTTCAATATGAAACCATAGCAATTTGATTCACTCAAAACGGATTTAAAATGAAGAAGTTATGGGTAAAAGAAGATTGGATATTTTTGATCTTTTTAGCTATGGGAAATGTTTAACAAATCTATACAAATCATATCCTAGCTAACTTATATTGTATTATACATGTATTCTAATATATTATGTAATCTTGGGATACCATAGACACGTATGCAAATGTTTTGACATATCATATCGACCCATGTATATATATTATTTGGAACAACCATAGACACTCTATATGCAGTAATGTTGGAGTTAGCTATACAGGGTTGAGGTTGATTCCAAAAATATATATATACTTGGAGTTGTGATCTAGCCTGAGACGTGTATACACTGGGTCGTGGATTGATTCAAGATAATATATATCGATTTATTTCTGTACATCTAACTGTGGACAACTAGTTGTAGGTTATTAACAAGGACAGCTGACTTAATACACTCAAATCTTTAAAACATAATAAAAATGGTTGTAATTATATTTTGATCATACTTTGATATATATGTACATATTTGTATAGGTTCGTGAATCGATCTGTGGCCAAGTCTTATTTCCGAGGAAGGAAATATCTGTGAAAGTGAGTTATAGTCTCACTTTTAAAATCTAATATTTTTGGGATGAGAATACATGCAGGTTTTATAAATAATTTACAAAATAGACACAAGTACGTGAAACTACATTCTATGGTTGAATTATTGAAATTGAATATGCCCCTTTTTATTAAGTCTGGTAATCTAAGAATTAGGGAACAGACACCCTAATTGACGCGAATCCTAAAGATAGATCTATTGGGCCTAACAAACCCCATCCAAAGTACCGGATGCTTTAGTACTTCGAAATTTATATCATATCCGAAGGGTGTCCCGGAATGATGGGGATATTCTTATATATGCATCTTGTTAATGTCGGTTACCAGGTGTTCACCATATGAATGATTTTTATCTCTATGTATGGGATGTGTATTGAAATATGAAATCTTGTGGTCTATTGTTACGGTTTGATATATATAGGTTAAACCTATAACTCAAGAACATTTTGGTTGACGTTTAAAGCATGTTTATTCTCAGGTGAATACTAAGAGCTTCCGCTATTGCATACTAAAATAAGGACAAGATTTGGAGTCCATGTTTGTATGATATTGTGTAAAAACTGCATTCAAGAAACATATGTCGATGTATTGTAAACCATTATGTAGTGGTCGTGTGTAAACAGTATATTTTAGATTATCATTATTTGATAATCTACGTAATGTTTTTAAAACCTTTATTGATAAAATAAAGGTTATGGTTGTTTTAAAAATGAATGCAGTCTTTGAAAAACGTCTCATATAGAGGTCAAAACCTCGCAACGAAATCAATTAATATGGAACATTTATAATCAATATGAACGGGACATTTCACATGCTACTGCTTATCTTTACTGTTATGTGAACTTCCTGTATGCTACTGCTATTTTTTCACTACTGTATGCTACCATCTGCCTTTGATTGCATGCTACTTCTGTTTGATACTATTACGATTGCCATGCTATGTACTGCTAGAATGCTGTAGTACCTGATTACGTGCTTGCTATATTTCTTACTGATGTGGAATTAGTAATTGATTGCTATATTACTATAGCATTATTACTTATTGGGTAATGGATTTTGACTTGAGTTAAAATTTTCGTCTGGAAGATCGATGGCAAACGAAAGAGGTCCAAGGGAAATGCCCATGGCAGCACAGATTGAGGAGATGATAGCTGCTCGAGTAGCCGCAGCTATGGTGAATGCCAACCCCCAAGCTCCACCGGCTAACTAGAACATCCAAAATGGGTGCACTTTCAAGGAATTTCAGAGTTGTAAGCCCCACAATTTCAGTGGAACAGAAGGGCCAGTTGGGATGACGAGATGGTTTGAGAAGTTGGAATCTGTATTCCGTGTGAGTAACTGCTCCGAAGTGAATAAGACCAAGTTCACGTCGTGCACGCTGTCGGATGGCGCTTTGACTTGGTGGAATACGTTAGCCCAAGCTCAAGGAATTGACGAAGCTTATGCTACACCATGGGAGGAGTTTAAGAGGGCTATGATTGAGGAATACTGCCCCAGAACCGAAATTCAGAAAATGGAAGCGGAATTTTGGGAACTGAAAGTTGTAGGAACTGACCTTGATGGCTATAATCGAAGGTACTTGGAGTTAGCTTTAATGTTCCTCACAATGGTTACTCCGGAGTACAAACGGATGGAGAGGTATTTGTGGGGACTCCCCAAGGACATTCAGGGAAATGTCACTTCTTTAAAACCAGCAAATGTCCCGGAAGCTATGCACATGGCGCACACCCTGATGAATCAAATTACCCGCAAAGAGCCAAAGAAGGCGAAATCAGAATCGGGAGCTATTAATGGGAAACGTAGGTAGGACGGCAACAAGGGAAAAGGTTTTGATCAAAAACTAGCTAAGAGGTATGAGAATTTCAAGGGAAACAACGACTGGAGGAACCCTAACCCGAACCCTAGCTCTAACCCTAACTACAAAGGTACCCTTCCTCAGTGTAAGAGATGCTACAAGCATCACATTGGACACTGCAACGTAGTGTGTGAGAAGTGTAAAAGGATTGGACACGTCAGCAGAGATTGTAAGAGCACCACCCTAGCTGTGAGGACAAACCCAAGTGGACCAAGGAAGTGCTATGAGTGCGGTCAGCGGGCCCACTTCAGGAATGAATGTCCTAACAAGAAGAAGGATGGCGGGCCAACACGTGGAAGAGTCTTCAACATGAAAGCCAGAGATGCCCGTGAGGATCCTAACTTGGTTACAGGTACATTCACTATCAATAAACTATTAGCTTCTCTCCTGTTTGATACCGGTGCCGAAAGGAGTTATGTATGTAGACACTTTTTCTCTAAGATAGATTGGTTGTTAGTGCCTTTGGATGAGAGTATACTTGTTGAGGTGGCCAATGGAAAACTTGAGAAAGTTGACCAAATTGGCCGAGGAGGTATTATAAACTTAGCTGGTGTGGATTTCGAGATTGATTTGATACCCATTAAGTTGGGGAGTTTTGATGTGATAGTCGGTATGGACTGGTTGTCCAAGGTAAGAGCAGAAGTTATCTGTGGAGAGATCCTTCGTATACCACGTAAAGATAGTGAGCCACTAATTGTTTACGGAGATAGATGTAGCCCGAAGCTGAACATTATTAGTTGCATAAAGGCACAAAAGGTTATGAAAAAGGGGCGTTTTGCTGTTTTAGCACATGTGAAGAAACTAGAAACTGAGGAGAAAAGCGTGGATGAAGTGCGAATTGTGAACGAATTTCCCGACGTCTTTCCAGAAGAATTGTCGGGATTACCGCCGCCACGATCAGTGGAATTTCAGATCGATCTAGTGCCAGGAGCTGCACCTGTAGCTCGCGCACCTTATCGACTTGTACCTTCCGAACTGCAAGAGTTGCAGAGTCAACTACAGGAACTGCTAGACCGTGGATTTATCCGACCGAGTTCATTACCTTGGGGCGCACCTATTTTGTTCATGAAGAAGAAGGATGGATCTTTACGCATGTGTATCGATTATCGGGAACTGAATAAGTTGACGATCAAGAATCGATATCCCCTTCCCAGGATTGACGATCTATTCAATCAGCTGCAAGGATCAAGCATTTACTCCAAGATTGATTTACGATCAGGTTATCACCAGTTGAGGGTGAAGGAGAGCGATGTGCTGAAGACTGCGTTCCGAACTTGTTATGGCCACTATGAGTTTCTGGTGCTGCCATTCAGTTTAACCAACGCACCTGCCGTGTTTCTGGATCTCATGAATCGTGTATGCAAGTCGTACCTAGACAAATTCGTTATCGTATTCATAGACGATATCCTAATCTATTCCAAAAGCGAAGAAGAACATGAGCAACATCTTCGACTTATGCTTGAACTCTTGAGACAAAAGCAACTATATGCCAAATTCTCCAAGTGTGAATTTTGGTTTAAGGAAGTCCAATTTCTTGGTCATATTGTGAGCGATCAGGGTATCAAAGTCGATCCCGCAAAGATCGAAGCCAATAGCAAGTGGGAAACCCCCACTACTCCTACGCATATCCGCCAATTTTTAGGTCTCGCCGGTTATTACCGTAGATTCATCGAAGGTTTCTCTCTGATTGCACGTCCTTTGACCGCGTTAACTCACAAGGGGAAGAAGTTCGTTTGGGAAACCGAGCAAGAGTCGACATTCCAAACCCTAAAGCAGAAGTTAACCACCACTCCTATTCTGTCCCTTCCCGAAGGCAGTGATGATTTCTTTGTGTATTGCGATGCCTCCCGACAAGGTTTTGGGTGCGTATTGATGCAACAGAAGAAGGTTATTGTTTACGCCTCTCGAAAACTGAAGATTCACGAGCGAAACTACACAACTCACGATCTCGAACTTGGAGCCATCGTCTTTGTGCTCAAACTGTGGAGACACTATCTTTATGGCTCCAAGAGTACCATCTTCACCGACCACAAAAGCCTTCAACACATCTTTGATCAGAAGCAACTGAATATGAGACAGCGTCGATTGATCGAGACGTTGAACGACTATGATTGTAAACTCCGCTACCACCCTGGAAAGGCAAATGTTGTAGCCGATGCCTTGAGCCGAAAGGAAAGAATGGTACCCCTTCGTGTCCAAGCCTTGAATGTCACCATTCACACGAATCTCAATAGCCAAATCCGTGTAGCCCAAGAGGAAGCTCTCAAGGAGGAGAATATTGCTCAAGAGCACTTGAATATTCTCGTCTCTCGATTCGAGGTCAAGGAGACTGGACTCTGATACGTTGCCGGAAGAATCTGGGTGCCCAGTTATAGAGATTTACGAAGCGTTATTCTAGACGAAGCTCACAAGTCAAGGTATTTGATTCATCCAGGAGCTGGTAAGATGTACCACGACCTCAAGGTTCAATATTGGTGGCCAAACCTCAAAAGGGATGTTGCTACGTATGTTGGAAAGTGTTTAACTTGTTCCAAGATCAAAGCCGAACATCAGAAGCCACCTGAGTTACTTTAGCAACCCGAAATCACGTAATAAAAGTGGGAAGGAATAATAATGGACTTCATCACGAATCTACCGAAGACGGTAGGCGGTTATGATACCATCTAGGTTATCATTGACCGTCTTACCAAATTTGAACACTTCCTAGCCATGAAGGAAACTGATACGATGGAGAAACTCGCGCAACTATAAATAAATGAGATTGTATCTCGTCACGGCGTACCCTTATCGATTATTTCAGACCGGGATGCCCGTTTCGCTTCTAGATTTTGGCGTTCTTTGCAAGAAGCTTTGAGAACACGTTTGGACATTTGTACTGCGTATCACCCGCAAACCGATGGACAGAGTGAACGCACGATTCAAACCCTGGAGGACATGTTGCGTGCTTGTGTAATTGATTTTGAAAAGGCTTGGGAAACGCATTTGCCGCTGGCCGAATGAAATGTCCCGTTCATATTGATTATAAAGGTTCTATATTAATTGATTTCATTGCGAGGTTTTGACCTCTATATGAGACGTTTTTCAAAGGCTGCATTCGATTTTAAAACAAACCATAACTTTTAAAATATTACGACGATTATCAAATAATGATAATATCAAATATAGCGTTTTCACACGGCCATTACATAATGGTTTACGATAATATTGCACATCAATATATGTCTTCAAATGCAGTTTTTAAACAATATAATACAAGCATGGACTCCAAATCTTGTCCTTAATTTAGTATGCAATAGCAGAAGCTCTTAACAATCACCTGAGAATAAACATGCTTAAAACGTCAACAAAAAATGTTGGTGAATTATAGGTTTAACCTATATATTTATCAAATTGTAATAATAGACCACAAGATTTCATTTCTCATAAATACACATCTCGTATCAGGCATTTCCCAAACTGTACAGAGATAAAAATCATTCATATGGGGAACACCAGGTAACCGACCTTAACAAGATGCATATAGAATATCCCCTAAAATGTCCCGTTCATATTGATTATAAACGTTCCATATTAATTGATTTCGTCACGAGGTTTTGACCTCTATACGAGACGTTTTTTCAAAGACTGCATTCATTTTTAAAACAACCATAACCTTTATTTTATCTATAAAGGTTTAAAAAGCATCACATAGATTATCAAATAATGATAATCTAAAATATACCGTTTACACACGACCATTACATAATGGTTTACAATAAGAATATATTACATCGAAAATAAGTTTCTTGAATGCAGTTTTTACATAATATCATACAAGCATGGACTCCAAATCTTGTCCTTATTTTAGTATGCAATAGCGGAAGCTCTTAATAATCACCTGAGAATAAACATGCTTAAAACGTCAACAAAAAATGTTGGTGAGTTATAGGTTTAACCTATATATTATCAAATCATAATAATAGACCACAAGATTTCATATTTCAATATACATCCCATACATAGAGATAAAAATCATTCATATGGTGAACACCTGGTAACCGACATTAACAAGATGCATATAAGAATATCCCCTATCATTCCGGGAAATCCTTCGGACATGATAAAAACGAATTTGAAGTAAAAAAAGCATCCGGTACTTTGGATGGGGTTCGTTAGGCCCAATAGATCTATCTTTAGGATTCACATCAATTAGTAGATCGGTTTACTAATTCTTAGGTTACCAAGCAAAAGGGGCATATTCGGCTTCGATCATTCACCCATATAATGTAGTTTAAATTACTTGTGTCTATTTCGTAAGACATTTATAAAACTGCATGTATTCTCATCCCAAAATATTATATTTTAAAAGTGGGACTATAACTCACTTTCACAGATTTTTACTTCGTCGAGAAGTAAGACTTGGCCACTGGTCGATTCACGAACCTATAACAAATATGTACATATATATCAAAGTATGTTCAAAATATATTTACAATACTTTTAATACATTTTGATGTTTTAAGTTTATTAAGTCATCTGTCCTCGTTAGTAACCTACAACTAGTTGTCCATAGTTAAATGTACAGAAATAAATCGATATATATTATCTTGAATCAATCCACGACCCAGTGTATACACGTCTTAGGCTAGATCACAACTCAAAGTATATATATTTTTGGAATCAACCTCAACCCTGTATAGCTAACTCCAACATTACTGCATATAGAGTGTCTATGTTTGTTCCAAATAATATATATATAGATGGGTCGATATGATATGTCAAACATTTGCATAAGTGTCTATGGTATCCCAAGATTACATAATATATTAGAATACATGTATAATACAATATAAGTTAGCTAGGACATGATTTTTATAGAATTGTTATAATTTTTCCCGTAGCTACAACAATCAAAAAATATCCAATATTGTTTTACCCATAACTTCTTCGTTTTAAATCCGTTTTGAGTGAATCAAATTTCTATGGTTTCATATTGAACTCTATTTTATGAATGTAAACATAGAAAGTATAGGTTTATAGGTGGAAATCTAAGTTACAAGTCGTTTTTGTAAGAGGTAGTCATTTCAGTCGAAAGAACGACGTCTTGATGACCATTTTGAAAAAAATACTTCCACTTTGAGTTTAACCATGATTTTTGGATAAAGTTTCATGTTCATAAGAAAAATCATTTTCCTAGAAGAACAAATTTTAAATCAAAGTTTATCATAGTTTTTAATTATCAAACCCAAAACAGCCCGCGGTGTTACTACGACGGCGTATATCCGGTTTTATGGTGTTTTTCGTGTTTTCAAGTTTTAAATCATTAAGTTAGTATATCATATAGATATAGAACATGTGTTTAGTTGATTTTAAAATTCAAGTTAGAAGGATTAACTTTTGTTTGCGAACAAGTTTAGAATTAACTAAACTATGTTCTAGTGATTTCAAGTTTAAACCTTCGAATAAGGTAGTTTTATATATATGAAACGAATGATGTTATGAACATCATTACTACCTCAGGTTTTGTAGATAAACCTACTGGAAATGAAAAAAATAGATCTAGCTTCAAAGGATCCTTGCATGGCTTGAAAGTTCTTGAAGCAGAATCATACACGAAAACAAGTTCAAGTAAGATTTCCACTCGAAATAAGATTGTTATAGTTATAGAAATTGAATCAAAGTTTGAATATGAGTATTACCTTGTATTAGAAAGATATCTTACTGTAAATAAGAAAGATTTCTTGAGGTTGGATGATCACTTTACAAGATTGGAAGTAAGCTAACAAACTTGGAAGTATTCTTGATTTTATGAAACTAGAACTTATAGAATTTATGAAGAACACTTAGAACTTGAAGATAGAACTTGAGAGAGATTAATTAGATGAAGAAAATTGAAGAATTAAAGTGTTTGTAGGTGTTTTTGGTCGTTGGTATATGGATTAGATATAAAGGATGTGTAATTTTGTTTACATGTAAATAAGTCATGAATGATTACTAATATTTTTGTAATTTTATGAGATATTTCATGCTAGTTGCCAAATGATGGTTCCCACATGTGTTAGGTGACTCACATGGGCTGCTAAGAGCTGATCATTGGAGTGTATATACCAATAGTACATACATCTAAAAGCTGTGTATTGTACGAGTACGAATACGGGTGCATACGAGTAGAATTGTTGATGAAACTGAATGAGGATGTAATTGTAAGCATTTTTGTTAAGTAGAAGTATTTTGATAAGTGTCTTGAAGTCTTTCAAAAGTGTATGAATACATATTAAAACACTACATGTATATACAATTTAACTGAGTCGTTAAGTCATCGTTAGTCGTTACATGTAATTGTTGATTTGAAACGTTTAAGTTAACGATCATGTTAAATGTTGTTAACCCAATGTTTATTATATCTAATGAGATGTTAAATTATTACATTATCATGATATTATGATATATTAATATATCTTAGTATGATATATATACAGTTAAATGTTGTTACAACGATAATCGTTACATATATGTCTCGTTTCGAAATCATTAAGTTAGTAGTCTTGTTTTTACATATGTAGTTCATTGTTAATACACTTAATGACATGTTTACTTATCATTTATCATGATTAAACATAGTGTATCAATATCTTAATATGATTCATATGTATTTAGTAAGACGTTATAACGATAATCGTTATATATATCGTTTCAAGTTTATTAATTCAATAAACTCAATTTTATGTATATAACTCATTGTTAAAATACCTAATGAGATAGTTACTTATCATAATATCATGTTAACTATATATATAATCATATATATGTCATCATATAGTTTTTACCAGTTTTAACGTTCGTGAATCACCGGTGAACTTGGGTGGTCAATTGTCTATATGAAACCTATTTCAATTAATCAATTCTTAACAAGTTTGATTCCTTAATATGTTGGAAACACTTAATCATGTAAATAACAATTTCATTTAATATATATAAGCATGGAAAAGTTCGGGTCACTACAGTACCTACCCGTTAAATAAATTTCGTCCCGAAATTTTAAGCAGTTGGAGGTGTTGACGTATCTTCTGGAAATAAGTGCGGGTATTTCTTCTTCATCTGATCTTCTCGTTCCCAGGTGAACTCGGGTCCTCTACGAGCATTCCATCGAACTTTAACAATTGGTATCTTGTTTTGCTTAAGTCTTTTAACCTCACGATCCATTATTTCGACGGGTTCTTCGACGAATTGAAGTTTTTCGTTGATTTGGATTTCGTCTAACGGAATAGTGAGATCTTCTTTAGTAAAACATTTCTTCAAATTTGAGATGTGGAAAGTGTTATGTACAGCCGCGAGTTGTTGTGGTAATTCAAGTCGGTAAGCTACTGGTCCGACACGATCAATAATCTTGAATGGTCCTATATACCTTGGATTTAATTTCCCTCGTTTACCAAATCGAACAACGCCTTTTCAAGGTGCAACCTTAAGCATGAACATCTCTCCAATTTCAAATTCTATATCTTTTCTTTTAATGTTGGCGTAGCTCTTTTGTCGACTTTGGGCGGTTTTCAACCGTTGTTGAATTTGGATGATCTTCTCGGTAGTTTCTTGTATTATCTCCGGCCCCGTAATCTGTCTATCCCCCACTTCACTCCAACAAATCAGAGACCTGCACTTTCTACCATAAAGTGCTTCAAACGGCGCCATCTCAATGCTTGAATGGTAGCTGTTGTTGTAGGAAAATTCTGCTAACGGTAGATGTCAATCCCAACTGTTTCTGAAATCAATAACACATGCTCGTAGCATGTCTTCAAGCGTTTGTATCATCCTTTCGCTCGGCCCATCAGTTTGTGGATGATAGGCAGTACCCATGTCTAGACGAGTTCCTAATGCTTGATGTAATGTCTGCCATAATCTTGAAATAAATCTGCCATCCCTATCAGAGATAATAGAGATTAGTATTCCATGTCTGGAGACGACTTCCTTCAAATACAGTCGTGCTAACTTCTTCATCTTGTCATCTTCTCTTATTGGCAGGAAGTGTGCTGATTTGGTGAGACGATCAACTATTACCCAAATAGTATCAAAACCACTTGCAGTCCTTGGCAATTTAGTGATGAAATCCATGGTAATGTTTTCCCATTTCCATTCTGGGATTTTGGGTTGTTGAAGTAGACCTGATGGTTTCTGATGCTCCGCTTTGACCTTAGAACACATCAAACATTCCCCTACGTATTTAGCAACATCAGCTTTCATACCTGGCCACCAAAAATGTTTCTTGAGATCCTTGTACATCTTCCCCGTTCCAGGATGTATTGAGTATCTGGTTTTATGAGCTTCTCTATGTACCATTTCTCTCATATCTCCAAATTTTGGCACCCAAATTCTTTCAGCCCTATACCGGGTTCCGTCTTCCCAAATATTAGGATGCTTCTCTGATCCTTTGGGTATTTCATCCTTTAAGTTTCCCTCTTTTAAAACTCCTTGTTGCGCCTCCTTTATTTGAGTAGTAAGGTTAGTGTGAATCATTATATTCATAGATTTTACAAGAATGGGTTCTCTGTCCTTTCTGCTCAAGGCGTCGGCTACCACATTTGCCTTCCCTGGGTGGTAACAAATCTCAAAGTCGTAATCATTTAACAATTCAATCCATCTGCACTGCCTCATGTTCAGTTGTTTCTGATTAAATATGTGTTGAAGACTTTTATGGTCGGTATATAATACTTTTGTCCCCATATAAGTAGTGCCTCCAAGTCTTTAATGCAAAAACAACCGTGCCTAATTCCAAATCATGCGTCGTATAATTCTGCTCGTGAATCTTCAATTGTCTAGACGCATAAGCAATTACTTTCGTTTGTTGCATTAATACACAACCGAGACCTTGCTTTGAGGCGTCACAATATATCACAAAATCATCAATCCCTTCAGGTAATGACAATATAGGTGCCGTAGTTAACTTTTTCTTCAACAATTGAAACGCTTTTTCTTGTTCATCTTTCCATTCAAATTTCCTCCCTTTATGCGTTAATACAGTCAAGGGTTTTGCTATTTTAGAAAAATCTTGGATGAATCTCCTGTAATAACCAGCTAGCCCTAAAAATTGGCGTATGTGTTTCGGAGTTTTCGGGGTTTCCCACTTTTCAACGGTTTCAATCTTTGTTGGATCCACCTGAATACCTTCTTTGTTCACTATATGACCGAGAAATTGAACTTCTTCCAACCAAAATACACACTTTGAAAACTTAGCGTACAGTTTTTATTTTCTCAGCAACTCTATCACTTTTCTCAAATGTTCTTCGTGCTCTTGATCATTCTTTGAGTAAATAAGTATGTCATCGATGAAAACAATGACAAACTTGTCAAGATATGGCCCACACACTCAATTCATGAGGTCCATGAACATAGCTGGTGCGTTAGTCAATCCAAACGGCATAACCATAAACTCGTAATGACCGTAACGCGTCCTAAAAGCATTCTTTAGAATATCATCCTCCTTCACTCGCATTTGATGATATCCAGAACGTAAATCAATCTTCGAATAAACAGATGAGCCTTGTAGTTGATCAAATAAGTCATCGATTCTCGGTAGTGGGTAGCGGTTCTTGATGGTAAGTTTGTTCAACTCTCGGTAGTCGATACACAACCTGAATGTATCATCTTTCTTCTTGACAAACAAAACAGGAGCTCCCCACGGTGATGTGCTTGGTCGAATGAAACAACGCTCTAAAAGTTCCTGTAACTG
This sequence comes from Rutidosis leptorrhynchoides, assembly GCF_046630445.1. NCBI lineage: Eukaryota > Viridiplantae > Streptophyta > Magnoliopsida > Asterales > Asteraceae > Rutidosis > Rutidosis leptorrhynchoides. Next base: position 395,046,947 of record NC_092334.1, read on the forward strand.
ACTTTGTAATTCTTTCATTTCACTGGTTGCGAGTCTGTATGGAGCACGAGCTATTAGTGCAGCTCCTGGTACAAGGTCTATTTGAAATTCAACGGATCGATGTGGGGGTAATCCCAGTAATTCTTTCGAAAATACATCGGGAAATTCTTTTGCGACGGGAACATCACTGATGTTCTTTTCTTTAGGTTTAACATCCTCGATGTGTGCTAGAATGATGTAACAACCTTTTCTTATTAGTTTTTGCGCCTTCAAACTACTAATAAGATTTAATTTCGCGTTTTTATTTTCTCCGTACACCATTAAAGGTTTTCCTTTTTCACGCATAATGCGAATCGCATTTTTGTAACAAACGACCTGTGCTCTTACCTTCTTCAACCAGTCCATGCCAATTATTACATCAAAACTCCCTAACTCGACTGGTATTAAATCAATCTTAAAAGTTTCATCACCCAGTTTAATTTCTCTATCCCGACATATATTATCTGCTGAAATTAATTTACCATTTGCTAATTCGAGTAAAAATTTATTATCCAAAGGCGTCAATGGGAAACTTAATTTAGTACAAAATTCTCTACTCATATAGCTTCTATCCGCACCCGAATCAAATAAACATAAGCAGATTTATCGTCAATAAGAAACGTACCCGTAACAAGCTTCGGGTCTTCCTGTACTTCTGCCGCATTAATATTGAAAACTCTTCCACGGCCCTACCCATTAGTATTCCCCTGATTCGATCAATTTCTAATAATGTGGCCCGATTTTCCACATTTCTAACAAACAGCGTTGGTATTACTTGCTCCGACACTATTCGTTTCGGCATTACTTGTTCTGACATTATTTGTTCCTTTAGTTCTGTTAAACTTTGGTCTATAGACCTCACACTTTGTCGCACTATGACCATTTCTTTTACACCTGTTGCAAAATGTCGTGCAAAACTCCTGATGATTTTTTTCACACCTATGACATGGCTGTTTTTGGTTTTTGTTGCCGTTGTTGTTATTGAGGTTGTTATTGTTGTTGAAACGGTTGTTGTAGTTGTTGTTGTTGTTGGGATATTTGTTGTAGTTATTGTTAGGATTGCGGTTATTATTGCGATTGTTGTTGCGGTTGTTGGGATAGTTGTTGCGATTGTGGTTGTAATTGTTGTTGTTGTTGTATTGGTGACTCTTGTCATCGTTTTCCTCCCACTTCCTCTTGAGTTGTTTCGTGTTGGCTTCTTTAGCCGCCGGCTCTTTAATTCTTCCCTCAATCTGATTTATGAGCTAATGAGCCATTCGACTTGCCTTCTGTATAGAAGCGGGCTCGTGTGAACTCACATCTTCTTGAATCCTTACTGGTAACCCTTTTACAAATGCGTCGATCTTCTCTTCTTCATCTTCGAATGCTCCCGAACACAATAGGCACAACTCTGTGAATCGTCATTCATATGTGGTAACGTCGAACCCTTGTGTTCGTAACTCTCTAAGTTCTGCTTTGAGTTTATTGACTTCATTTCTAGGACGGTACTGCTCGTTCATCATTTGCTTGAATGCCGACCATGGTAGTGCGTAAGCAGCATTTTGTCCTACCTGTTCAAGATAGGTGTTCCACCACGTTAACGCAGTACCTGTGAAGGTATGCTTAGCGTACTTAACTTTGTCCTCTTCAGTACACTTACTTATGACAAACACCGATTCGACTTTCTCGGTCCACCGTTTCAATCCAATTGGTCCTTCGGTACCATCAAATTCCAAAGGTTTGCAGGCAGTGAATTCTATGTAGGAGCATCCTACACGATTTCTTGCGCCGTTAGCTGCATTGCTAGATTCAGAGTTATTGTTGGTATGTAGCACAACCTGTACCGTGGCTATGTTTGCAGCAAGAAAGGTACGAATTTCCTCTTCGCTCATATTCAAGGTGTGTCGAGTAGTCGGTGCCATTTCCTTCAAAATAGCCAACTGAATCGAGTTAATCATACAGAATATTAAGAGTAGTCAATAGTATTTCGTAGCATAATATGAACTCATTTATAAAAGCTTTTTCTTCATATTAGCGTTTTATAAGTTTAAATTCGGGTACTACCTACCCGTTAAGTTCATACTTAGTAGCTAATATACAATTCAACTACTACAATTCCATATGAAAAACTGATTATAATAATATATCACATACAAATATTCTTCAAACTTACAACTTCGCTATATTACATATTACATGAAATATAGTACACTTTGATACAGGACAGTTTTTGAAGATACACCTAGTTAATACACAAGTTGTTCAGCAAAGGGAATAAAGACATGTAGTTCATAAGTCCAGAAACAAGTCATGCATTCTGGTTTTACTAAGACGACTTCCCATTCTTGGTCTTGTGGAAAATAACCGTTATGACCATTGGCTAGGTAGCATGTTGTAATGTCGTCAAAAGGACGAGGGTTTCGTAATGTCCAACAGTCCCGTAATAATCTAAAAACCTTGTTTCTCACCCCAACTACTGAATCCATCACTTGTGGGAAGGTTTTATTTAAAAGTTGCAATCTGATGTTCTTTTTCTCACTTTGGTAAGAAGCGAACATCACTAACCCGTAAGTATAACATGCATCTTTATGTTTCATGTTAGAAGCTCTTTCTAATTCATGAAATCCTATGTTGGGATATGTTGAGTTAAAATAGGTTCTTAACCCGTAGCATAAAATTGCATTTGGGTTCCCCGCATTTAACGCTTTAAAGAAAACACGGCGTAACTTACGGTCTCCCCAATGTGATATACCCCACCTATTAAAGGAAAGCCATTTATAAACTAAGGCATTTCTGGAAAGTCTTTCAAATGTTTGACAAGTTAATTTTGCCATAATTAATTGTGCTGATGAATTCTGACCGACTCTAGACAAGATTTCCTCAATCATATCCTCTGGTAGATCTTCTAAAATATTCGGTTGTCTACCCTTAATGTCCATTTTGTTTTTATACTGTAAAATAGACAAGGATTAGATTCGTAAAAGATAATTAACAAACAATACAAGCAATTTTTACATAGAACATAAAAGTACAAGCACACTACAATACATATAATATACAACATGATTACAACTCTCTAATCTGAATCACTAGTTTCTTCTTCTTCGGACTTGGTTCGTTTTCCTAATTTTCTAGGAATATATGGTGTTCCTCTAATACGAGCCGTCGTTTTCCACAATGGTTTAGAAAAACCTGGTGGTTTAGAGGTTCCCGGGTCATTGTTACATTTTAGGAATTACGGATGTTGCCGATACATATAAAGTTCATCGGGGTTGGAATCTGGTTTCTCTATTTTTATACCTTTTCCCTTATTATTTTCTTTTGCTTTATTAAATTGGGTCGAGGTAATTTCTATAACATCATTGGAATCCTCATCGGGATCCGATTCATCGGAAAATTAGTAATCTTCCTAATATTTTGCTTCCTCGGCGGAAACACCATTGACCATTATTAACTTTGGTCCGTTGGTTGAGAATTTTCTTTTATTTAATCGATTTACTATAGGTATCAATATTTCTTCCTCCGGAACCTCTTCTTCTTCCGGTTCCTCCTCTTCCGGTTCCTCTTCTTCCGGTTCCTCTTTTTCTGGTTCCTCTTCGGGAATTTGTGAATCTTCCTAAAGTATATTCGACTCTTCATTATTATTAGGTGATTCGATGGAATTTGTACTAGTGGTAGACATCTATCACACAATATCAAACACATTAAGAGGTTAATATATCACATAATATTTACATGTTAATAACATATAGTTTCCAACAAAAGTGTTAAGCAATCGTTTTTAAAGAAAACACGGTCGAAGTCCAGACTCACTAATGTATCCTAACAAACTCGATAAGACACACTAATGCAAATTTCTGGTTCTCTAAGACCAACGCTCGGATACCAACTGAAATGTCCTGTTCATATTGATTATAAACGTTCCATATTAATTGATTTCGTCGCGAGGTTTTGACCTCTATATGAGACGTTTTTTCAAAGACTGCATTCATTTTTAAAACAATTATAACCTTTATTTTATCTATAAAGGTTTAAAAAGCATTACGTAGATTATCAAATAATGATAATCTAAAATATACCGTTTACACACGACCATTACATAATGGTTTACAATAAGAATATATTACATCAAAAATAAGTTTCTTGAATGCAGTTTTTACATAATATCATACAAGCATGGACTCCAAATCTTGTCCTTATTTTAGTATGCAACAGCGGAAGCTCTTAATAATCACCTGAGAATAAACATGCTTAAAATGTCAACAAAAAATGTTGGTGAGTTATAGGTTTAACCTATATATTATCAAATCATAATAATAGACCACAAGATTTCATATTTCAATATACATCCCATACATAGAGATAAAAATTATTCATATGGTGAACACCTGGTAACCGACATTAACAAGATGCATATAAGAATATCCCCTATCATTCCGGGAAATCCTTCGGACATGTAAAAACGAATTCGAAGTACTAAAGCATCCGGTACTTTGGATGGGGTTCGTTAGGCCCAATAGATCTATCTTTAGGATACGCGTCAATTAGTAGATCGGTTTACTAATTCTTAGGTAACCAAGCAAAAGGGGCATATTCGGCTTCGATCATTCACCCATATAATGTAGTTTAAATTACTTGTGTCTATTTCGTAAAACATTTATAAAACTGCATGTATTCTCATCCCAAAATATTAGATTTTAAAAGTGGGACTATAACTCACTTTCACAGATTTTTATTTCGTTGGGAAGTAAGACTTGGCCACTGGTCGATTCACGAACCTATAACAAATATGTACATATATATCAAAGTATGTTTAAAATATATTTACACCACTTTTAATACATTTTGATGTTTTAAGTTTATTAAGTCAGCTGTCCTCGTTAGTAACCTACAACTAGTTGTCCATAGTTAAATGTAAAGAAATAAATTGATATATTATCTTGTATCAATCCACGACCCAGTGTATACACGTCTCAGGCTAGATCACAACTCAAAGTATATATATATTTGGAATCAACCTCAACCCTGTATAGCTAACTCCAACATTACTGCATATAGAGTGTCTATGGTTGTTCCAAATAATATATATAGATGGGTCGATATGATATGTCAAAACATTTGTATACGTGTCTATGGTATCCCAAGATTACATAATATATTAGAATACATGTATAATACAATATAAGTTAGCTAGGACATGATTTGTATAGAATTGTTACAATATTTCCCGTATCTACAACAATAAAAAAATATACAATCTTGTTTTACCCATAACTTCTTCGTTTTAAATCCGTTTTGAGTGAATCAAATTGCTATGGTTTCATATTGAACTCTATTTTATGAATCTAACCAGAAAAAGTATAGGTTTATAGTCAGAAATCTAAGTTACAAGTCGTTTTTGTAAGAGGTAGTCATTTCAGTAGAAAGAACGACGTCTTGATGACCATTTTGAAAAACATACTTCCACTTTGAGTTTAACCATGATTTTTGGATATAGTTTCATGTTTATAAGAAAAATCATTTTCCCAGAAGAACAACTTTTAAATCAAAGTTTATCATAGTTTTTAAACCCAAAACAGCCTGCGGTGTTACTACGACAGCGTATGTCCGGTTTTACGGTGTTTTTCGTGTTTCCAGGTTTTAAATCATTAAGTTAGCATATAATATAGATATAGAACATGTGTTTATTTGATTTTAAAAGTCAAGTTAGAAGGATTAACTTTTGTTTGCGAACAAGTTTAGAATTAATTAAACTATGTTCTATTGATTTCAAGTTTAAACCTTCGAATAAGGTAGTTTTATATATATGAAACGAATGATGTTATGAACATCATTACTACCTCAGGTTTTGTGGATAAATCTACTGGAAATGAGAAAAATAGATCTAGCTTCAAAGGATCCTTGGATGGCTTGAAAGTTCTTGAAGCAGAATCATGACACGAAAACAAGTTCAAGTAAGATTTCCACTCGAAATAAGATTGTTATAGTTATAGAAATTGAATCAAAGTTTGAATATGAGTATTACCTTGTATTAGAAAGATATCTTACTGTAAATAAAAAAGATTTCTTGAGGTTGGATGATCACTTTACAAGATTGGAAGTAAGCTGGCAAACTTGGAAGTATTCTTGATTTTATGAAACTAGAACTTATAGAATTTATGAAGAACACCTAGAACTTGAAGATAGAACTTGAGAGAGATCAATTAGATGAAGAAAATTGAAGAATGAAAGTGTTTGTTTTTTGGTCATTGGTATATGGATTAGATATAAAGGATGTGTAATTTTGTTTACATGTAAATAAGTCATGAATGATTACTAATATTTTTGTAATTTTATGAGATATTTCATGCTAGTTGCCAAATGATGGTTCCTACATGTTTTAGGTGACTCACATGGGCTGCTAAGAGCTGATCATTGGAGTGTATATACCAATAGTACATACATCTAAAAGCTGTGTATTGTACGAGTACGAATACGGGTGCATACGAGTAGAATTCTTGATGAAACTGAACGAGGATGTAATTGTAAGCATTTTTGTTAAGTAGAAGTATTTTGATAAGTGTCTTGAAGTCTTTCAAAAGTATATGAATACATATTAAAACACTACATGTATATACAATTTAACTGAGTCGTTAAGTCATCGTTAGTCGTTACATGTAAATGTTGATTTGAAACCTTTAAGTTAACGATCATGTTAAATGTTGTTAACCCAATGTTTATTATATCTAATTAGATGTTAAATTATTACATTATCATGATATTATGATATATTAATATATCTTAGTATGATATATATGCAGTTAAATGTTGTTACAACGATAATCGTTACATATATGTCTCGTTTCGAAATCATTAAGTTAGTAGTCTTGTTTTTACATATGTAGTTCATTGTTAATACACTTAATGACATGTTTACTTATCATTTATCATGATTAAACATAGTATATCAATATCTTAATATGATTCATATGTATTTAGTAAGACGTTGTTATAACGATAATCGTTATATATATCGTTTCGAGTTTCTTAATTCAATAAACTCAATTTTATGTATATAAATCATTGTTAAAATACCTAATGAGATACTTACTTATCATAATATCATGTTAACTATATATATAATCATATATATGTCATCATATAGTTTTTACAAGTTTTAACGTTCGTGAATCACCGGTCAACTTGGGTGGTCAATTGTCTATATGAAACCTATTTCAATTAATCAAGTCTTAAAAAGTTTGATTGCTTAACATGTTGGAAACACTTAATCATGTAAATAACAATTTCATTTAATATATATAAGCATGGAAAAGTTCAAGTCACTACATCCCCATCATTCCGGGACTCCCTTCGGACATGATAAATTCGAAGTACTAAAGCATCCGGTACTTTGGATGGGGCTTGTTGGGCTCAATAGTTCTATCTTTAGGATTCGCATCAATTAGGGTGTCTGTTCCCTAATTCTTAGATTACAAGACTAAAAAGGGCATATTCGGTTTAATAATTCAACCATAGAATGTAGTTTCACGTACTTGTGTCTATTTTGTAAATCATTTATAAAACTGCATGTATTCTCATCCCAAAAATATTAGATTTAAAAAGTGGGACTATAACTCACTTTCACAGATTTTTCCTTCGTTGAAAATAAGACTTGGCCACTGATCGATTCACGAACCTATAATAAATATGTATATATATATATATATATATATATATATATATATATATATATATATATATATATATATATATATATATATATATATATATCAAAGTATGATTGAAATATATTCACAAAATTTTTTATTAAGTTTTTATGATTTAAGTTTGTTAAGTTAGCAGTTCTCGTTAGTAACCTACAACTAGTTGTCCACAGTTAGATGTACAGAAATAAATCAATATATATTATCTTGAATCAATCCACGACCCAGTGTATACACGTCTCAGGCTAGATCACAACTTAAAGTATATATATTTTTAGAATCAACCTCAACCCTGTATAGCGAACTCGAGCATTACACCATATAGAGTGTATATGGTTGTTCCAAATAATATATATAGATGGGTCGATAAGATATGTCAAAACATTGTATACGTGTCTATGGTATCCCAAGATTAGAATACATGTATAATACAATATAAGTTAGCTAGGATTAGATTAGTGTAGATTTGTTATAAAATTTTCGTAGCTACAACAAGTAAAATTTTCCAATTTTGTTTTACCCATAACTTCTTTGTTTTAAATCCGTTTTGAGTGATTCAAGTTGCTATGGTTTCATAATGAATTGTAACTTATGAAACTAAACAGAAAAAGTATAAGTTTATTGTCGGAAATACAGGTTACAAGCTATTTACTAAAGAGGTAGTCATTTCCGTCGAAAGAACGTCATCTTGATGACCATTTTGAAAAACATACTTCCACTTTGTGTTTAACCATGATTTTTGGATATAGTATCATGTTCATATGTAATATCATATTTCCAGGAAACAAACTTCCAATTCAAAGATTAAGATAGTTTTTATTTTTCTAGCCCAAAACAGCCCCCGGTTTCACTACGACGGCGTATGTCCGGTTTTACGGTGTTCTTCGTGTTTTCAGGTTTTAAATCATTAAGTTAGCATATAAAATAGATATAGAAAATGTGTTTAGTTGATTTTAAAATTCAAGTTAGAAGGATTAACTTTGTTTGCGAATAAGTTTAGAATTAAATAAACTATGTTCTAGTGATTACATGTTCAAATCTTCGAATAAGATAGTTTTATATATATGAATCGAATGATGTTATGAACATCATTACTACCTCAAGTTTAGTAGGTAAACCTACTAGAAGTGACAAAAATTTATCTAGCTTCAAAGGATTCTTGGATGGCTTGAAAGTTCTTGAAGTAGAATCATGACACGAAAACAAGTTCAAGTAAGATTATCACTCGAAATAAGATTGTTATAGTTATAGAAATTGAACCAAAGTTTGAATATGAATATTACCTTGAATTAGAAAGATATCTTACTGTAAATAATAAAGATTTCTTGAGATTGAATGATCACTTGAAATGGATTAGAAAGCTTGGAAGTAGACTTGTAAACTTGAGAGTATTCTTGATTTTATGAAACTGGAACTTATAGAATTTATGAAGAACACTTAGAACTTGAAGATAGAACTTTAGAGAGATCAATTAGATGAAGAAAATTGAAGAATGAAAGTGTTTGTAGGTGTTTTTGGTCGTTGGTATATGGATTAGATATAAAGGATGTGTAAGTTTGTTTTCATGTAAATAATTCATGAATGATTTATAATATTTTTTGTAATTTTGTGAGATATTTCATGCTAGTTGCCAAATGATGGTTCCCAAATGTTTAATGACTCACATGGGCTGCTAAAGAGCTGATCATTAAAGTGTATATACCAATAGTATATAAATTTAGAAGCTGTGTATTGTTCGAGTACGAATACGGGTGCATACGAGTAGAATTGTTGATGAAAATGAATGAGGATGTAATTGTAAGCATTTTTGTTAAGTAGAAGTACTTTGATATGTGTCTTGAAGTCTTTAAAAAGTGTACAAATACATCTTAATACACTACATGTATATATATTTTAACTGAGTCATTAAGTCATCGTTAGTCGTTACATGTAAGTGTTGTTTTGAAACCTTTAAGTTAACGATCTTATTTAATGTTGTTAACCCATTGTTTATTATATCTAATGAAATGTTAAATTATTACATTATCATAATATTATGATGTATGAATATATCTTAATATGATATATATATATATATATATATATATATATATATATATATATATACATTAAAATGTCGTTACAACGATAATCGTTACATATAAGTCTCGTTCTGAAATCCTTAAGTTAGTAGTCTTGTTTTTACATATGTAGTTCATTGTTAACACACTTAATGATATACTTAATTATCATTTTATCATATTAAACATAGTGTATCTATATCTTAATATGATTCATATGTATTTAGTAAGACGTTGTTATAACGATAATCGTTATATATATCGTTTCGAGTTTCTTAATTCAATAATCTCATTTTTATGTATATCACTCATTGTTAATACACTTAGTAAGATACTTACTTATCATAATCTCATGTTAACCACATATATATATATATATATATATATATATATATATATATATATATATATATATATATATATATATATATATATATATATATATATATATATATATATATATATATATATATATATATATATATATATATATATATAACGTTCGTGAATCACCGGTCAACTTGGGTGGTCAATTGTCTACATGAAACTCATTTCAATTAATCAAGTCTTAACAAGTTTGATTGCTTAACATGTTGAAAACATTTAATCATGCAAATATAGTTTTCATTTAATATATAATCATGGAAAAGTTCGGGTCACTACAGTACCTACCAGTTAAATAAATTTCGTCCTGAAATTTTAAGCGGTTGAAGGTGTTGACGCATCTTCTGGAAATAAGTGCGGGTATTTCTTCTTTATCTGGTCTTCACGTTCCCAGGTGAACTCGGGTCCTCTACGAGCATTCCATCGAACCTTAACAATTGGTATCTTGTTTTGCTTAAGCCTTTTAACCTCACGATCCATTATTTCGACGGGTTCTTCGATGAATTGAAGTTTTTCATTGATTTGGATTTCGTCTAGCCGAATAGTGAGATCTTCTTTAGCAAAACATTTCTTCAAATTCGAGACGTGGAAAGTGTTATGTACAGCCGCGAGTTGTTGAGGTAACTTAAGTCGATAAGCTACTGGTCCGACACGATCTATAATCTTGAATGGCCCGATGTATCTTGGATTTAGTTTCCCCCGTTTACCAAATCGAACAACACCTTTCCAAGGTGAAACCTTAAGCATGACAATCTCTCCAATTTCAATTTCTATATCTTTTCTTTTAATGTCCGCGTAGCTCTTTTGTCAACTTTGGGCGGTTTTTAACTGTTGTTGAATTTGAATGATCTTCTCGGTAGTTTCTTGAATTATATCCGGACCCGTAATTTGTCTATCCCTAACTTCACTCAAACAAATCGGAGACCTGCACTTTCTACCATAAAGTGCCTCAAATGGTGCCATCTCAATACTCGAATGGTAACTGTTGTTGTAGGAAAACTCTGCTAACGGTAGGTGTCGATCCCAACTGTTTCCAAAATCAATAACACATGCTCGTAGCATGTTTTCAAGCGTTTGTATCGTCCTTTCGCTCTGCTCATCAGTCTGTGGATGATAGGCAGTACTCATGTCTAGACGAGTTCCTAATGCTGGAGACAACTCGCCATCCCTATCAGAGATAATAGAGATTGGTATTCCATGTCTGGAGACAACTTCTTTAAAGTATAATCGCGCCAACTTCTCCATTTTTTCATCTTCTCTCATTGGCAGAAAATGTGCTTGGAAATTTAGTAATGAAATCCATGGTAATGTTTTCCCATTTCCATTCCGGGATTTCAGGTTGTTGAAGTAGACCTGATGGTTTCTAATGTTTAGCTTTGACCTTAGAACACGTCAAACATTCTCCTACATATCTCGCAATATCGGCTTTCATACCCGGCCACCAAAAATGTTTCTTGAGGTCCTTGTACATCTTTCCCGCTCCGGGATGTATCGAGTATCTGGTTTTATGTGCTTCCCCAAGTACCATTTCTCTCACATCTCCAAACTTTGGTACCTAAATTCTTTCGGCTCTATACCGGGTTCCGTCTTCTCGAATATTAAGGTGTTTCTCCGATCCTTTGGGTATTTCATTCTTCAAATTCCCTTCTTTTACAACACCCTGTTGCGCCTCCTTTATTTGAGTAGTAAGGTTAGTGCGAATAATTATATTCATAGCTTTTACCCGTATAGGTTCTCTGTCCTTTCTACTCAAAGCGTCGGCTACCACATTCGCCTTCCCCGGATGGTAACGAATCCCGAAATCGTAATCATTTAAATATGTATTGGAGACTTTTGTGATCGGAATATATAATACTTTTGACCCCATATAAGTAGTGCATCCAAGTCTTTAATGCAAAAACAACCGCGCCTAATTCCAAATCATGCGTCGTATAATTCTGCTCGTGAATATTCAATTGTCTAGACGCATAAGCAATTACCTTCGTTCGTTGCATTAATACACAACCGAGACCTTGATTTGAGGCATCACAATATATCACAAAATCATCATTCCCTTCAGGCAATGACGATATAGGTGCCGTAGTTAACTTTTTCTTCAACAATTAAAACGCTTTTTCTTGTTCATCCTTCCATTCAAATTTCTTCCCTTTATGCGTTAATGCAGTCAAGGGTTTTGCTATTTTGGAAAATTCTTAGATGAATCTTCTGTAGTAACCAGCTAATCCTAAAATTGGCATATGTGTTTCGGAGTTTTCGGGGTTTCCCATTTTTCAACGGTTTCAATCTTTGCCAGATCCACCTGAATACCTCCTTTGTTCACTATGTGACCAAGGAATTGAACTTCTTCCAACTAAAATGCACACTTTGAAAACTTAGCGTACAGTTTTTCTTTCCTCAACAACTCTAGCACTTTTCTCAAATGTTCTTCATTCTCTTGATCATTCTTTGAGTAGATAAGTATGTCATCGATGAAAACAATGACAAACTTGTCAAGATATGGTCCACACACTCTGTTCATAAGGTCCATGAACACAGATGGTGCGTTAGTTAAACCAAATGGCATAACCATAAACTCGTAATGACCGTAACGCGTCCTAAAAGCTGTTTTCGGAATATCATCCTCCTTCACCCGCATTTGATGATATCCAGAACGTAAATCGATCTTCGAATAAACCGGCGAACCTTGTAGTTGATCAAATAAGTCGTCGATTCTCCGTAGTGGATAACGGTTCTTGATGGTAAGTTTGTTCAACTCTCGGTAGTTGATACACAACATGAATATACCATCCTTCTTTTTGACAAACAAAACAGGAGCTTCCCATGATGATGTGCTTGGTTGAATGAAACCACTCTCTAAAATTTCTTGTAATTGGCTTTGGAGTTCCTTCATTTCGCTGGGTGCGAGTCTGTATGGAGCACAAGCTATTAGTGCAGCTCCTGGTACAAGATCTATTTGAAATTCAACGGATCGGTGTGGAGGTAGTCCCGGTAATTCTTTCGGAAATACATCGGGAAATTCTTTTTCGACAGGAACATCATTGATGTTCTTTTCTTCGGTTTGTACTTTCTCGACATGTGCTAAAATAGCATAGCAACCTTTTCTTATTAGCTTTTGCGCCTTCAAATTACTAATAAGATTTAGCTTCGCGTTGCTCTTTTCTCCGTACACCATTAAGGGTTTTCCTTTTTCCCGTACAATGCGAATTGCATTTTTGTAACATACGATCTCTGATCTCTCTCCTTTTTCAACCAGTCCATGCCAATTAGTACATCAAAACTTCCTAACTCTACTGGTATCAAATCAATCTTAAATGTTTCGCTAACCAATTTAATTTCTCGATTCTGACATATATTATCTGCTGTAATTAATTTATCATTTGCTAATTCGAGTAAAAATTTATTATCCAAAGGCGTCAGTGGACAACTTAATTTAGCACAAAAATCTCTACTCATATAGCTTCTATCCACACTCGAATCAAATAAAACATAAGCAGATGTATTGTCAATAAGAAACGTACCCGTAACAAGTTCCGGGTCTTCCTGCGCTTCTACCGCATTAATATTGAAAACTCTTCCGTGACCTTGCCCATTAGTATTCCCTTGGTTTGGGCAATTTCTAATAATGTGGCCCAGTTTTTCACATTTATAACAAACTACGTCGGCATTATTTGTTCCGACATTATTTGTTTCTTTATTTTTGTTGTTCTTTGGTCCGTAAACCTCACATTTTGTCATGCCATGACCACTTCTCTTACACTTGGTGCAAAATATTGTGCAGAACACATTCGGATGGTACTCTGCACACCTGAAGCATGGTTGTTTCTGTTGTTTGTTGTTATTGAAATGGTTGTTGTTGTGATTGTTATTATTGTTGGGACGGTGGTTGTAATGGTTATTGTTGTTAGGATGGTTGTTGTTGCGGTTGTTATTGCGAAATTTGGTGCGATTGAAGTTATGATTCTTGTGTTGATTGTTAATATTGTGACCCTTGTCACTGGTTTCTTCCCACTTTCTCTTGATTTGTTTCGTGTTGGCTTCTTCGGCCGCTTGCTCTTTAATTCTTTCCTCAATCTGATTTATGAGTTTATGAGCCATTCGACTCGCCTTTTGTATGGAGGCGGGCTCGTGTGAACTTATATCTTGTTGGATCCTTTCGGGAAACCCTTTTACAAATGCGTCGATTTTCTCCTCTTCATCTTCGAACGCTCTTGGGCACAATAAACACAACTCCGTGAATCATCGTTCGTATGTGGAAATATCGAATCCTTGTGTTCGTAATCCCTTAAGTTCTACTTTGAACTTATTGACCTCGTTTCTGGGACGATACTTCTCAGTCATCAGATGTTTGAATGCTGACCACGGTAGTGCGTACGCAGCATCTTATCCCACTTGCTCTAGATAGGCATTCCACCATGTTAACGCAGTACCTGTGAAGGTATGCTTAGCGTACTTTACTTTGTCTTCTTCAGTACACTTACTTATGGAAAACACCGATTCAACCTTTTCGGTCCACCGTTTCAATCCGATTGGACCCTCGGTTCCATCGAATTCCAAAGGTTTACAGGCAACGAATTCTTTGTAGGAGCATCCTACACGATTTCTTGTGGCGTTATTTGCATTGCTAGATTCAGAGTTATTGTTGTTGTTTTGTATTGCAGCCTGTACTGCGGCTATGTTTGCTGCAAGGAAAACACGGAAGTCTTCCTCGCTCATGTTCAAATTCTGACGAGTCGTCGGTGCCATTTCCTTCAAAAATAGCCTAAAATTATTAAGTTAATCATATAGAATTTTAAGAGTAGTCAATAGTATTTCGTAGCATAATATGAACTCATTTATAAAAGCTTTTTCTTCATATTAGCGTTTTATAGTTTTAATTTGGGTAGTATCTACCCGTTAAGTTCATACTTAGTAGCTAATATACAATTCAACTACTACAATTCTATATGAAAAACCGATTATAATAATATTTCGCGTTCAAACTTTTATACAATATTTTACAAACTTACAATACCGCTAATATACATATAGCATGAAATATAGCACACAATAACTTTGATACAAAACAGTTGTGACAACAATCCTAGTTAATACGCAAGTCGTTCAGCAAAGGCAATAAAAACACGTAACTCGTAAGTCCAGAAACAAGTCATGCATTCTGGTTTTACTAAGACTACTTCCTATCCTTGGTCTTACGGAACATAACCATTGTGGCCGTTGACAAGACAGCATGTTGTAACGTTGTCAAAGGGACAAGGATTTCGTAATGCCCAACAGCCTCGTAATAATCTAAAGACCTTGTTTCTCACCCCAACTACTGAATCCTTCACTTGTGGGAAGGTTTTATTTAAAAGTTGTAATCTGATGTTCTTTTTCTCACTTTGGTGAGAAGCGAACATCACTAACCCGTAAGCATAATATGCTTCTTTATGTTGCATGTTAGAAGCTCTTTCTAACTCACAAAGTCCTACGTTGGAATATGTTGAGTAAAAATAGGTTCTTAACCCGTAGCGTAAAATTGCATTTGGGTTCCCCGCATTTAACGCTTTAAAGAAAACACGGCGTAACTTACGGTGTCCCCAATGTGATATACCCTATCTTTCAAATGAAAGTCTTTTATAAACTAAGGCATGCCTGGAATGTTCTTCAAATGTTCTACAAACTAAATTTTTCGTAAATAATTGTGCCGACGAATTCTGACCGACTTTAGACAAGATTTCATCAATCATGTCCCCGGGTAGGTCTTCTAAAATTTTTGGTTGTCTATCCTTAACGTCCATTGTGTTTTTATACTGTAAAATAGACGAGAATTAGATTCGTAAAAGATAATTATCAAATAATACAAGCAATTTTTACATACAACATGAAAGTACAAGCACACTTATATTACATATATTACACCGCATGATTACAACTCTTTATTCTGACTCACTTGTTTCTTCTTCTTCGGACTTGGTTTGTTTCGCTAATTTCCTAGGGATATATGGTGCTCCCCTAATACGAGCCATTCTTTTCACAAATGGTTTAGAAAGACCCGGTAGTTTAGATGTTCCCGGGTTATAGCTAAAACTTAAGAAATACGGGTGTTGACGGTATTTTCCATCGGGACATTTCATGTTAACATAGAGGTCATCGGGGTTGGACTCGGGTTTTTCTATTTTTATGCCTTTTCCCTTATTATTTTCTTTTGCCTTTTCAAATTGTGTCGGGGTAATTTCTATAACATCATCGGAATCCTCATCGGGATTCGATTCATCGGAAAATTGGTAATCTTCCCAATATTTTGCTTCCTCGGCGGAAACACCATTGACCATTATTAATTTTGGTCCATTGGTTGAGGATTTTCTTTTATTTATCTGTTTTTCTGTGGTTTCTAATATTTCCTTCCCCGGAACCTCTTCTTCTTCGGGTTCCTCTTCTTTCGGTTCCTCTTCTTCCGGTTCCTCTTCTTCCGGTTCCTCTTCGGGAATTTGTGAATCTTCCCAATATATATTTGACTCTTCATTATTATTAGGTGAGTCGATGGAATTTGTATTAGAGGTAGACATCTATCACACAATATCAAACACGTTAAGAGATTAATATATCACATAATATTTACATGTTAATAATATATAGTTTCCAACAAAAAAATGTTAAGCAATCGTTTTTAAAGAAAACACGGTCGAAGTCCAGAGTCACTAATGCATCCTAACAAATCGGTTAGACACACTAATGCAAATTTCTGGTTCTCTAAGACCAACGCTCGGATACCAACTGAAATGTCCCGTTCATATTGATTATAAACGTTCTATATTAATTGATTTCGTTGTGAGGTTTTGACCTCTATATGAGACGTTTTTCAAAGGCTGCATTCGATTTTAAAACAAACCATAACTTTTAAAATATTACGACGATTATCAAATAATGATAATCTAAAATATAGCGTTTTCACACGACCATTACATAATGGTTTACAATAATATTACACATCAATATATGTCTTCGAATGCAGTTTTTAAACAATATAATACAAGCATGGACTAACCGATATGTTAAAACAACAACGGAAGCTCTTAGAAATCACCTAAGAATAAACATGCTTAAAACATTGTATACGTTGGTTGTTTCAAATAATATATATAGATGGGTCGATATGATATGTCAAAACATTGTATACGTGTCTATGGTATCCCAAGATTAGAATACATGTATAATACAATATAAGTTAGCTAGGATAAGATTAGTGTAGAATTGTTATAAAATTTTCGTAGCTACAACAAGTAAAATTTTCCAATTTTGTTTTACCCATAACTTCTTCGTTTTAAATTCGTTTTGAGTGATTCAAGTTGCAATGGTTTCATAATGAACTGTAAATTATGAAACTAAACAGAAAAAGTATAAGTTTATAGTCGAAAATACAGGTTACAAGTTATTTACTAAAGAGGTAGGCATTTTCGTCGAAAGAACGACATCTTGATGACCATTTTGAAAAACATATTTCCACTTTGTGTTTAACCATGATTTTTGGATATAGTATCATGTTCATATGTAATATCATTTTTCCAGAAAATAAACTTCCAATTCAAAGATTAAGATAGTTTTTATTTTTCTAACCCAAAACTGCCCCCAGTTTCACTACGACGGCGTATGTCCGGTTTTACGGTGTTCTTCGTGTTTTCTGGTTTTAAATCATTAAGTTAGCATATAAAATAAATATAGAAAATGTGTTTAGTTGATTTTAAAATTCAAGTTAGAAGGATTAACTTTGTTTGCGAATAAGTTTAGAATTAAATAAACTATGTTCTAGTGATTACATGTTCAAATCTTCGAATAAGATAGTTTTATATATATGAATCGAATGATGTTATGAACATCATTAATACCTCAAGTTTAGTAGGTAAACCTACTGGAAGTGAAAAAAATTGATCTAGCTTCAAAGGATTCTTGGATGGCTTGAAAGTTCTTGAAGTAGAATCATGACACGAAAACAAGTTCAAGTAAGATTATCACTCGAAATAAGATTGTTATAGTTATAGAAATTGAACAAAAGTTTGAATATGAGTATTACCTTGAATTAGAAAGATATCTTACTATAAATAAGAAAGATTTCTTGAGATTGGATGATCACATGAAATGGATTAGAAAGCTTGGAAGTAGACTTGTAAACTTGAGAGTATTCTTGATTTTATGAAACTAGAACTTATAGAATTTATGAAGAACACTTAGAACTTGAAGATAGAACTTGAGAGAGATCAATTAGATAAAGAAAATTGAAGAATGAAAGTGTTTTAGGTGTTTTTGGTCGTTGGTATATGGATTAGATATAAAGGATGTGTAAGTTTGTTTTCATGTAAATAATTCATGAATGATTTATAATATTTTTTGTAATTTTGTGAGATATTTCATGCTAGTTGCCAAATGATGGTTCCCACATATTTAATGACTCACATGGGCTGCTAAGGAGCTGATCATTGAAGTGTATATACCAATAGTATATACATCTAGAAGCTGTGTATTGTATGAGTACGAATACAGGTGCATACGAGTAGAATTGTTGATGAAAATGAATGAGGATGTAATTGTAAGCATTTTTTTTAAGTAGAAGTACTTTGATATGTGTCTTGAAGTCTTTCAAAAGTGTACAAATACATCTTAATATACTACTTGTATATACATTTTAACTGAGTCGTTAAGTCATCGTTAGTCGTTACATGTAAGTGTTGTTTTGAAACCTTTAAGTTAACGATCTCATTTAATGTTGTTAACCCATTATTTATTATATCTAATGAGATGTTAAAGTATTACATTATCATGATATTATGATGTATGAATATATCTTAATATGATATATATACATTAAAATGTTGTTACAACGATAATCGTTACATATATGTCTCGTTTCGAAATCCTTAAGTTGGTAGTCTTGTTTTTACATATGTAGTTCATTTTTAACACACTTAATGATATACTTAATTATCATTTTATCATGTTAAACATATTGTATCTATATCTTAATATGATTCATATGTATTTAGTAAGACGTTGTTATAACGATAATCGTTATATATATCGTTTCGAGTTTCTTAATTCAATAATCTCATTTTTATGTATATCACTCATTGTTAATACACTAAGTAAGATACTTACTTATCATAATCTCATGTTAACCATATATATATATCAATATATATATATCATCATGTAGTTTTTACAAATTTTTAACGTTCGTGAATCGTCGGTCAACTTGGGTGGTCAATTGTCTACATGAAACTCATTTCAATTAATCAAGTCTTAACAAATTTGATTGCTTAACATGTTGAAAACATTTAATCATGCAAATATAGTTTTCATTTAATATATAATCATGGAAAAGTTCGGGTGACTACACCGAATTGTCTTACAACAATAGCTATCATGCAAGCATTAAGGCCACACCTTTCGAAGCCTTGTATGGCTGCAGATGTTGTTCTCCTATCTGTTGGGCCGAAGTAGGTGAAAAGTAACTCTCCGGACCTGAACTCGTCAATGAAACAACCGAGAATATTGTCCAAATTCAAGCGAGGCTCAAGACGGCCCGTGATCGTCAAAAGAGCTATGCAGATCTTAAGCATAAAGATCGTGAATTCCAAGTAGGTGACCGAATGATGTTGAAAGTTTCACCTTGGAAAGGTGTAATCCGTTTCGGAAAGCGTGGGAAGCTAAATTCTCGATATATTGGTCCTTTTGAAGTCTTGGAGCGTCTTGGACCTGTTGCTTACCGTTTGGATCTTCCGACTCAGTTGAGTGCAGTTCATCCCACTTTCCACGTGTCGAATATGAAGAAATGTCTTTCTGAACCAGAACTTATCATACCTCTTGAGGAGCTTACTATTGATGACAAACTCCACTTCGTGGAAAACCTGTTGAAATTATGGACCGTGAGGTCAAAACCTTGAAACGCAACAAGATTCAAATTGTTCGAGTCCGTTGGAATGCTAATCGAGGACCCGAGTTCACTTAGGAGGGAGAGGACAAATGAAGCAGAAATATCCTCACCTCAGCTTAAAATTTCAGGATGGAATTTTCTTTAACAAGTGGGTAATGTAACGACCCGACTTTTTCGACTTACTTTTGTGCTTGTTACTTTCACGAAACTGCATATTTGTGCGTACTGTGTTAGATTATATTCTGGAATCTTATTTCATGTTAATTACTTTCGTTAATACCATACAACGTGCCATTAAGTACTTAGTTACTTAGCTTGTATTTGTGTTAAGACTAAGAACATGATGTAACCTTGGTTCATCATCCTTCTAAAACTCTTAAGTGAGTTGTATTCTTGCTTAATCTTGACATTGTGTGTTGATGGTTGAAACTTGATCAAAGTGATGATAAAACATCAAAGAGTTGTACACTTGAAGCTTACACGCATCAATTATAAGAACCGTGATGAGCATCAAGCACCAAGAAACCCACCAGAGCAATTGTTTGCTGTTTTTTGGGGTCTGATCAGACTCCTAGAACTTCTGGAAAATTGATTTTCAGATAGCTCGTTTCGAGTAGATGACTTTTTGTTTAGGACTCGCCTAAATCCGATATACGGTTTAGGATTTATATCCTCCCGAAAATCACTACGCCTTTGTAACGACGTTCTGAAAATTCTGACCTAGTCGCGCTTGAACCGTCGCTACGGTCGAACAACATCGAGTTAGCATCTGAAAATTGGACAGCGGTTATAGGACTCACATACGGAGCCTCGGCCACTGACCACGCGTCTTTTCGATCTCTATTCTTGTTGAAAACTTACTTTAGCTTTTACGAATGATGATGATGATGATACTTAAGACTTATTTTATTCACCTCTAAACTTTTGGGGACACTATACTAACTTAGTGACCTTTGACTTAGGTTGACGACCTTTCAAACCGACTTACTACCTGCATACTTTTCATATCGACTTTTACCGCACATTCACTGTGAGTTATAGCTTCCCTTTTTACTTTACTATTTTTGGGACTGAGAATACATGCGCTTTTTATGTTTTACATACTAGAAACGAGTACTTAAACTTTTTATATGTGTGGGTGACATAACGGCACAAAGATTCACCTTAGCTCGGTAACGTTTAGTCATTGGTTTATGAACCGGTGAACGCGAATCTTAGATATGGATCAATAGGGTTTGACATCCCCACTCGGGCTAGTCGCGCTAGCATTCAACGGGTGTTTAATACTTCGTAAACAGACACACTCGCCAAGTGTACTTTTAAGGGGTAATATTACGTTAAGTTAGTTACCGGGTGCCCACAGATAAGCATATACTTTTCATACTGTTTTGAATACGAAATCTCGTGGTCTACATTACATTACTGATTACAAACAAACTATAGCTCACCAACATTCGTGTTGACCTTTTAAGCGTGTATTTCTCAGGTGCTTAGACGTTGTTGCTTCCACTGTTAGACTTGCTGTCTTGGTGTTATAGACTTGCTGTTACACACTCACTGTGTTAGACTTCCGCTGCATTACTTAGAGATGTCTCAATCATGGAACTTATATTTTGCATTCGCAACTTATGTTATTTTAAATAAAGGTTTTGTAACGACCTTTGTGTCACGTTATATTTTGTAAAACATTATCCTTTCATGAATGCAAAACTTATTTTAAAACAGCATATAGTATTATACCGTGTAAAGGACCTATTTTTGATGATCCGTACATGATGGTTTTGTACGGGGTGTCACAGATATTTCTACCCAATATTCGTATTGCTTCAATGTTAAGGATGATCCTAAAATATTTGATGAAGCAACAAGGTCTTGAGATGTTGTATTCTTGAAGGAGTCAATTAATGATGAGATGGATTCCATCATGGGCAGTAACACTTGGGTGTAACTGATCTAACTCCTGGTTGCAAACCTTTGGGTTGTAAATGGATCTTCAAAAAGAAGATGAAGGTAGATGGAACTATTTAAAAGTTCAAAGAAAGGTTAGTCATTCAAGGCTTTTTGACAAAAGTCTGGAATTGACTATTTTGATACTTATGCTCCAGTGGCACTTATCATTACCATAAGACCACTGATTGCATTATCTGCAATTCAAAATATGGTTGTATACCAGATGGATGTGAGGACAACATTCTTGAAGGTGATTTAGATGAAGAATTTTATATGAACCAACCTCAGGGCTTTATCATGCCAGGTAATGAAAGCAAGGTGTGCAAACTTGTGAAATCCTTATATGGATTGAAACAAGCACCTAAGTAATGGCATTAAAAGTTTAATGAAGTGGTTTTATCTAGTGGTTTTAAATTAAACCATGCTGATAAATGTCTATATAGCAAATTTGATGACTCTAGTAAAGGAGTTATAATTTGTCTATATGTTGATGACATGTTGATCTGAGGGACTGACCAAAGTCATGTTGATTTAACAAAAGATTTTTTGTCATCAAAGTTCTCTATGAAAGATATGGGGGAGGCTGGCATTATCCTTGGTATTAGGATCAAATGTGAAAGCAAAGGAATTTCGATTTCTCAATCTCATTATATTGAGAAGGTGTTTAGAAAGTTCAATTGCTTTGATTGTACTCCTGTGAGTACACATGTGGATCCAAGTGAGAAGCTTATGCCTAATCAAGTTGAAGCTGTATCCAAGGTTGGAGAACTCGGATTTCGGGGAGATCTCGTTTGAACATTTTTTGGGAGATCACGGCATCTCAGAAAAATCTCGGGCGTTGAATTTTTATGTAACGACCCCAAATCATTTAACCAAAATCGACACCCTTTTTTTAAAAAAAAAAACTCAAAGCAGTTCAGCCTACACTTAGGCGCGGTGCGCCACTCCCCGGCCGAGGCGCGGCTCATGCTGGGAGATGAAGATCAGCAGCCTTGAAAATGACTGTCACCAATTTACACTAATTCCCGCGACGTGCCCCCAAGGGCCGCGGTGCGGCTCCACCCAGAATCTGATTCTGACCTCCATTAATATGTAAGACCTCCAATTTTCAAGCTTTAAACATTAGGAGTTTTATTAATTAAACAATGCCATATCGACACGTTAAACGTTTTATCGCAACCCTTGGTACACAAATGACACATTACAAAAGCATTTGTAATAATGACTCAATTACACAAAACACGGGTTAATACTCAATAACCCAACCAGATACCAAGAGCATTTGTAATAATGACTCAATTACACAAAACACGGGTTAATACTCATTCAACAATTCAATCCACCTACGCTGCCTCATGTTCAGTTGTTTCTGATTAAATATGTGTTGAAGACTTTTGTGGTCGGTATATATAATACTTTTGACCCCATATAAGTAGTGCCTCCAAGTCTTTAATGCAAAAACAACCGCGCCTAATTCCAAATCATGCGTCGTATAATTTTGCTCGTGAATCTTCAATTGTCTAGACGCATAAGCAATTACCTTCGTTAGTTTCATTAATACACAACCGAGACCTTGCTTTGAGGCGTCACGATATATCACAAAATCATCATTCCCTTCAGGCAATGACAACATAAGTGTCGTAGTTAGCTTTTTCTTCAATAACTGAAACGCCTTCTCTTGTTCATCCTTCCATTCAAATTTTTTCCCTTTATGCGTTAATGCAGTCAAGTGTTTTGCTATTTTGGAGAAATCTTGGATGAATCTTCTGTAGTAACCAGCCAATCCTAAAAATTGACGTATATGCTTCGGAGTTTTTGGGGTTTCCCACTTTTCAACGGTTTCGATCTTTGCCGGGTCCACCTGGATACCTTCTTTGTCCACTATGTGACCGAGGAATTGAACTTCTTCCAACCAAAATCCACACTTTGAAAACTTAGAGTACAGTTTTTCTTTCCTCAACAACTCTAGCACTTTTCTCAAATGTTCTTCATTCTCTTGATCATTCTTTGAGTAGATAAGTATGTCATCGATGAAAACAATGACAAACTTGTCAAGATATGGTCCACACACTCTGCTCATAAGGTCCATGAACACAGATGGTGCGTTAGTTAAACCAAATGGCATAACCATAAACTCGTAATGACCGTAACGCGTCCTAAAAGCTGTTTTCGGAATATCATCCTCCTTCACCCGCATTTGATGATATCCAGAACGTAAATCGATCTTCGAATAAACCGGCGAACCTTGTAGTTGATCAAATAAGTCGTCGATTCTCGGTAGTGGATAACGGTTCTTGATGGTAAGTTTGTTCAACTCTAGGTAGTCGATACACAACATGAATATACCATCCTTCTTTTTGACAAACAAAACAGGAGCTCCCCATGGTGATGTGCTTGGTCGAATGAAACCACGTTCTAATTGTTCTTGCAGTTGGCTTTGCAGTTCTTTCATCTCGCTGGGTGCGAGTCTGTAAGGAGCACGAGCTATTGGTGCAGCTCCTGGTACAAGATCTATTTGAAATTCGACAGATCGATGTGGAGGTAGTCCCAGTAATTCTTTCGGAAATACATCGGGAAATTCTTTTGCGACAAAAACATCATTGATGCTCTTTTCTTCAGTTTGTACTTTCTCGACATGTGCTAGAACAGCATAGCAACCTTTTCTTATTAATTTTTGTGCCTTCAAATTACTAATAAGATGTAGTTTCGTGCTGCCCTTTTCTCCGTACACCATTAAGGGTTCTCCTTCTTCTCGTACAATGCGAATTGCATTTTTATAACATACGATCTCTGTTTTCACCTTCTTCAGCCAGTCCATGCCAACTATTACATCAAAACTCCCTAACTCTACTGGTATCAAATCAATCTTAAATATTTCGCTACCCAGTTTAATTTCTCGATTCCGGCATATATAATTTGCTGAAATTAATTTACCGTTTGCTAATTCGAGTAAAAATTTACTATCCAACGGCGTCAATGGACAACTTAATTTAGCACAAAAATATCTACTCATATAGCTTCTATCCGCACCCGAATCAAATAAAACGTAAGCAGATTTATTGTCAATAAGAAACGTACCCGTAACAAGCTCCGGGTCTTCCTGTGCCTCTGCCGCATTAATATTGAAAACTCTTCCGCGGCCTTGTCCATTCGTGTTCTCCTGGTTGGGGCAATTTCTAATAATGTGGCCCGATTTTCCACATTTATAACAAACTACATTGGCATAACTTGCTCCGACACTACTTGCTCCACCATTACTCGTTCCGAAACCATTTGTTCCTTTCGTTCTGTTAACCCATGGTCCGTAGACCTCACACTTCGCCGCGCTATGACCATTTCTTTTACACTTGTTGCAAAATTTGGTGCAGAACCCCGAGTGATACTTTTCACACCTTTGGCATAGCTGCTTCTGATTATTGTTGTTGTTGCGGTTGTTATTGTTGTTGGGATGATTGTTGTAGTTGCTGTTGTTGTTGTTGTTGTTGTTGTTATTGTTGGGCCGTTTGTTGTAGTTGCGATTGATGTTGCGATTGTTGGGATAGTTGTTGCGATTATTGTTGTAATTGCTGTTGTTGTTGTATTGGTGATTCTTATCACCGTTTTCCTCCCACTTTCTTTTGACTTGCTTCATATTGGCCTCTTCAGCCGTCTGTTCTTTAATTCTTTCCTCAATCTGGTTCACTAGTTTGTGAGCCATTCTACATGCATGTTGTATGGAGGCGGGCTCGTGTGAACTTATATCTTCTTGGATTCTTTTCGGTAATCCTTTCACAAATGCGTCGATCTTCTCTTCCTCATCTTCGAACGCTCTCGGACACAATAGGCACAATTCTGTTAATCGTCTTTCGTACGTGGTAATATCAAATCCTTGGGTTCGTAACCCCCTAAGTTCTGTCTTGAGCTTATTGACCTCGGTTCTGGGACGGTACTTCTCATTCATCAAGTGCTTGAATGCTGACCACGGTAGTGCGTAAGCATCATCTTGTCCCACTTGCTCTAGATAGGTATTCCACCATGTTAATGCAGTACCTGTGAAGGTATGCATAGCGTACTTCACTTTGTCCTCTTCAGTACACTTACTTATGGAAAACACCGATTCGACCTTCTCGGTCCACCGTTTCAATCCGATTGGTCCTTCGGTTCCATCAAATTCTAAAGGTTTGAAGGCAGTGAATTCTTTGTAGGTGCATCCTACACGATTTCTTGCGCCGTTAGCTGCATTGCTAGATTCGGAGTTATTGTTGGTGTGTAACGCAGCCTGTACTGCGGCTATGTTTGCAGCAAGAAAGGTACGAAATTCCTCCTCTCATATTCAAGGTGTGTCAAGTAGTTGGTGCCATTTCCTTCAAAATAGTCAAATGAAACAAGTTAATCATACAGAATATTAAGAGTAGTCAATAGTATCTCGTAGCATAATATGAACTCATTTATAAAAGCTTTTTCTTCATATTAGCGTTTTATAAGTTTAAATTCGGGTAGTACCTACCCGTTAAGTTCATACTTAGTAGCTAATATACAATTCAACTACTACAATTCTATATGAAAAACTGATTATAATAATATTTCGCGTTCAAACTTTTACACAATATTTTACAAACTTACAATACCGCTTATTTTACATATAGCATGAAATATAGCACACAATAAATTTGATACAAGATGGTTGTGAAGATAATTCTAGCTAGTACACAAGTCGTTCAGCAAAGGCAATAAAGACACGTAATTCATACGTCCAGAAATAAGTCATGCATTCTGGTTTTAATAGGACTACTTCCCATCCTTGGTCTTGTGGAACATAACCGTTATGGCCGTTGATAAGACAGCGTGTTGTAACGTCATCAAAGGGACGAGGGTTACGTAATGTCCAACAGTCCTGTAACAATCTAAAAACCTCATTTCTTACCCCAACTACTGAGTCCGTCACTTGTGGGAACGTTTTGTTTAATAGTTGTAGCCCGATGTTCTTGTTCTCACTTTGGTGAGAAGTGAACATTACTAACCCGTAAGCATAACATGCTTCTTTATGTTGCATGTTAGCCGCTTTTTCTAAATCACGAAGTCCTATATTCGGATATATTGAGTCAAAATAATTTCTTAACCCGTTGCTTAAAATAGCATTTGGGTTCCCCGCAATATATGCGTCAAAGTAAACACATCGTAACTTATGGATTTCCCAATGTGATATCCCCCATCTTTCGAACGAAAGCCTTTTATAAACCAAGGCATTCTTGGAACGTTCTTTAAATGTCTTACAAACTGATCTCGCCTTAAATAGTTGTGCCGAGGAATTCTGACCGACTCTAGACAAGATTTCATCAATCATGTCTCCGGGTAGGTCTCTTAAAATATTGGGTTGTCTATCCATTTTGTGTTTTTATACTGTAAAATAGACAAGAGTTAGATTCATAAAAAAAAACTTATTAATACAAGCAATTTTTACATATATCATAAAGCATAAGCACACTATATTACATATATTACACCACACGAATACAACTATCTTATTCCGACTCGCTCGTTTCTTCTTCTTCGGTTTTGGTTCGTTTTGCCAAGTTTCTAGGGATACATGATGTTCCCCTAATACGAGCCGTCATTTTCTACATTGGTTTAGAAAAACCTGGTGGTTTAGAGGTTCCCGGGTTATTGTCACAACTTAAGAAATACGGGTGTTGATGATACATATTGTGACGATCGCTCCAAATCCATATGGACGAACACGTCATTCATTGATTTCATTGCAAGGTATTTGACCTCTATATGATACGTTTTGTAAACATTGCATTCTTTTCAAAAGGTACACAATAAATGAATATCAATTTCTAAGGTTTTCAACGTTTGATGATTTCTACATATAGACAATCACCATAAATAATAGTTTACCATAATACATCCGTTGACAATGAAGTCAAAATAAGATACACGGTGATGATTTTGTGAATGCAAAGTTTTCTTGAATAAAGCATGTATGACTCCATGCACATAGTTTGTATCACATATAAGCAAACAGCGAAAGACTTCTAGAAACCTGAGAATAAACATGCTTAAAAGTGTCAACACAAAGGTTGGTGAGTTCATAGTTTTAGTGTTTCGCATAATCTGTATATAAAAGTGAATCACAATTTTTCAGTTGTTTCATCCAGAAACGTTTATCAAAATATTCTACGAAATTGAGCACCCTGGTAACTAAACTTAACGTATATATATTTTATACCCTTTGTATAATCATCTTAATAATACACGCAAACCAACGTGTACGCTTCTCAAATAGCATACGTCCGTTAAAAGGCTAGCGCTCTAGCTCAGACGGGGATATCAAGCCCTATGGATCCATATACTACTACTCGCGCCCACCAGTTCTTATAACTGACAGTTACTAGTTACCAAAGCTAAGGGATTTTCGGTTCAAACTCAGTGTAGAATTTAGTATGTACTTGTATCCATTGTGTTTAAAATAAAGTGCATGTATTCTCAGCCCAAAAATATAGATTGCAAAAGCAATTAAAAGGGGAGCAATGAAACTCACCTTAGCAACACATAAGGTCATTCATCAAAAAGTGACCGTAACTCGGAATGCAAGATTAACCGTAGATCTCAACCTAGAGAACATATGTTGGTCAATACATGTCTAATAAACTAGGTTGGATTATAGTGTATCACAATCCTAATGCTCGAGATCGACATACAAAAGTTATCAAAAGTCATTTCAAAAAGTCAATTTTGATAATTGTTCAACAAAACGAGACGTGCCTTATATAAGGATTCATTTACTTGGCTAGTAGTATTTTAACAATCTCATAAACAGGTTGTTTAAATATTAATTGCAGATTTAAAAGCAATTCCAATTAACGTCAATTATAATTCAGTTGACCATATCTTTTGATTCGTTCATTGAAATTACGCGATTTCTAAATGAAAAGTTATTGATTTTTCACCAGCTTTCCGAAAACATGTATATCATATACCTTTTACCAGTAATATATGTATTTAATTCGTGATTCATTATAAACTATTTAACGACGAAATTTAGCATACAAGCAGGTATAAATATATACTCGAGCACTAGACATGTATACACTATTAATATATAAAAGATAAGATATGAATGTTCACGTATCAATATTGAGATTCAATATTGCAGGAAAGTACATAGATGCAACAGAGATGATAAATACTAGGTTTGACTTGCGAACAATACCCATGAACATTACCCATAACCTCCATAGCTATAACCCATAATTTCCTTAGTTCTATCCCGTTTGAAGCTTGTTTTGAAAGTCAAACGCTCATGTCCTCGTCGTAATATTTTATGTATAATATTACTAAAAATATTAAGATTAATAATAATAATAATAATAATCTTAATAATAATAATAATAATAATAATAATAATAATAATAATTATAATAATAATAATAATTATAATTATAATAATTAAATACTTACAGAGTAATATATGTGTAAAAGAATTCGAGCAGAAACTGGACTTTTATAGGCAACTTTTTGAAATCTGATGCCCATGCAATCGCATGGGTTTTATGCCTATTTCTCATGCGATCACATGGCCGTTAGATCCAGCTCACATATTTTTTGTTTTCTTGTTTGTCGACATAATTAAATATAATATATATAATATATATAATTTAAATAATTAATTATATATTATATTAAATTCATGTGCATAGTTGACTTGTAATTTTCGTTCCGATGACTCGTACGTTGTCACTCGACTTATGTCCTGGTTCCGGTTTCTCGAACGCATTTTCGTACGCTTAGAAAACTCGCAATTTACGTTTTGTGACTCGTACCTTTGTCAAAATATAGTCTTAAATTATCAATAAACTATATCATTCTAAGTGTATCTTAAACTTTCGAGTGTTTTGGTCATTTACTTCTATAAATCATTGTCTCGCTATTTGTTAATATATATAATAACAAATCGTTTTATGACCAAGTTAATATATATTTTCAACATTCATAAACACGTTTTAAGTATACGTCGCAAGTTATTCATACAATTAATATTCCAACTTTTCATATATATTCAAATAAATATTTAAACCAATAAGTTTAATGTACGGTATCAAACAATTAATACATTGTTACGTTTTCAAGTTATAGTATATATATATGTATCTATATACATATAATTGTTCGTGAATCGTCAAGAATAACCGAAAGGTATTTGAATATATGAAAGTAGTTCAAAAATTTTGAGATTCAGTTTTACAGACATTGCTTATCGTGTCGGATATGTTAATCATACAAAGATTAAGTTTAAATTTGGTCAGAAATTTCCGGGTCATCACAGTACCTACCCGTTAAAGAAATTTCGTCCCGAAATTTGAGTGAGGTCGTCATGACTAACAATAAAAATGTTTTCATGACGTATATGTGTTGATAAATAGAGTTTTATCACCGTTGAATAATATGGATAAAACAATCCGATTATTCGAAGCGTATGAGAGAAGTTATCGTAAAAGAGTGAAATGAACAATAGAGATTCGTCTTAACTCTTGACATATTAACGATTGATTTCCGTAATTTAAGGAATAGAAAATCTTCATAATCTAAATAAGATTTGATTCTTTGGAAATTAAGGAGATTAAGATCTTCTTTAATTAAATGCGTAATCTGCATCGATTGCTATGTTTGATATTTCGCTATAAATTGACCTCTTCCGTTTCATTATTTTCATCACTCTTACATCTTCTTCCTCATTTCCTATTTTCAAAAGATTGTGAAAAATGCTTCATCCAGTTCTGATTCTTGATATACTCCTAACTTTCATATCTGTCATTCTTCTTTTTCATCTACCACCGGAGGAAGTTATTTTCTTCTACCATTACCTTGGGGTTATAGTGTTTTTTATTCTCCCGTGTCTTTATATTGCTATACGCATTGATATACACGGTTTGTAATTTCTGGGTGGTTGTTGGGTTTTATATCTTCCCTTATATTTTGATGTCTCTGCTTCTGTCTTTCCATAATCATTGACATCCACAGTTAATACTCTCTCCAATTTAATGTGATTTATATATACTCCCATTGATATTTTGAAGCTTCATGCTTTTGTTTTATCTTCCCGACTTTAAATCAAGCGAATAATGGTCCAGAATTCGTAGGTATGAATTTCGGAATGAACATCATTAATGTTCTAAAAAGAAACGGTAATAGCACAATCTGACTTGTCAAATTACCAGAATACCTCAAAAAAGACAGAAAATATTTTCTTGATAGTTTAGAGGTTAAATAGAATGAAAGAGTTATGTAACATGGTTTATAATGAGGGTATGATCTGTGAACCTTTATCACGTTCCATTAGAAACTCAGCATGACTTACTGTAATATAATTACGTTGATCAAGTGTCATTATATTATACTAACTTATGCTTCAGTTCCCAACACCTCTTCAAAAATATTCATATTTTAAACTCGAAGGTTTCAGAATTTAGAAACTAAAATAGTTTTTTTTATGATGTTACACAGATATCGCAAGGAGAAAATTGATTTCCGATAAGAATGATTATGGAATTATCTCCAGAAATATGGAGGATATTTATAATGAAAGATACGATGATATCTTAGAATTTCTAATATCAGAGGATGATGAAGAATATTGTCCGCAAGGGTTTAGATTAGGAAGCAAGGTATTCGTTAATGTCTTCAGCAGATACTGAATCATTTGGATTCTTTGAAGTCAGGTTTCGTACTTGTGATTTATCCACAGCCTCTTTCATACTTTGCTCAATCCATTTTCCAGTTCCAAACTTTCTCTTTTTCTGAGCTTTGCCAGCACACTATCCTTTATCATCAAACTTTTGGCTGTTAAGGTCGTTTACAGTTTTTGCTGCTTCATCAGCATTCAAAGTTATCATAACCGAATCGTTGGTTATCAATCCGAGGTGTTTTCAAAAGTTTGAAGGGCTTGCATGAAGATTGTAATTGTCAAGATACATATGATGTTCTAGAATTTTGAACGATACAATTTTTTTTCTTCTTCTGGATTTATGAATAGAAGTGATGTTCTAGCACAGTTTTGAAGTCAAAGTATAGCATTTGAAAGATGTAAGAATCTAAGAGTGATGTTTTCTGTTAAATCATGGCTTGGATTCTGATTTTTCAAAATCAGAATATGTAATTGAATTTGTATGGAAACGATTGTATATCGCTGTGAGCATAGTTAATAATTTTTGAATCAAAGTTGAAGAATGTACAGTATAACATATTAATTGTGAACTTATATATTTCCCGAGTATTACCTACCCGTTAATATATTCTCACCATTAACAGTTTGTACAAAAGAGTTTTCTTAATTACATTCTTTATGAAAATACACCTACATATATATTTTCTTTAGATGTAATCATGATTTAAATGAGTTAACATAATATTAATCTCATCTGGTTTTCGACTAGGACTAGAATATATAATCTCTAAAACTTTTAGAAATTACATATTCTCTGCAAAATATTTCTTCGATGAAGTTATGAATCAATACTTCATCGTTTGTTGTTATTGGTATTCCTTGGTATCTATGGTGCGTATGACATTGATGTTCGAAGTACAGATTGTGATGTTGAGGTGTAGAATGCGGATGTTGTTGGTGGTGGTGGTGATGGTACTGTTGGTGTTGCTGATGGTGGTACCGGTTATGCTGCGGGTGCTGCTGCTGGTGTTCGTAACCCTTGCACCATATTCTCCAAAGCCACTACCCGAGCACGAAGCTCGTTGACTTCTTCTATTATACCGGGATGATCGATGGTTTGGACGATCGGATAAATAAGATTTATAATATGGGATAGTATATAATCATGATGAGATACTCTGGAAATGAGAGAGAAAATAGTATTATGAATAGGTTCGCCGGTAAGTGCTTCAGGTTCTTCGCCAAGAGGTGAATGTGGTGGATGGAAGGGATCACCTTCTTCTTGTCTCCAATGATTAAGTAGGCTACGAACTCATCCCCAATTCATCCAGAATAGGTGATGGCTGATTGGTTGATCCATTCCTGTTACACTTTCTTCAGAGTTCAGGTGAATATCCATATCAGAATAGCTGTCGGAATTTAAGGAATTTGAACTAGATACGTAATCCATCTTGTATAATTAGAGGGATGATTTTTGATATGAAATAGATTATAGAATTTAGATTGGTACTCTTCAATACATAATTTACATATGTATATATAATACCAAAATCCCGTAAATTACGGAGAAATTTTCGGAAGATGGCAGTCAAAGTTTACTGTAATAGATATGCCAAGATATGAATTTTGTCTATACACTATCTATGCAATCAATGCAATAAGACGCGTTTAGACTTAAGATGATAGACAGGTAATTTCTGACAAGAAATGATAAGCAAAACTTTTGACATGCAGACACAGTCGAAGTCCAGACTTACTAATGCATCCTAACAACTATCAGTTAGACACACTTATGCAAGACCTGGTTCACTAGGACCAACGCTCTGATACCAACTGTGACGATCGCTCCAAATCCATATGGACGAACACGTCATTCATTGATTTCATTGCAAGGTATTTGACCTCTATATGATACGTTTTGTAAACATTGCATTCTTTTCAAAAGGTACACAATAAATGAATATCAATTTCTAAGGTTTTCAACGTTTGATGATTTCTACATATAGACAATCACCATAAATAATAGTTTACCATAATACATCCGTTGACAATGAAGTCAAAATAAGATACACGGTGATGATTTTTTGAATGCAAAGTTTTCTTGAATAAAGCATGTATGACTCCATGCACATAGTTTGTATCACATATAAGCAAACAGCGAAAGACTTCTAGAAACCTGAGAATAAACATGCTTAAAAGTGTCAACACAAAGGTTGGTGAGTTCATAGTTTTAGTGTTTCGCATAATCTGTATATAAAAGTGAATCACAATTTTTCAGTTGTTTCATCCAGAAACGTTTATCAAAATATTCTACGAAATTGAGCACCCTGGTAACTAAACTTAACGTATATATATTTTATACCCTTTGTATAATCATCTTAATAATACACGCAAACCAACGTGTACGCTTCTCAAATAGCATACGTCCGTTAAAAGGCTAGCGCTCTAGCTCAGACGGGGATATCAAGCCCTATGGATCCATATACTACTACTCGCGCCCACCAGTTCTTATAACCGACAGTTACTAGTTACCAAAGCTAAGGGATTTTCGGTTCAAACTCAGTGTAGAATTTAGTATGTACTTGTATCCATTGTGTTTAAAATAAAGTGCATGTATTCTCAGCCCAAAAATATAGATTGCAAAAGCAATTAAAAGGGGAGCAATGAAACTCACCTTAGCAGCACATAAGGTCATTCATCAAAAAGTGACCGTAACTCGGAATGCAAGATTAACCGTAGATCTCAACCTAGAGAACATATGTTGGTCAATACATGTCTAATAAACTAGGTTGGATTATAGTGTATCACAATCCTAATGCTCGAGATCGACATACAAAAGTTATCAAAAGTCATTTCAAAAAGTCAATTTTGATAATTGTTCAACAAAACGAGACGTGCCTTATATAAGGATTCATTTACTTGGCTAGTAGTATTTTATCAATCTCATAAACAGGTTGTTTAAATATTAATTGCAGATTTAAAAGCAATTCCAATTAACGTCAATTATAATTCAGTTGACCATATCTTTTGATTCGTTCATTGAAATTACGCGATTTCTAAATGAAAAGTTATTGATTTTTCACCAGCTTTCCGAAAACATGTATATCATATACCTTTTACCAGTAATATATGTATTTAATTCGTGATTCATTATAAACTATTTAACGACGAAATTTAGCATACAAGCATGTATAAATATATACTCGAGCACTAGACATGTATACACTATTAATATATAAAAGATAAGATATGAATGTTCACGTATCAATATTGAGATTCAATATTGCAGGAAAGTACGTAGACGCAACAGAGATGATAAATACTAGGTTTGACTTGCGAACAATACCCATGAACATTACCCATAACCTCCATAGCTATAACCCATAATTTCCTTAGTTCTATCCCGTTTGAAGCTTGTTTTGAAAGTCACACGCTCATGTCCTCGTCGTAATATTTTATGTATAATATTACTAAAAATATTAAGATTAATAATAATAATAATAATCTTAATAATAATAATAATAATAATAATAATAATAATAATAATAATAATAATAATAATAATAATAATAATAATAATAATAATAATAAAAATAATAATAATAATAATAATAATAATTATAATTATAATAATTAAATACTTACAGAGTAATATATGTGTAAAAGAATTCGAGCAGAAACTGGACTTTTATAGGCAACTTTTTGAAATCTGATGCCCATGCAATCGCATGGGTTTTATGCATATTTCTCATACGATCACATGGCCGTCAGATCCAGCTCACATATTTTTTGTTTTCTTGTTTGTCGACATAATTAAATATAATATATATAATATATATAATTTAAATAATTAATTATATATTATATTAAATTCATGTGCATAGTTGACTTGTAATTTTCGTTCCGATGACTCGTACGTTGTCACTCGACTTATGTCCCGGTTCCGGTTTCTCGAACGCATTTTTGTACGCTTAGAAAACTCGCAATTTACGTTTTGTGACTCGTACCTTTGTCAAAATATAGTCTTAAATTATCAATAAACTATATCATTCTAAGTGTATCTTAAACTTTCGAGTGTTTTGGTCATTTACTTCTATAAATCATTGTCTCGCTATTTGTTAATATATATAATAACAAATCGTTTTATGACCAAGTTAATATATATTTTCAACATTCATAAACACGTTTTAAGTATACGTCGCAAGTTATTCATACAATTAATATTCCAACTTTTCATATATATTCAAATAAATATTTAAACCAATAAGTTTAATGTACGGTATCAAACAATTAATACATTGTTACATTTTCAAGTTATAGTATATATATATGTATCTATATACATATAATTGTTCGCGAATCGTCAAGAATAACCGAAAGGTATTTGAATATATGAAAGTAGTTCAAAAATTTTGAGATTCAGTTTTACAGACTTTTCTTATCCTGTCGGAAATGTTAATCATACAAAGATTAAGTTTAAATTTGGTCAGAAATTTCCGGGTCATCACACATATAAAGTTCATCGGGTTTGGAATCAAATTTCTCTATTTTTATGTCCTTTCTCTTATTGTTCTCTTTTGCCTTATTAAATTGTGTTGGGGTAATTTCTATAACATCATCGGAATCCTTGTCGGGATCCGATTCATCGGAGAATTGGTAATCCTCCCAATACTTTGCTTCCTTGGTGGAAACACCATTGACCATAATTAACTTTGGTCGGTTGGTTGAGGATTTTCTTCTACTTAACCGTTTTATTATTTCCCCCACTGGTTCTATTTCTTCTTCCGGTTCCGATTCTTCTTCCGGTTCCGGTTCCGACTCTTCTTCCGGTTCCTCTTCGGGAACTTGTGAATCAGTCCACGAATCATTCCAATTTACATTTGACTCTTCATTATTATTAGGTGAGTCAATGGGACTTGTTCTAGAGGTAGACATCTATCACATAATATCAAACTCGTTAAGAGATTAATATATCACATAATATTCACATGTTAAAAATATATAGTTTCCAACAAAATTTGTTAAGCAATCATTTTTCAAGTAAACACGGTCGAAGTCCAGACTCACTAATGCATCCTAACTGTAGTGACCCGAACTTTTCCATGTTTATATATATTAATTGAGATTGATGTTTACATGATTAAATGTTTCCAACATGTTAAGCAATCAAACTTGTTAAGACTTGATTAATTGAAATAGGTTTCATATAGACAATTGACCACCCAAGTTGACCGGTGATTCACGAACGTTAAAACTTGTAAAAAAAACTATATGATGACATATATATGGTTATATATATAGTTAACATGATATTATGATAAGTAAACATATCATTAATTATATTAACAATGAACTACATATGTAAAAACAAGACTACTAACTTAATGATTTTGAAACGAGACATATATGTAACGTTTATCGTTGTAACGACATTTAATGTATATATATCATATTAAGAGATATTCGTACATCATAATATAATGATAATATAATAATTTAAAATCTCTTTTGTTATTATAAACATTGGGTTAACAACATTTAACAAGATCGTTAACCTAAAGGTTTCAAAACAACACTTACATGTAACGACTAACGATGACTTAACGACTCGGTTAAAATGTATATACATGTAGTGTTTTAATATGTATTTATACACTTTTGAAAGACTTCAATACACTTATCAAA
Source organism: Rutidosis leptorrhynchoides (assembly GCF_046630445.1). Lineage (NCBI taxonomy): Eukaryota > Viridiplantae > Streptophyta > Magnoliopsida > Asterales > Asteraceae > Rutidosis > Rutidosis leptorrhynchoides. Next base: position 395,084,276 of record NC_092334.1, read on the forward strand.
ATACTTCTACTTAACAAAAATGCTTACAATTACATTCTCGTTCAGTTTCATCAACAATTCTACTCGTATGCACCCGTATTCGTACTCGTACAATACACAGCTTTTAGATGTATGTACTATTGGTATATACACTCCAATGATCAGCTCTTAGCAGCCCATGTGAGTCACCTAACACATGTGGGAACCATCATTTGGCAACTAGCATGAAATATCTCATAAGATTACAAAAATATGAGTAATCATTCATGACTTATTTACATGAAAACAAAATTACATATCCTTTATATCTAATCCATACACCAACGACCAAAAACACCTACAAACACTTTCATTCTTCAATTTTCTTCATCTAATTGAACTCTCTCAAGTTCTATCTTCAAGTTCTAAGTGTTCTTCATAAATTCCAAAAGTTCTAGTTTCATAAAATCAAGAATACTTTCAAGTTTGCTAGTTCACTTCCAATCTTGTAAGGTGATCATCCAACCTCAAGAAATCTTTGTTTCTTACAGTAGGTTATCATTCTAATACAAGGTAATAATCATATTCAAACTTTGGTTCAATTTCTATAACTATAACAATCTTATTTCAAGTGATGATCTTACTTGAACTTGTTTTCGTGTCATGATTTTGCTTCAAGAACTTTGAGCCATCCAAGGATCCATTGAAGCTAGATCCATTTTTCTCTTTTCCAGTAGGTTCATCCAAGGAACTTAAGGTAGTAATGATGTTCATAACATCATTCGATTCATACATATAAAGCTATCTTATTCGAAGGTTTAAACTTGTAATCACTAGAACATAGTTTAGTTAATTCTAAACTTGTTCGCAAACAAAAGTTAATCCTTCTAACTTGACTTTTAAAATCAACTAAACACATGTTCTATATCTATATGATATGCTAACTTAATGATTTAAAACCTGGAAACACGAAAAACACCGTAAAACCGGATTTACGCCGTCGTAGTAACACCGCGGGCTGTTTTGGGTTAGTTAATTAAAAACTATGATAAACTTTGATTTAAAAGTTGTTATTCTGAGAAAATGATTTTTATTATGAACATGAAACTATATCCAAAAATTATGGTTAAACTCAAAGTGGAAGTATGTTTTCTAAAATGGTCATCTAGACGTCGTTCTTTCGACTGAAATGACTACCTTTACAAAAACGACTTGTAACTTATTTTTCCGACTAGAAACCTATACTTTTTTTGTTTAGATTCATAAAATAGAGTTCAATATGAAACCATAGCAATTTGATTCACTCAAAACGGATTTAAAATGAAGAAGTTATGGGTAAAACAAGATTGGATAATTTTTCTCATTTTAGCTACGTGAAAATTGGTAACAAATCTATTCCAGCCATAACTTAATCAACTTGTATTATATATTATGTAATCTTGAGATACCATAGACACGTATACAATGTTTCGACCTATCATGTCGACACATCTATATATATTTCGGAACAACCATAGACACTCTATATGTGAATGTTGGAGTTAACTATACAGGGTTGAGGTTGATTCCAAAATATATATAGTTTGAGTTGTGATCAATACTGAGATACGTATACACTGGGTCGTGGATTGATTCAAGATAATATTTATCGATTTATTTCTGTACATCTAACTGTGGACAACTAGTTGTAGGTTACTAACGAGGACAGCTGACTTAATAAACTTAAAACATCAAAATATATTAAAAGTGTTGTAAATATATTTTGAACATACTTTGATATATATGTATATATTGTTATAGGTTCGTGAATCAACCAGTGGCCAAGTCTTACTTCCCGACAAAGTAAAAATCTGTGAAAGTGAGTTATAGTCCCACTTTTAAAATCTAATATTTTTGGGATGAGAATACATGCAGGTTTTATAAATGATTTACAAAATAGACACAAGTACGTGAAACTACATTCTATGGTTGAATTATCGAAATCGAATATGCCCCTTTTTATTAAGTCTGGTAATCTAAGAATTAGGGAACAGACACCCTAATTGACGCGAATCCTAAAGATAGATCTATTGGGCCTAACAAACCCCATCCAAAGTACCGGATGCTTTAGTACTTCGAAATTTATATCATATCCGAAGGGTGTCCCGGAATGATGGGGATATTCTTATATATGCATCTTGTTATTGTCGGTTACCAGGTGTTCACCATATGAATGATTTTTATCTCTATGTATGGGATGTGTATTGAAATATGAAATCTTGTGGTCTATTGTTACGATTTGATATATATAGGTTAAACCTATAACTCACCAACATTTTTGTTGACGTTTTAAGCATGTTTATTCTCAGGCGATTATTAAGAGCTTCCGCTGTCGCATACTTAAATAAGGACAAGATTTGGAGTCCATGCTTGTATGATATTGTGTAAAAACTGCATTCAAGAAACTTATTTTGTTGTAACATATTTGTATTGTAAACCATTATGTAATGGTCGTGTGTACACAGGATATATTAGATTATCATTATTTGATAATCTACGTAAAGCTTTTTAAACCTTTATTGATGAAATAAAGGTTATGGTTTGTTTAAAAATGAATGCAGTCTTTGAAAAACGTCTCATATAGAGGTCAAAACCTCGCAACGAAATCAATTAATATGGAACGTTTTTAATCAATAAGAACGGGACATTTCAGTTGGTATCCGAGCGTTGGTCTTAGAGAACCAGAAAATTTGCATTAGTGTGTCTTATCGAGTTTGTTAGGATGCATTAGTGAGTCTGGACTTCGACCGTGTTTTCTTTAAAAATGATTGCTTAACATTTTTGTTGGAAACTATATATTTTTAACATATGAATATTATGTGATATATTAATCTCTTAACGTGTTTGATATTATGTGATAGATGTCTACCTCTAGAACAAGTCCCATTGACTCACCTAATAATAATGAAGAGTCAAATGTAAATTGGAATAATTTGTGGACTGATTCACAAGTTCCCGAAGAGGAACCGGAAGAAGAGTCGGAACCGGAAGAAGAATCGGAACCGGAAGAAGAATCGGAACCGGATGAAGAAATAGAACCGGTGGGGGAAATAATAAAACGGTTAAGTAAAAGAAAATCCTCAACCAACCGACCAAAGTTAATTATGGTCAATGGTGTTTCCGCCAAGGAAGCAAAATATTGGGAGGATTACCTATTCTCCGATGAATCGGATTCCGACGAGAATTCCGATGATGTTATAGAAATTACCCCAACTGAATTTAAAAAGGCAAAAGAAAATAATAAGGGAAAGGGCATAAAAATAGAGAAATCTAATTCCAACCCCGATGAACTTTATATGTATCGTCAACCCCCGAAGTCCTTAAGTTGTAACAATGACCCGGGAACCTCTAAACCACCAGGTTTTTCTAAACCAATGTGGACAACGACGGTTCGTATTAGGGGAACATCATATATCCCTAGAAACTTGGCAAAACGAACCAAAACCGAAGAAGAAGAAACGAGCGAGTCGGAATAAGATAGTTGTATTCGTGTGGTGTAATATATGGAATATAGTGTTCTTATGCTTTATGATATATGTAAAAATTGCTTGTATTAATAAGTATTTTTTTTATGAATCTAACTCTTGTCTATTTTACAGTTTAAAAATACAAAATGGATAGACAACCCAATATTTTAAGAGACCTACCCGGAGACATGATTGATGAAATCTTGTCTAGAGTCGGCCAGAATTCTTCGGCACAACTATTTAAGGCGAGATCAGTTTGTAAGACATTCGAAGAACGTTCCAAGAATGTCTTGGTTTATAAGAGACTTTCGTTTGAAAGATGGGGGATATCACATTGGGAAACCCATAAGTTACGATGTGTTTACTTTGACGCATATATTGCGGGGAACCCAAATGCTATTTTACGCAACGGGTTAAGAAATTATTTTGACTCAATATATCCGAATATTGGACTTCGTGATTTAGAAAAAGCGGCTAACATGCAACATAAAGAAGCATGTTATGCTTACGGATTAGTAATGTTCGCTTCTCACCAAAGTGAGAACAAGAACATCGGGCTACAACTATTAAACAAAACGTTTCCACAAGTGACGGAGTCGGTAATTGGGGTAAGAAATGAGGTTTTTAGATTATTACGGGACTGTTGGACATTACGTAACCCTCGTCCCTTTGATGACGTTACAACACGCTGTCTTATCAACGGCCATAACGGTTATGTTGCACAAGACCAAGGATGGGAAGTAGTCCTAGTAAAACCAGAATGCATGACTTGTTTCTGGACGTATGAATTACGTGTATTTATTGCCTTTGCTGAACGACTTGTGTACTAGCTAGAATTGTCTTCACAACTATCTTGTATCAAAGTTATTGTGTGCTATATTTCATGCTTTATGTAAAATAAGCGGTATTGTAAGTTTGTAAAATATTGTATAAAAGTTTGAACGCGAAATATTATTATAATCAGTTTTTCATATAGAATTGTAGTAGTTGAATTGTATATTAGCTACTAAGTATGAACTTAACGGGTAGGTACTACCCGAATTTAAACTTATAAAACGCTAATATGAAGAAAAAGCTTTTATAAATGAGTTCATATTATGCTACGAAATACTATTAACTACTCTTAATATTCTGTATGATTAACTTGTTCCATTTAACTATTTTGAAGGAAATGGCACCGACTACTCGACACACCGTGAATATGAATGAAGAGGAATTCCGTACTTTTCTAGCTTCAAACATAGCCGCAGTACAGGCTGCGCTACATACCAACAATAACCTTGGATCTAGCAGTACAGGAAATCGTGTAGGATGCACCTACAAAGAATTCACTGCCTGCAAACCTTTGGAATTTGATGGAACCGAAGGACCGATCGGATTGAAACGGTGGACCGAGAAGGTTGAATCGGTGTTTGCCATAAGTAAGTGTACTGAAGAGGACAAAGTGAAGTACGCTACGCATACCTTCACAGGTTCTGCGTTAACATGGTGGAATACCTATCTAGAGCAAGTGGGACAAGATGATGCGTACGCACTACCGTGGTCAGCATTCAAGCACTTGATGAACGAGAAGTACCGTCCCAGAACCGAGGTCAATAAGCTCAAGACAGAACTTAGAGGGTTACGAACCCAAGGATTTGATATTACCACGTACGAAAGACGATTCACAGAATTGTGCCTATTGTGTCCGGGAGCATTCGAAGATGAGGAAGAGAAGATCGACGCGTTTGTGAAAGGATTACCGGAAAGAATCCAAGAAGATATAAGTTCACACGAGCCCGCCTCCATACAACAAGCATGTAGAATGGCTCACAAACTAGTGAACCAGATTGAAGAAAGAATTAAAGAACAGACTGCTGAAGAGGCCAATGTGAAGCAAGTCAAAAGAAAGTGGGAGGAAAACGGTGATAAGAATCACCAATACAACAACAACAGCAATTACAACAATAATCGCAACAATTATCCCAACAATCGCAACATCAATCGCAACTACAACAAACGGCCCAACAACAACAACAACAACAACAACAACAACAGCAACTACAACAATCATCCCAACAACAATAATAACCGCAACAACAACAACAATCAGAAGCAACTATGCCAAAGGTGTGAAAAGAATCACTCGGGGTTCTGCACCAAATTTTGCAACAAGTGTAAAAGAAATGGTCATAGCGCGGCGAAGTGTGAGGTCTACGGACCAGGGGTTAATAGAACGAAAGGAACAAATGGTGTCGGAACGAGTAATGGCGGAGCAAGTAGTGTCGGAGCAAGTTATGCCAATGTAGTTTGTTATAAATGTGGAAAACCAGGCCACATTATTAGAAATTGCCCGAACCAGGAGAACACGAATGGACAAGGCCGTGGAAGAGTTTTCAATATTAATGCGGTAGAGGCACAGGAAGACCCGGAGCTTGTTACGGGTACGTTTCTTATTGACAATAAATCTGCTTACGTTTTATTTGATTCGGGTGCGGATAGAAGCTATATGAGTAGAGATTTTTGTGCTAAATTAAGTTGTCCATTGACGCCTTTGGATAGTAAATTTTTACTCGAATTAGCAAATGGTAAATTAATTTCAGCAGATAATATATGTCGGAATCGAGAAATTAAACTGGTTAGCGAAACATTTAAGATTGATTTGATACCAGTAGAGTTAGGGAGTTTTGATGTGATAATCGGTATGGACTGGTTGAAAGAAGTGAAAGCGGAGATCGTTTGTTACAAAAATGCAATTCGCATTATACGAGAAAAAGGAAAACCCTTAATGGTGTACGGAGAAAAGGGCAACACGAAGCTACATCTTATTAGTAATTTGAAGGCACAAAAACTAATAAGAAAAGGTTGCTATGCTGTTCTAGCACACGTCGAGAAAGTACAAACTGAAGAAAAGAGCATCAATGATGTTCCCATTGCAAAAGAATTTCCCGATGTATTTCCGAAAGAATTACCGGGATTACCCCCACATCGATCCGTTGAATTTCAAATAGATCTTGTACCAGGAGCTGCACCAATAGCTCGTGCTCCTTACAGACTCGCACCCAGCGAGATGAAAGAACTGCAAAGCCAATTACAAGAACTTTTAGAGCGTGGTTTCATTCGACCAAGCACATCACCGTGGGGAGCTCCTGTTTTGTTTGTCAAGAAGAAAGATGGTACATTCAGGTTGTGTATCGACTACCGAGAGTTGAACAAACTTACCATCAAGAACCGCTACCCACTACCGAGAATCGACGACTTATTTGATCAACTACAAGGCTCGTCTGTTTATTCAAAGATTGACTTACGTTCCGGGTATCATCAAATGCGGGTGAAAGAAGATGATATTCCAAAGACTGCTTTCAGAACACGTTACGGTCATTACGAGTTTATGGTCATGCCGTTTGGTTTAACTAATGCACCAGCTGTGTTCATGGACCTTATGAACCGAGTGTGTGGACCATACCTTGACAAGTTTGTCATTGTTTTCATTGATGACATACTTATTTACTCAAAGAATGACCAAGAACACGGTGAACATTTGAGAAAAGTGTTAGAAGTATTGAGGAAGGAAGAATTGTACGCTAAGTTTTCAAAGTGTGCATTTTGGTTGGAAGAAGTTCAATTCCTCGGTCACATAGTGAACAAAGAAGGTATTAAGGTGGATCCGGCAAAGATAGAAACTGTTGAAAAGTGGGAAACCCCGAAAACTCCGAAACACATACGCCAGTTTTTAGGACTAGCTGGTTACTACAGAAGGTTCATCCAAGACTTTTCCAGAATAGCAAAACCCTTGACTGCATTAACGCATAAAGGGAAGAAATTTGAATGGAATGATGAACAAGAGAAAGCGTTTCAGTTATTGAAGAAAAAGCTAACTACGGCACCTATATTGTCATTGCCTGAAGGGAATGATGATTTTGTGATTTATTGTGACGCATCAAAGCAAGGTCTCGGTTGTGTATTAATGCAACGAACGAAGGTGATTGCTTATGCGTCTAGACAATTGAAGATTCACGAACAAAATTATACGACGCATGATTTGGAATTAGGCGCGGTTGTTTTTGCATTAAAGACTTGGAGGCACTACTTATATGGGGTCAAAAGTATTATATATACCGACCACAAAAGTCTTCAACACATATTTAATCAGAAACAACTGAATATGAGGCAGCGTAGGTGGATTGAATTATTGAATGATTACGATTTTGAGATTCGTTACCACCCGGGGAAGGCAAATGTGGTAGCCGATGCCTTGAGCAGGAAGGATAGAGAACCCATTCGAGTAAAATCTATGAATATAATGATTCATAATAACATTACTACTCAAATAAAGGAGGCGCAACAAGGAGTTTTAAAAGAGGGAAATTTAAAGGATGAAATACCCAAAGGATCGGAGAAACATCTTAATATTCGGGAAGACGGAACCCGGTATAGGGCTGAAAGGATTTGGGTACCAAAATTTGGAGATATGAGAGAAATGGTACTTAGAGAAGCTCATAAAACCAGATACTCAATACATCCTGGAACGGGGAAGATGTACAAGGATCTCAAGAAACATTTTTGGTGGCCGGGTATGAAAGCCGATGTTGCTAAATACGTAGGAGAATGTTTGACGTGTTCTAAGGTCAAAGCTGAGCATCAGAAACCATCAGGTCTACTTCAACAACCCGAAATCCCGGAATGGAAATGGGAAAACATTACCATGGATTTCATCACTAAATTGCCAAGGACTGCAAGTGGTTTTGATACTATTTGGGTAATAGTTGATCGTCTCACCAAATCAGCACACTTCCTACCAATAAGAGAAGATGACAAGATGGAGAAGTTAGCACGACTGTATTTGAAGGAAGTCGTCTCCAGACATGGAATACCAATCTCTATTATCTCTGATAGGGATGGCAGATTTATTTCAAGATTCTGGCAGACATTACAGCAAGCATTAGGAACTCGTCTAGACATGAGTACTGCCTATCATCCACAAACTGATGGGCAGAGCGAAAGGACGATACAAACGCTTGAAGACATGCTACGAGCATGTGTTATTGATTTCGGAAACAGTTGGGATCGACATCTACCGTTAGCAGAATTTTCCTACAACAACAGCTACCATTCAAGCATTGAGATGGCGCCGTTTGAAGCACTTTATGGTAGAAAGTGCAGGTCTCCGATTTGTTGGAGTGAGGTGGGGGATAGACAGATTACGGGTCCGGAGATTATACAAGAAACTACCGAGAAGATCATCCAAATTCAACAACGGTTGAAAACCGCCCAAAGTCGACAAAAGAGCTACGCTGACATTAAAAGAAAAGATATAGAATTTGAAATTGGAGAGATGGTCATGCTTAAAGTTTCACCTTGGAAAGGCGTTGTTCGATTTGGTAAACGAGGGAAATTAAATCCAAGGTATATTGGACCATTCAAGATTATTGATCGTGTCGGACCAGTAGCTTACCGACTTGAGTTACCTCAACAACTCGCGGCTGTACATAACACTTTCCACGTCTCGAATTTGAAGAAATGTTTTGCTAAAGAAGATCTCACTATTCCGTTAGATGAAATCCAAATCAACGAAAAACTCCAATTCATCGAAGAACCCGTCGAAATAATGGATCGTGAGGTTAAAAGACTTAAGCAAAACAAGATACCAATTGTTAAGGTTCGATGGAATGCTCGTAGAGGACCCGAGTTCACCTGGGAGCGTGAAGATCAGATGAAGAAGAAATACCCGCATCTATTTCCAGAAGATTCGTCAACACCTTCAACAGCTTAAAATTTCGGGACGAAATTTATTTAACGGGTAGGTACTGTAGTGACCCGAACTTTTCCATGTTTATATATATTAATTGAGATTGATGTTTACATGATTAAATGTTTCCAACATGTTAAGCAATCAAACTTGTTAAGACTTGATTAATTGAAATAGGTTTCATATAGACAATTGACCACCCAAGTTGACCGGTGATTCACGAACGTTAAAACTTGTAAAAAAAACTATATGATGACATATATATGGTTATATATATAGTTAACATGATATTATGATAAGTAAACATATCATTAATTATATTAACAATGAACTACATATGTAAAAACAAGACTACTAACTTAATGATTTTGAAACGAGACATATATGTAACGTTTATCGTTGTAACGACATTTAATGTATATATATCATATTAAGAGATATTCGTACATCATAATATCATGATAATATAATAATTTAAAATCTCTTTTGTTATTATAAACATTGGGTTAACAACATTTAACAAGATCGTTAACCTAAAGGTTTCAAAACAACACTTACATGTAACGACTAACGATGACTTAACGACTCGGTTAAAATGTATATACATGTAGTGTTTTAATATGTATTTATACACTTTTAAAAGACTTCAATACACTTATCAAAATACTTCTACTTAACAAAAATGCTTACAATTACATTCTCGTTCAGTTTCATCAACAATTCTACTCGTATGCACCCGTATTCGTACTCGTACAATACACAGCTTTTAGATGTATGTACTATTGGTATATACACTCCAATGATCAGCTCTTAGCAGCCCATGTGAGTCACCTAACACATGTGGGAACCATCATTTGGCAACTAGCATGAAATATCTCATAAGATTACAAAAATATGAGTAATCATTCATGACTTATTTACATGAAAACAAAATTACATATCCTTTATATCTAATCCATACACCAACGACCAAAAACACCTACAAACACTTTCATTCTTCAATTTTCTTCATCTAATTGAACTCTCTCAAGTTCTATCTTCAAGTTCTAAGTGTTCTTCATAAATTCCAAAAGTTCTAGTTTCATAAAATCAAGAATACTTTCAAGTTTGCTAGTTCACTTCCAATCTTGTAAGGTGATCATCCAACCTCAAGAAATCTTTGTTTCTTACAGTAGGTTATCATTCTAATACAAGGTAATAATCATATTCAAACTTTGGTTCAATTTCTATAACTATAACAATCTTATTTCAAGTGATGATCTTACTTGAACTTGTTTTCGTGTCATGATTTTGCTTCAAGAACTTTGAGCCATCCAAGGATCCATTGAAGCTAGATCCATTTTTCTCTTTTCCAGTAGGTTCATCCAAGGAACTTAAGGTAGTAATGATGTTCATAACATCATTCGATTCATACATATAAAGCTATCTTATTCGAAGGTTTAAACTTGTAATCACTAGAACATAGTTTAGTTAATTCTAAACTTGTTCGCAAACAAAAGTTAATCCTTCTAACTTGACTTTTAAAATCAACTAAACACATGTTCTATATCTATATGATATGCTAACTTAATGATTTAAAACCTGGAAACACGAAAAACACCGTAAAACCGGATTTACGCCGTCGTAGTAACACCGCGGGCTGTTTTGGGTTAGTTAATTAAAAACTATGATAAACTTTGATTTAAAAGTTGTTATTCTGAGAAAATGATTTTTATTATGAACATGAAACTATATCCAAAAATTATGGTTAAACTCAAAGTGGAAGTATGTTTTCTAAAATGGTCATCTAGACGTCGTTCTTTCGACTGAAATGACTACCTTTACAAAAACGACTTGTAACTTATTTTTCCGACTAGAAACCTATACTTTTTTTGTTTAGATTCATAAAATAGAGTTCAATATGAAACCATAGCAATTTGATTCACTCAAAACGGATTTAAAATGAAGAAGTTATGGGTAAAACAAGATTGGATAATTTTTCTCATTTTAGCTACGTGAAAATTGGTAACAAATCTATTCCAGCCATAACTTAATCAACTTGTATTATATATTATGTAATCTTGAGATACCATAGACACGTATACAATGTTTCGACCTATCATGTCGACACATCTATATATATTTCGGAACAACCATAGACACTCTATATGTGAATGTTGGAGTTAACTATACAGGGTTGAGGTTGATTCCAAAATATATATAGTTTGAGTTGTGATCAATACTGAGATACGTATACACTGGGTCGTGGATTGATTCAAGATAATATTTATCGATTTATTTCTGTACATCTAACTGTGGACAACTAGTTGTAGGTTACTAACGAGGACAGCTGACTTAATAAACTTAAAACATCAAAATATATTAAAAGTGTTGTAAATATATTTTGAACATACTTTGATATATATGTATATATTGTTATAGGTTCGTGAATCAACCAGTGGCCAAGTCTTACTTCCCGACGAAGTAAAAATCTGTGAAAGTGAGTTATAGTTCCACTTTTAAAATCTAATATTTTTGGGATGAGAATACATGCAGGTTTTATAAATGATTTACAAAATAGACACAAGTACGTGAAACTACATTCTATGGTTGAATTATCGAAATCGAATATGCCCCTTTTTATTAAGTCTGGTAATCTAAGAATTAGGGAACAGACACCCTAATTGACGCGAATCCTAAAGATAGATCTATTGGGCCTAACAAACCCCATCCAAAGTACCGGATGCTTTAGTACTTCGAAATTTATATCATATCCGAAGGGTGTCCCGGAATGATGGGGATATTCTTATATATGCATCTTGTTATTGTCGGTTACCAGGTGTTCACCATATGAATGATTTTTATCTCTATGTATGGGATGTGTATTGAAATATGAAATCTTGTGGTCTATTGTTACGATTTGATATATATAGGTTAAACCTATAACTCACCAACATTTTTGTTGACGTTTTAAGCATGTTTATTCTCAGGCGATTATTAAGAGCTTCCGCTGTCGCATACTTAAATAAGGACAAGATTTGGAGTCCATGCTTGTATGATATTGTGTAAAAACTGCATTCAAGAAACTTATTTTGTTGTAACATATTTGTATTGTAAACCATTATGTAATGGTCGTGTGTACACAGGATATATTAGATTATCATTATTTGATAATCTACGTAAAGCTTTTTAAACCTTTATTGATGAAATAAAGGTTATGGTTTGTTTAAAAATGAATGCAGTCTTTGAAAAACGTCTCATATAGAGGTCAAAACCTCGCAACGAAATCAATTAATATGGAACGTTTTTAATCAATAAGAACGGGACATTTCACTAACAAACTCGATAAGACACACTAATGCAAAATTCTGGTTCTCTAAGACCAACGCTCGGATACCAACTGAAATGTCCCGTTCTTATTGATTAAAAACGTTCCATATTAATTGATTTCGTTGCGAGGTTTTGACCTCTATATGAGACGTTTTTCAAAGACTGCATTCATTTTAAAACAAACCATAACCTTTATTTCATCAATAAAGGTTTAAAACGCTTTACGTAGATTATCAAATAATGATAATCTAAAATATCCTGTTTACACGCGACCATTACATAATGGTTTACAATACAAATATGTTACAACGAAATAAGTTTCTTGAATGCAGTTTTTACACAATATCATACAAGCATGGACTCCAAATCTCGTCCTTATTTAAGTATGCGATAGCGGAAGCTCTTAATAATCACCTGAGAATAAACATGCTTAAAACGTCAACAAAAATGTTGGTGAGTTATAGGTTTAACCTATATATTATCAAATCATAATAATAGACCACAAGATTTCATATTTCAATACACATCCCATACATAGAGATAAAAATCATTCATATGGTGAACACTTGGTAACCGACATTAACAAGATGCATATTTAAGAATATCCCCATCATTCCGGGACACCCTTCGGATATGATATAAATTTCGAAGTACTAAAGCATCCGGTACTTTGGATGGGGTTTGTTAGGCCCAATAGATCTATCTTTAGGATTCGTGTCAATTAGGGTGTCTGTTCCCTAATTCTTAGATTACCAGACTTAATAAAAAGGGGCATATTCGATTTCAATAATTCAACCATAGAATGTAGTTTCACGTACTTGTGTCTATTTTGTAAATCATTTATAAAACCTGCATGTGATCTCATCCCAGAAATATTAGATTTTAAAAGTGGGACTATAACTCACTTTCACAGATTTTTTTACTTCGTCGGGAAGTAAGACTTGGCCACTGGTCGATTCACGAACCTATAACAAATATGTACATATATATTAAAGTATGTTCAAAATATATTTACAACACTTTTAATACATTTTGATGTTTTAAGTTTATTAAGTCAGTTGTCCTCGTTAGTAACCTACAACTAGTTGTCCAACGTTAGATGTACAAAAAAAATTGATATATATTATCTTGAATCAATCCATGACCCAGTGTATACACGTCTCAGGCTAGATCACAACTCAAAGTATATATATTTTTGGAATCAACCTCAACCCTGTATAGCTAACTCCCACATTACTGCATATAGAGTGTCTATGATTGTTCCAAATAATATATACACATGGGTCGATATGATATGTCAAAACATTTGCATATGTGTCTATGGTATCCCAAGATTACATAATATATTAGAATACATGTATAATACAATATAAGTTAGCTAGGATATGATTAATATAGATTTGTTACCAATTTTCACGTTGCTACAACAAGAAAAATTATCCAATCTTGTTTTACCCATAACTTCTTCATTTTAAATCCGTTTTGAGTGAATCAAATTGCTATGGTTTCATATTGAACTCTATTTTATGAATCTAAACAAAAAAGTATAGGTTTATAGTCGGAAATATAAGTTACAAGTCGTTTTTGTAAAGGTAGTCATTTCAGTCGAAAGAACGACGTCTAGATGACCATTTTAGAAAACATACTTCCACTTTGAGTTTAACCATGATTTTTGGATATAGTTTCATGTTCAAAAGAAAAATAATTTTCATAGAAGAACAACTTTTAAATCAAAGTTTATCATAGTTTTTAATTAACTAACCCAAAACAGCCCGCGGTGTTACTACGACGGCGTATGTCCGATTTTACAGTGTTCTTCGTGTTTCCAGGTTTTAAATCATTAAGTTAGCATATCATATAGATATAGAACATGTGTTTAGTTGATTTTAAAAGTCAAGTTAGAAGGATTAACTTTATTTACGAACAAGTTTAGAATTAACTAAACTATGTTCTAATGATTACTAGTTTACCACTTCGAATATGATAGCTTTTTATGTATGAATCGAATGATGTTATTAACATAATTACTACCTTAAGTTCCTTGGATAAATCTACTGGAAAAGAGAAAAATGGATCTAGCTTCAACGGATCCATGGATGGCTCGAAGTTCTTGAAGCAGAATCATGACACGAAAACAAGTTCAAGTAAGATCATCACTTGAAATAAGATTGTTATAGTTATAGAAATTGAACCAAAGTTTGAATATGATTATTACCTTGTATTAGAATGATAACCTACTGTAAGAAACAAAGATTTCTTGAGGTTGGATGATCACCTTACAAGATTGGAAGTGAGCTAGCAAACTTGAAAGTATTCTTGATTTTATGTAACTAGAACTTGTAGAATTTATGAAGAACACTTAGAACTTGAAGTTAGAACTTGAGAGAGATCAATTAGATGAAGAAAATTGAAGAATGAAAGTGTTTGTAGGTGTTTTTGGTCGTTGGTGTATGGATTAGATATAAAGGATATGTAATTTTGTTTTCATGTAAATAAGTCATGAATGATTACTCATATTTTTGTAATTTTATGAGATATTTCATGCTAGTTTCCAAATGATAGTTCTCACATGTGTTAGATGACTCACATGGGCTGCTAAAAGCTGATCATTGGAGTGTATATACCAATAGTACATACATCTAAAAGCTGTGTATTGTACGAGTACGAATACGGGTGCATACGAGTAGAATTGTTGATGAAACTGAACGAGGATGTAATTGTAAGCATTTTTGTTAAGTAGAAGTATTTTGATAAGTGTCTTGAAGTCTTTCAAAAGTGTATGAATACATATTAAAACACTACATGTATATACATTTTAACTGAGTCGTTAAGTCATCGTTAGTCGTTACATGTAAGTGTTGTTTTGAGACCTTTAGGTTAACGATCTTGTTAAATGTTGTTAACCCAAAATTTATAATATCAAATGAGATTTTAAATTATTATATTATCATGATATTATGATATATTAATATATCTTAATATGATATATACATTTAAATGTCATTACAACGATAATCGTTACATATATGTCTCGTTTCGAAATCCTTAAGTTAGTAGTCTTGTTTTTACTTATGTAGTTCATTGTTAATACACTTGATGATATATTTAATTATCATATTATCATGTTATATATAATATAACAATGTATTAATATGCTTCATATATATTTAGTAAGACGTGGTTATAACGATAATCGTTATATGTATCGTTTCGAGTTTCATACGTCAATAGTCTCCTTTTTAAGTATATAACTTATTGTTACTATTTTTAATGAGATACTTGATGATCATTATATCATGTTAAACATATATATTTATTCATTTATGTATCATCATGTCATATACAACTTATAGCATTCGTGAATCATTGGTCAAACTGGGTAATCAGACGTTTACAAAATTTCCGTTTCAATTAACCAAGTCTTAACAAGTTTGATTGCTTAACATGTTGGAAACATTTAATCATGTAAATATAGTTTTCATTAAACATATAATCATAGAAAGGTTCGGAAAAGTTCGGGTCACTACATTTAGACTCCTAAAATGGACTTTACCAATTGCCACTATGGGTGGTAATTTCGACCCATTCCAACAAGCACAAACTAACCCAATTTATACACGACACCAATTAGACCAACCAAGGTCTAAGCACTAAATTACTACTTAGGCAGTAATTATTTCAAACGCCAATTACACAAAAAAAAAAAAAAAAAAAAAAAAACAACACGTGTAATATTGACCCATATTACTTTTGACAACGTTTGACTTATGTTAAAATATCATTTTAACCCAAAATTACTTCTCGCGAGTAATTACATCCAGAAACATAATTTAACACTTAACAAAAACGTTTAACATCAATTTAATCCAAATTAGTGTTATCATCAATTTTGACCCAATTCAAAGTCAACCCATTTTGACACAAGTCCCAAAAACATCCTTAATCACTAATGGCTAGTGATTAACTTTTCAAAACTCCATTTAACACTTGAATCAAACATTTATATACTTGATTCATCAAAGCTAGACCCAAAACATAATTTGACACAATTTCAAAGTCAATACCCATTTTGACTAGTACACAAGTTCTTATGAACATTCAAAATCACCAATACACTTCCAATCTAGTGATTAAACACCTAACCCATAACATATACATCGAAATTCATCACCTAACCCTAAACTCACAATAATTAGGTTTACACACATGACACACCAACAATACAACAAAATCCCCAATTTCATGAGAAATGGGGTTTATAACCCTAACTAGCTCAAACCCCAAACATGAACAAGAATCTTAAACTAATAAACTCGGAGTTAGAACTTACCAACACTACCAAAACATAGCTATGAACGAGATGAACAACTTTAACACTCGCAACATGACCCGATTTACTCTTCTTCTTCTCCAAATCTTCAATTCTCTCTCTCGAACCTTTCCCCCTCTCTCTAGGGTTTGATATGTGTGAGGGTGAAGAAAAGAGGAAGAAATGAGGATAAGATAAGGTTTGGAACCCGTTTTGTGGTCAAAAACCGACCCCAAAGTGAAAAGACCATGTTACTCCTTATTTAAAATCAAAACAAGAAACTTCCATCAGGTACGAGCCACGGCGTGCCTCATAGTGTAATTCTGGAACAGCCGTTTTTCAGGGACTGAAATTAGCTAAGTCTGATTCTGATGCAAAATCTGAAAATGCATAAGTGTTAGGCTCACTTTCAGTGGCACTTTCTGATACACACGTTTACTGACACTTTCAGGGACATTTCTGATGCACAAAATTTAGGATCTTACATTTTAGGTTTTTTAGTATAAAATTATGGATGTAAATAAATATATGTATATTTATATACATTTTTTACGAGTTGTTACAAGAAAATTCGAAAAATGAGTGAGAAAATCCGAAATATTACGAGCTTTTATGAGAAAATGAGGAAGAAAATCCAAGAAATCATGGCAGTGACCAAGTTTGACATGTTG
Organism: Rutidosis leptorrhynchoides; assembly: GCF_046630445.1. Lineage (NCBI taxonomy): Eukaryota > Viridiplantae > Streptophyta > Magnoliopsida > Asterales > Asteraceae > Rutidosis > Rutidosis leptorrhynchoides. The sequence continues at coordinate 395,101,757 of NC_092334.1, forward strand.
ATCGGGAAATATTGAGAGATGGACATCTCGTTTCAAAGTCCATCTGATAACGAGATATCGGGGGAGATTTACAACACTGGCTTTATCACAACTTGAGTATTCATAGGTGATTGGCTGTTGATGTATGCCATGACTTCTACAAGACTGGATATTGCTTTTGCTGTGGAAAAATTGAGTAGATATACTAGTAACCCTATTACTCATCACTGGCAAGCAATTATGCGGGTACTGAAGTATTTGAAGAAAACTATGGACTATAGTTTATCTTATAGTGGGTTTCCTTCGGTAATAGAAGGATACACTTGATATCGGCTACAAAGTCACGTTTTTATCTATATATTAAGGCCCAAAAGTAATAAAGTTCCAAGCTTTATTTGTAAAATATTCACTTTGTACGTTTTTATCTATATATTAAGACGACGCAAAAAAATCAAGAGAATCGGAGCTAAAACGAATATTCGAGAGCGAAAACGGCAAAAAACAAGGTACGACCCCGAAAACCAATTTACGATCAAGAAAATCAAGTTAAGATCCAGCAAAAACAGCAGACCAGGGCAGGCCATACGGCCTGCCATACGGCCTGCCATGCATCTGGGTACAACAAACGGGCTACCTGGTCATACGGGCAGGCCATACGGTTTGCCATATGACTTGCCATACGGCTTACCATACGACCAGCCAGCCGTATGACAGATTTTTTTAAGCTTATTTAAAAGGCCAATTGTCATCCATTTTACACACACCTCTTTTCACTCTCTCACTACAATACACTTTCTCTCACTAGAGCTTTCAAGGACTTCTCACCTCCGAGCGGGAAATTAAGTACCCGGAGGTGAACGTCGAATATTATACTAGGAGCGATCTAGAGGATGTCAGCACTTGTAATGGTCCAGATCTCGTCTGTAAATGGTGAACGCCTTCCTTAATCTAATGAAGTTATTTTGTTGCTTTAAGTTGCTTTCATCTTGCATGTTTATCTATCCGTTACAAATGTTTATTATATGTTGAATGTCCTATCTGAAACTTACGCTAAAGTTATACCGAAACCTTTACGGTTTAGAAGTCTAGTTTACGGAGTAGCCTTTCCAACCTGGGATACAAGGTAAGTAGTTATGTGTGCTTAACGTCACAATAGGGATATAGTACCTACTTACAATTAATCATTTATCCGTCAAAGAAGAGCTGCCCATTTAGGTTAGGATTAGAGTAGGCAACATAGAGTTCAATGAACACTGACTTACTCAAAAGCATGATTCGCGTCAGAAGCAACGTTCTTGAGATGTTGTAAGATGATCCGGGGTTGAGTAAGTGATTGCAAAGGAGAGACCTCTAATCCAATTAGCATTACCTTAGGATATCTAAGATTTCACATCTGTTAATGTTAAGGCATAGCTTAGTATTAAGTGGAGGAATGTTACTGTAGTTAAACCAACTAGGATTAAGAAAAGCCGAGACTTTCCTTTAGGGATATACCACTTTATTCATGTATCTAGGATTCTATCCATAAGGTCGTTTAAACCCTTTTAGGTTAACGTTGGGAGTAGGGATATCATTCTTAGCCAGAATCTTGAAAGCCTAAACTCTTAGTGATAAATTGACTAGGTTCATAGCCCAATTGATTGAGGTTTAGTGTTCATTTTAGGAAGTTAAACTCTTTCAACGACACTCCATGAGTATCATGTTCTTCATACATATCCCTTTTTATCTTTATAGTTTACTTTACCTTAGTTAATCTTAATCTATCACCACTTGTCGCGAGGGTTAACTATTTAGGCACTTTTATCCCACATTACTGAGCAAACATACAAAAATACGAACCTGAGTTATACTAGCTACTTACTCGTTAAAAGGAAGACAAGTAGGTGAAACATAGCTAGGGAACCCAGCTAAATATAAATAATAAAACCATTACTCCCTCTTGGTAACTGATTCTGGTATTTTGCGACCTAACGACCTCGCAGAATGGCAGAACTACGCCAAATATAAATAATAAAACTATTATTTTGCGCGCTGCGCCAAAACGGCAGAACTGGTGGGTTGTTTTGTAAATTAAATTAGGAAGAGCACCAAGTTGCAATTTTGCATGTGAACGAGATTGGGGATAGAAAAGGACATTGATATAAGCTAAAAAGTCATATTTTTACCTTCAGTATTAAGTCCTAAAAGCATAAAAGCTCAAATCTTTGTCGGCAAAATATTCGCTTTTTCGGTTAAATTTGTAGGTAAAGTAATTACGAAGACGATACAAAAAGAATCAAGAGAATCGGGGCTAAAACGAAGATTCTAGAGCAAAAACAATGAAAGACAAGAAATCAAGTTATGACCCAGTAAAATCAGCTGACCAGGCAAGCCAAACGGCCTGCCAAACGGCTTGCCTGGCTTGCAAACGGCCTGCCACACGCCCAAGATAAATGGCCCCTGCAAACGGGCTGGTCTGGCAAACGGCCTGCCAAACGACCTGCCAGCCGTTTGTCGGAAAATTCCAATTCTATTTAAATGCTTTTTGGCATCCATTTTCAACACACCTCTCTTCACTCTCTCACTACAATACACTTTCTCTCACTAGAGCTTTCAAGGCCTTCTCACCTCCGAGCGGGAAATTAAGTACCCTGAGACGAACGCCGAAGATTGTAATAGGAGCATTCTAGAGGATGTCAGCACTTGTAATGGACCGGATCTCGTCTGTAAACGGTGAACGCTTTCCTTAATTTAATAAAGTTATCTTAAGTTGCTTTCATCTTGTATGCTTATCTATCCGTTACAAATGTTCATTATATGTTGAATACTTTATCTGAAACTTATGCTACTGTTATGCTGAAACCTTGACGATTTAAAAGTTTAATTTACGGATCACCCTTTCCGTTTATTCACGTGGCTATAACCTAGTATTAGGACCTGATCAACCCTAAGATACGGGTAAGTAGTTATATGTGCTCAACATCACAATAGGGATATAGTACCTAGTACCTACGAACGAATAACCATTTATTCGTCAGAGAAGAACTGCCCATTTAGGTTGTGATTAGAGTAGGCAATATAGAGTTCAATGAACACTGGCTTACTCAAAAGCATGATTCGCGTCAGAAGCAACGTTCTTGAGATGTTGTAAGATAATCCGGAGTTGAAAAAGTGATCGCAAAGGAGAAACCTCTAATCCAATTAGCAGTACCTTAGAATATATGAGATTGCACATCTGTTAATGTTAAGGCATAGCTTAGTATTAAGTGGTGGAATATTGCTTTAGTTAGACTAACTAGGATTAAGAAAAGCTAAGACTTTCCTTACGGATAATACCACTTTATTCATGTACCTAGGATTCTATCCATAAGGTCGTTTAAACCTTCTAAGGTTAACGTTGGGAGTAGGGATATCCGTCTTAGCCAGAATCTTCAAAACCTAAACTCTTAGTGACAAATCAGTTAGGTTCATAACCAAGTTGATTGAGGTTTAGTGTTTATTCTAGGAAGTTGAACTCTTGTGATAGCTCCCTATCAGAACCTTATTCTTCATACTTATCCAATTTAATCCTTTAAGTTATATTATAGCATTAGTAGTTAATCTTAATCTATCACCACTTGTTAACTAGGGTTAACTATATAGGCACTTTTGTCCCACGTTACTGAGCAAACATACAAAAATACGAACCTGAGTTATATTTACCACTTACTCGTTAAAAGGAAGACAAGTAGGTGAGTTATAGCTAGGAAACCCCAGCTAAATATAAATGAAAAAACCATTATTACTCTTTTGATAGCTAATTCTGACGTGTTGCGATCTACCGACACCGCACAAATAAAACCGTCCGTTTTGGCCATATCAGACATCTGGAACTTATCTCCTCTCATTTATTCATCCAAACACATACACTCTTAGAGAGCGAATCAAACCCTAGAGTGAGAAAACTTGAAATTGAAGAAGAAAAGCTTGTTCCAACCCGAATTGAAGACCTAATCTTGTTGTAGCTGCTAACTAGATTTGTTCTACATTTTAGGTATAACCTAAATCCGAATTTATGTGTTTAATTTTCTGTTTAGTGTTAGGGTTTGGGTTGGTGTTGTGTTTAAGACCCAATTTCTTGAGAAATTGGGGTTCTCGGGCGGTGATTTGGGGGTTTTAACCCTTATTTGTAACTTAGGGTTTTGAAAGACGAATTTTCAAGTCAATGATCTTGCATATGTTAGATTAATACTAGAACAATTGTAAATTAGTGATATTTTTACTTGTGTGAACTTGATTTTGGGTGTAAACTCTGGATTTGGGTCAAAAACGGGTTTGATGTTATGATGGTCAAAGAGTACTTCAAGTACTTGACATTGAGTCTAAATTGATGAACTTGAGGCATAATCACTAGCCATTAGTAATTAGGTGTGTTAAGGTCATGGTCTTGACCTAGTTTGGGTATTAAAGTGTAATTTGGGTGAGATTGCACTTGGGTGTTTAGGATTGAAAAGCTATTGGTAAATTATTGCATATTATGATGGAATATAGGTGTTTCCATTGTTAATTTGTGGAAGTGCAAGCTTGAGGCTCGTTCATCCGATAATCAAGGTGAGTGGAGTATCTATATGTGTATGTACATAAGTTGTTTGTTTGTGGGTGAAGTGGCGAGTGACATCCGGACATAAGGATTCACTCTTCGTTGGCAACCTGATGCAAAGTGGTAAGTGCTATCCGTAAGTATTCATTTTTCGTCAGCCACATTTGCGGTTGTGATGTGTGGCGAGTATTACTCACTCTTCGTCGGCCACATAGTGCGATGAAATGTGGTAAGTTTCACCGAATGATTTCACTTTTCGTCGGCCACATTCGTGTGTGTATGTGGTAGTGACATCTGAAAGGCACTTTCGTCGGCCACGTATATGTGTTGAATAATGTTATATCATTTGATGACTAGCACTATTGTGTATGGTTAACCATATTTGTGTGTTTGTAGTGTAGCATATTTATATTGTGGTTATATGCGTTTGTGATGCTAGCATGTATGCGGCTTTGTGTAAGTATGTGCAAGTAAGTAGGTTATGTATGTATGTGCAAGTAAGTAGGTTATGTATATATGCGTTAGTGTTTTTGATTTTTTTTTCCAATCAAATGTGATTGAATTTGACATGAAGAATCACATGTGACTGAGTTTTACAATTAAATGTGATTACATACAAAATCACATGTGATTAATTGACCCATCAATTTTCTTGGTGAAAATACAAAAGCCATCGAATATATAAACATTCTTCATTCTTAATCAGTGGGTGAAAACCACATCCTGTATAGATATTTTCATGTTATACAACATCTAGTCTAGTCTAGCTTATAAAACATATGAGAACTAAATCGTTTACGTATAAGTTTAAAAAATACAGTTTTTAGTAATATTCGCAAACCTTCGAATATTATCAAATAACAGAAACATTTACCTAAAATTAAATAAAAAATAAAAAATATTTGAACATATTCTTCATTCTCTCTTTGTATTACTTCCCTCCTTTTAAAGTAGTCGTGGGACCCGTTTAGCCGTGCTTGACCGTCTATAAGAACCCGCTAACATATCCATAATTTCAGAATATCAAATATTATTACACACTCCACTTCATTAAACTACTATTACTCTGACACGTCATCTGAATTTTTCGATCGTTAAAATCAAAAGTTAAAATGGATATATTTGATATTCATAACGTGAAAGTAGAGAAAGCAAATGCGATGTTACGATACCGGCGATTTAGAAAAATCGCGAAATTGTTCCGTTTCATTGAGGTATTTTTGGCTGTGATATTAATGTGGTGGATTTCTACACGTTTGCCGTTTGTTATTAGAATCTCCGGCGAGTATTTCCGGTTACTAATTTCCGTCATCGTTAGTCCTCTGTTTATTTTCCTACTTTGCAACGTGATTGTAGTAACTCTGTTAGTCAAATCTGGTCAAATCACCGGAAAGGTTAGTGACGTAAGCAGTGCGGGAACTGATATGTATGAAGAAATTGTGAATAATGTAACGGAAGACATTCTTCCTGTTATTAATCCGGATGAAATTGTTTATCAGGATAAAGAAATTGTATCTGAAATTAACAGATACAGTAAATTAAGTAATGATAATGAATTTAAAGTTGTTACGAATAAACCGTTAGGTAATTCGGTTTCGGATCTGGATCTGAAAGTGTATCGGAGAAGTCAGTCGGAAAATTTGATGAAGAGAGAGACGGAAAAGGTTTCCGGCAAGTTGAAACGATCGGAGACGGAGGTCGGACGGCGGCAGGATGATGATACTCCGGAAGAAAACGACGTCGTTGATGATTTGAGTAATGAAGAGTTTCAGAGGAAAATTGAAGGATTTATTGCAAAACAAGTTAGATTTCATCAAGAGGAGAAATTAGCAATTGTTGTTCCACACAATTTAATGTGATTTTATATTTTAATATTAAATATTATTTAAATTTTATATCATTATATTATTATTCGGTATAATTTTCCTTACAACGGATTAAAGAAAAATTATTATTCGATATAATCTAGTTTTTTTTTAAAGGGTGGTGGTATCTTATATATTACCAGTTTTATAAGCCTGTGCGTTGCACAATAGTTGTACAAATTAATACTTTTGGGTTTATGGAAATAAACCCAAAACACCAAACCCTAAACCCTAAATTCTAAACCGTTCGTGTTAAAAACTCAATTTAAATCCTAAATCTAAACCCTAAATTTCTAAACCCTAATATCTAAAACCCTATAAACCCTAATATCTAAACCCCAATAGCTAAAACCTCAAAATACGCTCGAAAAACACGATAATTGTTATATATTACTTATTCCAGCGTTTTCCCGCCAAAATAAAAACATTTATCACAAAGTGTCTGTACTAAATGTTCATATTTTCATCTCATCTATAATGTTCGTGAACAAAGATTTTTCAAAAAATGAAAAAAAAAAGTTTTTGCTTCCCCCCGCTTCCTCCCGAATGGTTACTTCCCTCTTGATCCTACCACTATATATATATATATATATATATATATATATATATATATATATATATATATATATATATATATATATATATATATATATATTCAAGAGGGAATCACTTTATTGGGGGGAAGTGGGGGGAAGTAATTTTTTTTCGTTTTTTCAAAAAACTTTGTTCACGAACATTATAGATTAGATGAAAATATGAACATTTAAAAAAGATACTTTGTGATGAATGTCATTATTTTGGCGGGAAAACGCTCGAAGAAAAAAATAAAAACATTCATTGCATTGAATGTTTTGCTGCTGAGTTTTTTTTAAGGGGTTAGAAATTAGGGTTTAGAAATTAGGGTTTAGAAATTAGGGTTTAGGGTTTAGAAATTAGGGTTTAGATTGAATATTTTAACACGAACGGTTTAGAGTTTAGGGTTTAGACCGTAAACCCGAAAATCCAAAACCCTAAACCCTAAACTCTAAATCGGGCTAAATTCGAAAAAAACACTTCACACAAGATGAAAACAAAACGATGCAAATAAACTCAGCAGCAAAACATTCAATGCATTGAATGTTTTAATTTTTTTATTCGAGCGTTTTCCCAATAATGACATTCATCACAAAGTGTCTTTTTTAAATGTTCATATTTTCATCTAATCTATAATGTTCGTGAACAAAGTTTTTTTAAAAAATGAAAAAAAAAATGCTTCCCCCTTCCCCTAAAAAAGTGTTTCCCTCTTGATTATGACTATATATATATATATATATATATATATATATATATATATATATATATATATATATATATATATATATATATATATATATATATATATATATATATATATATATACAGTAAAGGGATTAAATGAGAACTTTTTTGGAGTGAGAACTATAAGAACTCTTTATATTCTAACAAATTTTCTGGCGGGCGAACAAAAAATCAACTATTCGAACAATTTTTTTTTTGACGGGCGAACAATTTTCCAGAAGGTCGAACCATTTTGGCTAGATGCATGTGCTATTTTTGTTCTACATTTTATGTAGAACATGATGTAGAACAGCCTATACATGTTCTACATCAATTTTCATCAAATTAAGTTTAGGGATTAGACTTAGGGTTTAGATTTAGGGATTTAGGGTTTAGATTTTAGGGTTTAGGGTTTAAATTTTAGGGTTTAATGTTTAGATTTAGGGTTTAGAATGAGTTTTTTACACGAACGATTTAGAGTTTAGGGTTTAGGGTTGAGGGTTTACGGAGTAAACCGAAAACCCTAAACCCTAAACTCTCAATCGGGCTAAATAAAAAAAAGTTGATTTTTAATAGAGTAATTCGAAAAAAAGTAGTAGTTCGAACAAAAAGTTGATTTTGAACATAAGACGCCAAATTCGAACAAAACATGAGTAATTCGAACAAAAATGCCCCAATTCGAACTAATTTTCGTTCTACAATTTTGTAGAACCGAACCAAATTTTGTAGAACCAAACAAAATTGCAGAACATGTGATTTTCATGCATATAAACTTTTTGTTCGACTAACCAGAAAATTGTTCGCCCGCCAAATTTTTTGTTCCATTTAGGGCTCTCATGTTCTCACTCTTAGTGAGTTCTCAGGGGATCCCTCCCATATATATATATATATATATATATATATATATATATATATATATATATATATATATATATATATATATATATATATATATATATATATATATGTTTATTAGAAATGATTGTATTTTATGTGTTATTATATATTATATATAGTATATAATATATTTTTTAAATATCTAAAAATATGTTTGATACAAAAAAAAAAGATGAGAAAGAGTGGAGAGAGAAACAAGAGAGATGAGAGGGCTGGCACGAAGAAGAATCGGAACGGGTACAACGGCTACTACGATCGACATCACAAATGGTCAAGTAGAAAACATCTCACATCATTCATGTTCTTCAATTTTCCCGACGAATGGAAAGTGGTAGATCTTTGGAAGGCTTTCAAACCCTATGGCTCGGTTCGCGACGTGTAGATTGCGGAGAAACGTTTAAGGAATGGGAATCGTTTTGCGTTCGTAAGATTTGCGAAAGTGAACGATGCTGACTACCTACTGAGAAAACTAGATGGGATTCGATTTAATGGAAACCCAATCAGGGTTTTTAAGGCTACTGACAGAAGCCCAAAAAATCTAGGGTACAAGGAAAATGTTCAACAAAAAACTTGTGTAGAAAATAACTAATGTGGACAGCAAATTCAGGGATGGGAGAAGATTCTCTGAGGTCATAGGCAATGATGGGAATGATTTAAGGTCATTCCTAAATAATAAGAAGACAACTGATCGTGTTCATTCCAATGCTAACAATAACCTTAAGAAAGAAGATGAAGATACCATAAAAGAAAAAGTGGTGGAAATTGAAGAGAAGGATTGCAACATGGAATCCTTACAAAATGTTGTGATATGCGAAACAAAGAACAAGCATATTCTTCAAAACCTGGAAGAGATTTGCAAAGAAGAAGGCTCGCATGATGTTCAAATTAAATTCATTGGAGGGTTGAGTGTCATCCTTATCTTTAATTCTCGAGAAAAGGCAGACAAGTTGGTATATAATCCAAACCATACTCTCAGGCAGTGGCTTTGCAAAATTATGGCTTGGGATGCCTCATGGTGGCCTGAGAAAAGAATGGCATGGTTACGTATTACAGGGGTTCCTCCTCACTGCTAGACCAAAAACGCATTCATGTCAATCGCCGAGTGGTGGGGAATAGTTTTAGAGATGGATAATTGTTCTTTGAAAGGGAACCAAAATCTGACTCATGGGAGAGTTCTTGTTAAGCTATCTAAACAGGGGAAAGTAAAGGATTCAGTGATTCTAAAAAAAAGTCGTGCCTATATTTTGTCAACATAATGGAAGAGGAGAGAAACAACCAGAGGTAGAGGATGGGTTGATAGTCAGTGATGATGAATCACAGTTGTCCGATTATAGTTAAGAAGAAATTGATTCAGAAGAGTACTCCACCAGCGATGAGTTCGTACTACAATCAGATGAAGAAGACCAGAATTGTGTAAATCACTGGGGGGAAAAAATACCGGAGGGAACTTCGGCAAACTCTGGTAATGGTGTCGGGAAACCGAACAATCAGGTAGAGGAAGATCAAGAGTCGGCGTGCCTTAGTTTGGGGAAACTTTTTGAGACGAACGAGGAGGGAGTGGCAGAAACATTTAATGGTAATTTTCCCAAAACTAATTCCAAGAAAAAGAATGATGATGTAGATAACGGTTATAAGGCGCGTGTTGGAAACGGCGGTGGAAATTGCGAGACATATGTTGCAGAGAATTCATGTGAAAATTTTAAGTCTGGTTCATCCCAAGAACCAATTGGGCCTCAAAGCCCAAATGAAGACATATCTCAATTTGATTCTGTTGATGCCTCTAAACCTGTTGGGCCGACAAGTGATAAGGCCCAATGTCATTCAAAGTGTGGTGGATCCATCTGTAATATGTGTAACGAAAAGGGGCCTGCAAAAAGGGGGAAATCTAAAACAAGATCATCAGATGAGTCGAACATCCACTCGTCGCATAGTAACAATTCATCTGAATACTCCTTCTGTGAGGGTTGTTATTGGGAATTAATTGGGAACTGGAAAGCTTCATCAAGAATCAAACGACTCAGGCATATGGCAAGATGTAGATCGAATTTTGGTGATAAAGGCAGGCGAAGATGTAAAAATTGTGGCAATAAATCGGACCAGGGAAAGGGGACCTCGAAATCGAAATCGGAATCGGAAGGAAAGGTGAATGGCTAAAATTTCTCAGTCAATGATGTGGAGATTAGGGAATTCGGGGAGCAAATTGGAATGCGGTGGTCAAACCTTAATCCACAGTAAGTTATTTCCTGTTTTGTTTCGTCTGTTACCTTTTTTAATGAAGATTTAATCACTGAATGTGCGTGGCTTTCGTGTTGATGGTAAATACGGGTGGTTAAGAGGTCTATGTTGTAGCAATCGACCAGACATAGCTGTGTTCCAGGAAACCAAATGTAAATACCTTGAGGATGGCTGGGTCCATGGTTTATGGGGTAGCAACTCTTTTGGGTTTGTTCAAAAGGAGTCAATCGGGTATTCGGGGGGTATGCTTATAATTTGGGACAATACAAGGTTCAAAGTTAACAGTGCGGTTGGTAATACCTATTTCATTGGTATTAGCGGTGTTTGGATTGGGTCAGGAGTTGAGTCAGTTATTATCAACATCTATGGACCACACAATGACAAAGCTAAGAAGGTACTATGGGAATCGTTAGACAACCCGTTGACAAACATTGATGCCCATTGTGTACTATGTGGTGATTTTAATGAAGTTCGAACGCACTCGGATCGTTTGAACTGTGTTTTTAATCATGCTCGCGCTTCTCGGTTTAACAATTTTATTGTTAGAAACAATTTGATTGAAATCCCGATTAATGGTAAAAGATTCACACGCATTAGTGACGATGGGGTAAAATTTAGTAAGTTAGATCATTTTTTTGTGAATGGGAAATTTTTGAGTTTATGGGACGACCTCTCGGTCAAGGCTCTAGATAGAAGAGAATCGGATCATTGCCCTCTCGTTCTTCGAGATAAGCTAATCGATTATGGTCCAATACCATTTAAAGTGTTCGATGAATGGTGGACTAAAGCAGGTGTGGATCTTATAATTAGAGATGCATGGTCGAAGGAGGTTCGGGGGTCAAAGAAAGATTGTAAATTTAGAGATAAGCTAAAAAATGTAAAATTTGAGTTAAGAGCATGGAGCAGAGTTGAATAATGTGATATTGATAATGAGATTGAAAGAGTAAAAGGTGAGGTAGATAAGTGGTAGAACATTGCCGAGCATGGAGGACTAAATGATGTTGACAAACTATGTTGGTTAGAGACTCGGAGGAAATGGTTGGAAAAGGAAAAATTCAAATCAAATATGTTGAAACAAAAGGCCCGAAATAGGTGGACTCTTGAGGGCGACGAAAACAAGAAATTCTTCCACGCTTCAATCCAAAGGAAATACAATAAGTGCAATATCAGAGGTTTAAACATCAATGGCACATGGTGCGAAGACCCGGGTGTGGTGAAAGCATTTGTAATGAACCACTTTCGTGAAGTTTTTAGCAACAAAAATGTTACCAGGCTTAAATTACTAGGCTGCTGTGATGGGCGTAATGTTTCGGGCTTAAGCTGCATCTCATTTGCTGAAGCACGGGAGCTGGAAAATCAGTTCTCAGAAAGGGAAATTTGGGCTGCAATTTCTGACTGTGGGAGCTCGAAAGCCCCCGGGCCGGACGGTTTCAACTTTGGTTTTTACAAAAAAATTCTGGAACATCATAAAGGAGGATCTTGTTGAGGCAATACAATCGTTCTGGGATACCGGGGATATTTCCAAGGGGTGCAACGCATCCTTTATCACCTTAGTACCGAAAAAAGCTGATCCAATTTGCCTTAATGAGTACCGACCGAGTAGCTTAATCAGAAGTTACTACAAGATTGTCGCGAAACTTCTTTCAAATCGCCTAAAAATGGTTATCCCCAATCTTGTAGGTTTTGAGCAATGTGCTTTTATCAAAGGTAGGAACATTATGGACGGAGCTCTAATAGCTAACGAGACTCTTGATTTCTTAAAACAAAAGCGTCTTAAGAGTCTTGTATTCAAAGTGGACTTTGAGAAAGCCTTCGGCTGTTTGAAATGGGAGTTTCTAATTGAGATTATGAAGATCATGGGGTTCGAGGATAAATGGAGGACGTGGATCCTTAGTTGTCTCAAAACTGCATCAGTATCGGTCCTTGTGAATGGGTTGCCAACGGACGAGTTCAAGCCCGAACGAGGAGTGAGGCAAGGAGACCCGCTGTCACCTTTTCTTTTTATCCTAGCTGCTGAAGGACTGAATGTTTTAACAAAGATGGCCGTCAGGAATAATTTGTTTGTTGGAGTGAACGTCGGGAGGGATAAAATCCCTAATTCGCACCTTCAATACGCGGACGATACGATTTTCTTCGGTCATTGGTTCAAAAACAACCTCAGGAACCTTATGAAGATTCTGAAATGCTTCGAGCTCACGTCAGGCCTTAAAGTAAACTATCAAAAGAGCATTTTATATGGTGTTGGTGTTGGCAAGAATGCAATTGAAAACATAGCTGCACACTTTGGTTGTAATGCGGGTTCCTTCCCTTTTACATATCTTGGTATCCCGGTTGGTGGCAAGATGAATACGATGGATAGTTGGTCACCGGTTGAAAATAAGTTTGAGAAACGGTTATCGGATTGGAAAGCACGCTCGATGTCATATGGTGGACGCTTGAACCTTGGGAAATCGGTGTTGATTAGTTTACCGCTGTACTTCTTCTCGCTTTTCCGTGCTCCGGCTTGTGTGATCAAAAAACTTGAGAGTGTAACATGATCGAGTCACTTGGAGTGCAATTTAAAAACTATTTTGTTCATGTTATTGGCGATGGTGTAACACCGGCCATTTTTTTTTTTAATTACACAGCGGAAGACTTTATTAACAAACACAATATAAGTCACGTCATTACGTTTAAGTTTACACAACGGTGTTACGTTATCACAAAACATTATTTATACAAAAGTTCACATCAGAGTTGGGTTGTCAAACATGTCTTCTGCAATAGCACCCTTCCCGGCTGGCAGTACCTAAACCTGCAAGGGGAGAATATGTGGGGGATTAGCGCACCGCTAAGTGAATGGAATCTATCTAACAGATATAGTTTAAGTCACACACAAGCTATATACTAACAACAACACATGCTAACTATCAACTAGCATACAATAAGACAATACGAGGATCGGCGGCTTGTACGAGCACACGACTCCCAGCTAATCGGGCCTGAGTCTACCGATAGTCCCTGCTACTCAATTCACAGTATAGTTATCCAGATGCAGGGGATGCATCATTCACACTATACTCCACAATCAGTAGCCTATGGACCCAACCTCCCCTAGGCACGGTTGACCTCATATGGACTCTAACCTCTCCTAGGCACGGTCTCGAGTCCCCAGTCTCCCTAGGCCCGACTGGTGCCATTCACACAGTGTACACATAATTCACATACAACATCAGGCATACTATATTATTCTAACATGGAAATTTCTACACTATGCATGGTAAAAGAGTCAACCACAGTAGCATGATATGCTACTTAAACTCTATCCGGAGATAGACCCACTCACCAATTACCACCAACTACTCAGTTATTATTTCTGAGCTTCCTCCTTGTCCTTATAACCTGAGAACAACACAAAGAAAGTTAATATACATATCTAATAAATAATATAATCATTTCATACGATTAACTAGGTCATAACACCATATATTCATAATTTTATGAGTCTACATTATGACTCCATTCAATAATGGCATACAGGTGCGTGCAAAACACGACATACACACTAAAACTCCTTTTTCGACCTAAAAATAGTTTGATCTAGTTTCCTAAAAGTTCATCATTGAAAAGTACTCTTCAATACGATTCCAACAATATTTGATTCATCAAAAACGGAGTTACGGTTTGAAAGTTACGCCCGTTTCAATTTCATAAAAGGTACTGTAGCAAATAGTGATTTCCGAACACTGTAGCAACTCGGTACTGCAGCAACTCGGGTACTGTAGCAAATAGTGGTACTGTAGCAATCCCGAATACTGTAGCAAATAGTGACACTGTAGCAAATAGTGACACTGTAGCAAATAGTGATACTGTAGCAGTTCGGGTACTGTAGCAAAATACTGTAGCAAACACTGTAGCAACTGGTTCGAACACTTACGCTGATTTCGAACATTTTTCGCCCAAAACTCGATTTTTGAGCGTTTTTGACCAAATTCTAAGCACAAGGAAGCTACTAAACATATATGCAACTTATTTCTAACATCAATTAAGCATATCTAACATATTTCATGAAGATTCAAGCTCAAAAACCACACTTTTATTCAAGAACACAAAAAAACCCAATTTCTATGAATTAAAGCACGAATTCAAGCTAACAAACCTGGATAAATGATCACAAGAATGATATGAATCAATCCTTAAAGCCTCACAATCCAATTTAAGACTTAGATTCAATTAGGGTTTGTGAAGGGATGAAGTTTAGGTACGTTCTTATTTTTGAGAATGTTCAAGAAATGAAGATAAGAAGCAGATATTTACACATTTATGTGGGTTATAACCCATACCCCACAACACACGGGTATTTACCAGTTATCTTATCTGATAACTTTTCGTATCTCTTTAGGCGGTCCTAACGGAGACCAAATTAAATAAACCAACCTGTTCTGGGACCCTTGTCACAAACTGGTCTTAACTCCATATTCAATTAATAATAAATATATTAATAAAATAAAAGCATAATTTAAACACAATTATAAACCTAAGGGCAATTAAGTAATCTTACTTCTAACCCCGGTTTCAGTCTGTTACAAATCCACCCCCTTAAAGAGATTCCGTCCTCGGAATCTGGTCTTGCTCAAACAGATGAGGGTAACGGGTCTTCATCAACTCTTCTGTCTCCCACGTCAAGTTAGACCCTAAGCTGTGTTTCCATTCTACTAAAACCATCGGGATCTTTTTCTTTCTTAACTCAGTAACCTTTCTGTCGACCACTCGAATAGGTTCCTCAACCAACTTGTTACTCAAATCAACTTTCAAATCTACCAGCGGTACGATTTGTGTCTCGTCATCGACTTTACACTTACGCAAATAACACACGTTGAATGTATTATGAATACCGGCTAACTCTGACGGAAGATCTAACACCACAGTCTGATCATTCAACACTTCACTGATCGGAAACGGACCAATAAATCTCGGTGCTAACTTACCACGTTTACCGAATCTGATAACCCCTTTCCACGGCAAAACTTTCAGATACACTCGTTCACCCACATTAAAGGTTACTGGACGTCTACGCGGATCAGCATACATTTTCTGCCTATCTCTAGCGGCTTTCAACTTTTCTCTCGCAATTGCAACTTTTTCGACTGTCATTTGAACAATTTCGGGACCTGCAAACTGTTTCTCCCCGGCTTCTAACCAACAAGTCGGAGTTCTGCAATGACGACCGTATAACATTTCATAGGGCGGCATCCCTATACTCGAATGATATGAATTATTATACGCAAATTCGACCAACGACAAATGTGTATCCCACGAACCACCGTATTCTAACACACAAGCCCTTAACATATCCTCCAAAGTCTGTATCGTTCTTTCACTCTGACCGTCTGTCTGAGGATGATAAGCTGTACTTAAATTCACACGTGTACCCAAATTCTGTTGAAGACTATTCCAAAAATTCGACACAAATCTGGAATCTCTGTCTGAAACGATCGATAATGGCACACCATGTCGACTAACTATCTCGTTTATATACAATTCGGCTAACTCACTTAACGAAGCTGTTTCACGAGTAGCAAGAAAATGAGCACTTTTAGTTAGGCGATCCACTATTACCCAAATCATATCATGTCTTTTCTGAGTTCGAGGTAATTTGGTCACAAAATCCATCGTTATATGTTCCCATTTCCACTCTGGAATCTGTAACTGACGTAACGAACCATAAGGTTTCTGATGTTCGGCCTTCACTTGAGCACATATATAACACTTTTCGACATAACGGGCGATATCTGATTTCATTGTTGGCCACCAATACACTGTTTTCAAATCATGATACATCTTATTACTACCCGGATGTACTGTCAATCTGGATTTGTGAGCTTCCGTCATGATTAAATCCCTCAAATCTCCAAGCTTAGGCACCCAAACACGATTGTTTAAGGTCTTTAGTCCACGTGAGTCATCAATTAAGTCCACTTTTCGTTTGGTCATTTGTTCAGATTTAATATGTTCGTCCTCTAAAGCACAGGCCTGAATGGTTTTTAAGCTGTTAATCAAATCTGAAGTTATATTCAAACGAAGAAATTTCACATTTTCACTTGACTTTTTACGACTTAACGCATCTGCAACCACATTTGCCTTACCCGGATGGTATTTAATTTCACAATCGTAATCTTTGATCAACTCTTGCCATTGTCTCTGACGCATATTCAATTCTTTCTGTGAGAAGATATACTGCAAACTCTTGTGATCTGTACATATAACACAATGGGTTCCATACAAATAGTGTCTCCACAGTTTCAAAGCAAACACTACTGCAGCCATTTCAAGATCATGCACTGGATAATTCTTCTCATGAACTTTCAACTGTCGCGAGGCGTAGGCGATTACTTTATCTCTTTGCATTAATACACAACCCAACCCAGCATATGATGCATCACAGTATACCACGAAGTTGTCTGAACCTTCTGGTAAAGCTAACACTGGTGCCTGACACAGTAGCTGTTTCAAAATCTGAAAAGCCTTTTCCTGTTCATCAGTCCATCGAAAGGCTACATCTTTACGAGTCAACTTAGTCAATGGACCCGCTATTTTCGAGAAATCTTTGATAAATCTGCGATAATAACCGGCTAATCCCAGAAAACTCTTAATCTCAGTCGGAGTCTTCGAAGAATTCCAATTCATTACCGCTTCTATCTTTGTCGGATCAACTTTTATACCTTCGGCACAAATCACATGACCCAAAAACTGCACTTCACGTAACCAAAATTCACACTTTGAAAATTTTGCAAATAGTTGTTCACGTTTCAACATGTTCAAAACCTGTCTCAGATGTTCAGCATGTTCACTTTCGGTCTTTGAATACACTAGTATATCATCTATAAACACAATCATAAACTTATCTAAGAACGGGCGACACACTCTATTCATTAGATCCATGAAGATTGCTGGCGCATTCGTCAACCCAAACGGCATGAAAAGAAATTCATAATGACCATACCTTGTTCTGAACGCTGTTTTCGGTATATCTGATTCAGCAACACGAACCTGATGATATCTGGATCGTAAGTCTATCTTAGAAAAGAATGAAGCACCCTGTAACTGATCGAACAAATCGTCTATTCGAGGTAACGGATACTTATTCTTCACTGTTCTTTTGTTCAATTCACGATAATCAATACACATACGCATTGACCCATCTTTCTTTTTAACAAACAATACCGGAGCACCCCACGGTGAAGAACTCGATCGGATAAACCCACAATCTAATAGTTCTTGAATCTGTGACATCATTTCACGGATTTCAGACGGTGCTAATCGGTATGGAGCTTTTGCAACTGGAGTTGTTCCAGGAACCAATTCAATCTTATATTCAACTTCCCTTACCGGCGACAGACCTGGTAACTCATCTGGGAACACTTCGGGAAATTCTGATACTATCGGAATATCGGCCACTGTTTTCTTTTCTTTCTTCGCATCAATCACATATGCAAGAAATGATTCACAACCCTTTGCCATCGACTTTTTCGCTTTCATCATGGTTATCAACAGAAAATTATACCCTCCCCGCTCCCCTCGGGCCACAACACGGGTTCCATCGGTCGAACGAAAGGTAATCATTTTCCTATCACACTTAATATTAGCCCTAAGCGAGCTCAACCAATCCATTCCTAGTACTACATCAAAGCTAGGAATAGGTAACACTAAACAAGTCACCGGGAAAGACTTCCCTTCGATCTCTATACAAACCCCAGACACATATGTTGTGATGGGTGTGGTCTTACCATCGGCTACTTCTACACTAACCGGCTTGGGTAACACAATAGCTGGTAAATTCAACTTAGCACAGAAATCTAAGGACATAAAACACCTATTGGCACCACAATCAAACAATACGCGAGCAGGTATTGAGTTGATTAGAAACATACCGGTGATCACTTCGTCGGTTGCCACAGCATTCTCAACCGACATCTGAAAAGCTCTAGCCTCTGCTGTTGGAGGGTTCTTCCTCTTTTGCCCACTCGAGGCAGTTGACCCTACGGTTGATGCTGAACGCGCCCCTGACCCTGCCCCGGAACTACCACTCTTCGACGGACAACTAATTGCACGATGCCCTGGTTTATGACAACTCCAACACACACTATTCGGATACGGACATGCTGAAGACTCATGCCCAACAACACCACACTTTAAGCATCTTCTTGTAGCCTCAGAACACTGACCACTGTGAGAAGATCGACACGTGTGACACCAATTCCCTTTACCTGATTCAGATCCAGTACTACTCTGACCACTTTTACCCTTCGATTTAAACCCACTAGACTTCTTGGATTTAGATCCTGATTGACCAGATACTTGCCCACCTTGTTGTAGCACATTACCAAACATTCTGTTTCTGGCGGCCTGAACATCACTTTCTACCATCTTAGCCATCACAACAGCTTGAGACAACGACGTAGCTGTTCTAACAAATGTTCGGTACTCAGGCAGAATAATATTAACAAAATGCTGGATACGAGACGCTTCGTCTGGCACCCATTGTTGTACAAACCTCAATTTATCCATATACTTCTCTACTACTTCATCAATCGTCATTTGAGGTGTCATCTTCATTTCAAGAAACTCAGTCTTGATTCGGTTCATATCAAACGGATTACAATACTGTTCACACACCTTCCCATGAAACTGCTCCCATGTGATCATACTCACTTGCTCTTTTGGTATACTAGAAATCAAAGAATCCCACCAAATCATAGCCCTACCTTTCAACAGTCTACTAGCATATGTTACCTTCAGCTCGGGTTCACACTGACACGCTTCAAATACCCTTTCAACTTCTCGCAACCAATTGAGAGTTACAGTCGAATCAGTACTTCCAGAGAACTCGGAGGGTTTGCAATCACGGAAGTTCTTATACGTACATCTTTTGGGTGGTTGCATGTAAGGTTGTTGGAACATTTGCATTTGGTATGGATTCATCATCATGGGATTTTGGTAAGTAAAGGTGTTTGTGGTGGCATATAATATTGGTTAGGTATTTGATTCTGAAACTGGTTCTGGGGCACATTAGGTATCGTTTGGGATTACGCTGTTGGGAATCCAGGTGGTGTATCATCATTTCCAGAATGCCTCGCCAATTCAAGCTCATTAATTTTGTCCTCAGCCTCTTTTAGCTTGCTTTCTAACTGAAGGATGTAACTACTCTGATCATCATCCGACTCAACACCCTCTTCTGGTGCTCTGAATGTTCCGGGGTTGGATGGGCCAGTTGCGTTTCTATCAACCATACCTGTGCTACAAAATAGTTCACACAAAAGCTTAGTGGATAACAGTTAGTTCAATCACAACTAACACACGTATATCCTATTTTCACTTAGCCCCCACTCCCACAGACATGTTTGACTTGCCTCAGGGTTTGGAAACAAAATACGCGTACGTATTTGCTGCCAAACCATGCTCTGATACCAACTTGTAACACCGGCCATTTTTTTTTTAAATACACAGCGGAAGACTTTATTAACAAACACAATATAAGTCACGTCATTACGTTTAAGTTTACACAACGGTGTTACGTTATCACAAAACATTATTTATACAAAAGTCCACATCAGAGTTGGGTTGTCAAACATGTCTTCTGCAATAGCACCCTTCCCGGCTGGCAGTACCTAAACCTGCAAGGGGAGAATATGTGGGGGATTAGCGCACCGCTAAGTGAATGGAATCTATCTAACAGATATAGCTTAAGTCACACACAAGCTATATACTAACAACAACACATGCTAACTATCAACTAGCATACAATAAGACAATACGAGGATCGGCGGCTTGTACGAGCACACGACTCCCAGCTGATCGGGCCTGAGTCTACCGATAGTCCCTGCTACTCAATTCACAGTATAGTTATCCAGATGCAGGGGATGCATCATTCACACTATACTCCACAATCAGTAGCCTATGGACCCAACCTCCCCTAGGCACGGTTGACCTCATATGGACTCTAACCTCTCCTAGGCACGGTCTCGAGTCCCCAGTCTCCCTAGGCCCGACTGGTGCCATTCACACAGTGTACACATAATTCACATACAACATCAGGCATACTATATTATTCTAACATGGCAATTTCTACACAATGCATGGTAAAAGAGTCAACCACAGTAGCATGATATGCTACTTAAACTCTATCCGGAGATAGACCCACTCACCAATTACCACCAACTACTCAGTTATTATTTCTGAGCTTCCTCCTTGTCCTTATAACCTGAGAACAACACAAAGAAAGTTAATATACATATCTAATAAATAATATAATCATTTCATACGATTAACTAGGTCATAACACCATATATTCATAATTTTATGAGTCTACATTATGACTCCATTCAATAATGGCATACAGGTGCGCGCAAAACACGACATACACATTAAAACTCCTTTTTCGACCTAAAAATAGTTTGATCTAGTTTCTTAAAAGTTCATCATTGAAAAGTACTCTTCAATACGATTCCAACGATATTTGATTCATCAAAAACGGAGTTACGGTTTGAAAGTTACGCCCGTTTCAATTTCATAAAAGGTACTGTAGCAAATAGTGATTTCCGAACACTGTAGCAACTCGGTGCTGTAGCAACACGGGTACTGTAGCAACTCGGGACTGTAGCAAATAGTGGTACTGTAGCTATCTCGAACAGCAAATAATTACACTGTAGCAAATAGTGACACTGTAGCAAATAGTGATACTGTAGCAGTTCGGGTACTGTAGCAAAAATACTGTAGCAAACACCTGGTTCGAACACTTACGCTGATTTCGAACATTTTTCGCCCAAAACTCGATTTTTGAGCGTTTTTGACCAAATTCTAAGCACAAGGAAGCTACTAAACATATATGCAACCTATTTCTAACATCAATTAAGCATATCTAACATATTTCATGAAGATTCAAGCTCAAAAACCACATTTTTATTCAACAACACAAAAAAACCCAATTTCTATGAATTAAAGCACGAATTCAAGCTAACAAACCTGGATAAATGATCACAAGGATGATATGAATCAATCCTTAAAGCCTCACAATCCAATTTAAGACTTAGATTCAATTAGGGTTTGTGAAGGGATGAAGTTTAGGTACGTTCTTATTTTTGAGAATGTTCAAGAAATGAAGATAAGAAGCAGATATTTACACATTTATGTGGGTTATAACCCATACCCCATAACACACGGGTATTTACCAGTTATCTTATCTGATAACTTTTCGTATCTCTTTAGGCGGTCCTAACGGAGACCAAATTAAATAAACCAATCTGTTCTGGGACCCTTGTCACAAACTGGTCTTAACTCCATATTCAATTAATAATAAATATATTAATAAAATAAAAGCATAATTTAAACACAATTATAAACCTAAGGGCAATTAAGTAATCTTACTTCTAACCCCGGTTTCAGTCTGTTACAGATGGAGCATCTACTTCATTTTGGAATGACATATGGCTCGGGGAGACAACACTACGGGACATATTTCGAAGACTTGCGAGGCTAGAAAAAAACATGAGTGTATCAGTAAAAGATAGACTTGTTTGGGATGGAGAAAAGGTCGCGGCAATTTGGGATTGGTCAAGGGATCCCTATGGGCGAGCTACAAGCGAACTATCTGACCTTGGTGAACAGTTAAACTCAGTTTGCTTGAACCCGGATAAACTTGACACTTGGGGATGGGGCGACAGCAGCAACAAGATTTTCACAACGAAGAGTCTGAAAAAATTGATAAACGAGAAGACGATAGGTATGGGTACAAATGCGAAGGGAACAATGAAAACAATTTGGTACTAAAAAAGTGGAAGTGTTCATTTGGAGAGCCATGAAAAAACGTCTACCGGTGCGGACGGAACTAGATAAAAGAGGGATCGATCTCCACTCGGTCCGTTGTCCTTTATGCGACGATGATCTCGAGTCGGTAGATCACTCCCTCCTCTCGTGTACAAAAGTGGTTGATGTATGGAATAAAGTATATGGATGGTGGGGTTTAGGTGAGTTACCGAATATGAACCTTAAAGATCTTCTGCAAGGGGATGTGAGGCAACAATGTTCGGATTCGCGCAAGCTCATATGGCAAGCGGTGATTTGGGTAACTACCTATCTAATGTGGCGAAATTGAAATCATACACTTTTCAAGAATAAATGTTGGAGCGCTCCGGTTGCACTAAGCGAAATTCAAATCAAAAGCTACGAGTGGATTGCGAAAAGGAACAAAGGAAGGGTAATTGATTGGCATAATTGGTTTCATAGTCCGTCATGTTTTCTTGTTTAAATTCGGTGTGGTATTAAGATGCTTGCTTAGCATCTCTTTGTATATGTAAATATTTGTTGCGACTGTACTAGCCTGCATGGTTATAACTTGTCCATGCAAGTCCTATGTGCATCTTTATATCTTTGAGAAATGGAAATGGAATTTACTGCTTTTCAAAAAACAATAGGCACATACAAATGAATTGTAAGATGGAATTCACCATCTTTTATCTGTAAACGAACGAATTTAAAAGTCACAGATTGTGAAATAATATAAAGCTTGGAAATGCCATATAAAATCTATTGCGAAAGTTTCTATTCAGTTTTAATCTAAGATAACCTATTGGTCCGCTAATGATATCCTTTTAAAAATCTAATGTATACACAATACTATTAATATATTTTGTTAAGGTGCAAACATTTAATCTCCGGAAATTATAAATATGAAAAATATCATTTGTATTGATGCTTGGAATATTGGTGGTTATACGAGTTACGCCGGAACTATCGCCGATATGAAAATGTGATCAACATACGATTAATTGATGGTGATTGTTTGGTGGTAGTGATGTTGATGATAAATATGAATATAAATGTTTTATTAGAATAACAATTTTATTAGAAACACTTTCCTAACCAACAGAGCCGTCTCAACAATTTGAAGACCCTAGGCGAAAACAAAAATTGACTCTTATACACGTTAAATTTTTTATTATAAGATAATACTTAAATTGTTAAATACGAAAAAAGTTTTCAAGATATACTTATCAAAGTGTTTTATTCTCAAATATTTTGTTCTTCTAACAATTTTTTTTATATAAAAGAATATATTCAAAATTTTGGGTCTTCTAAAATTTTGTGCCCTAGACGGTTGTCTATCTTGCTTATGCATAAAGACCCCTCTGCTAGAAACATGTATCTAGGAGAGGAAGCAACACATAATTACAACGATTTCATTAGCCACATATCAGAACGAGGGGAACAAGCACTTCTATCACGTTACCGATTAAAAAAACACACAAATAGAATCGAATAAAGTAGCCTTCTTCAACATGTTATCAAAGCAAATGACATCATTCCGATACCTCCACAAATGCCTAAAAGTAGCCGAAACAAAGATGTAAAGTCCGTTGTTGGTAAAAATTATCATAATTAGGAGTTTGAATTAAAACTATAATAATAACAATAATAATAATAATAATATAACATTAATAATTAATAATAGTAATAATAATAATAATAATAATAATAATAATAATAATAATAATAATAATAATAATAATAATATAACAACAACAACAACAACAATAATAATAATAATAATAATAACAGTAGTAGTAATAATAATAATAATATTATTATTATTATAATGTATTATAATGTATTAATAATAATAATAATAATAATAATAATAATAATAATAATAATAATAATAATAATAATAATAATAATAATAATAATAATAATAATAATAATAAAAATATAACAATAATAATAATAATATTAATAATAACGATAACAATAATAATAACAATAACGATAACGATAACAATAAAAATAACAATAATAATAATTGCCATCAGAATTGCATTTGCACATAGAAACAAGGTAGAAACACTTCGAATTAAGAGTAAGGATTAAAGGGGACTTTTGTCTAGCATTAGGAGGGGGGAAAAAAGTAAGAAAATGATGCAAGTTGTCTATGCATATGAAGATAACAATAGGATTGTGTTCCACAATCTTGAAACAAGTGGTGATGAACATATGAATATGATGACTTGATTTTACACAAAGATGTGCCTAAAGGAATTTGTTCACAGTTGCACATTACAAACCTAATCGATTACACGTCAATTTTTTTTTTTTTTTTTTTAAAATCCTAATTCATGTTATTGTTCTCTATTTATTTCATTATATATATATATATATATATACTAGTTTTGTAAGAATGTGCGTTACACGAAAGTTGTATAAATTAGTAGTCGATAAAGTTAATATTAGTACTTTTGAAATGTAAATTACAATAAAAAATCTTTTATTACTGATAAAATTTTTATCGAAAACATTAGTATTGAATACTAACGCATAGATTATGAACCCATCCGTTGAAATTATTTTAAATTCAATTGACAAATAATCGATAAAACACCAAACATGAGTCCCTAAAAAATTGTTTTAAAACCGATCGTTAAGAATAATATTTTATGTACATCTCCAATTATATGTGTTTTCTAAAAACTAATTTCATTATGTCAAAATCTCAAACGAAGCTGGACAGACATACATCTAAATATCTATAAGGATTATCAAATAACCCTTTTAACTTCAATTGACAAATATGAGCTCGTGCGTTTATATAATATTCTACAAATATTATATTATTCGTAATTTTTTAAATTTATGCGCAAACTGTAAATTACCTTTATAATATATAAAATATCATTCACACATAATATTATAATATAATGTTAATAAAGAAATATCTATTTTATAATTTTTATTATAATAAAAAACGTTATAAATGATTTTCAATATATGACCATTATTATATATAAAATATATCAATATTTATATTAAATCAATGTATTCTTTAAAACAATATTATTTATGACCATTTAAAATAGTTTTATAATAATAATATAATATATAATAA